>NC_089721.1:49305734-49664977 GCF_031753505.1 Anomalospiza imberbis | reverse complement strand
AAGAGGAGAAGAAGAGGAGAAGAAGAGGAGAAGAAGAGGAGAAGAAGAGGAGAAGAAGAGGAGAAGAAGAGGAGAAGAAGAGGAGAAGAAGAGGAGAAGAAGAGGAGAAGAAGAGGGAGAAGAAGAGGAGAAGAAGAGGAGAAGAAGAGGAGAAGAAGACCTCTGTTCTTGGACCCTCAGCCCCAGGGGAAAATGGGGGGGGACAGTAGTCCCAAAATGAGAAACTGAACCTGCTGTTTTTCTTGGTCCTTGGCAAAGCATCCTTAAAGGAGCCTATGAGCAGTCTGTCCATGCACGGTGGTGAGAGCACTGTGACATAGAAAGGAGAGTGTCACCAAGACAGATTTTCTCCGGGTGGTTGCCATGTGTGACATAGAAACACAAGGGTGACAATTGTGTTTCCTGGGGGGTCTGTGGCACAGGAGAGACTCCTGTCTCCCTTGAAAGATTGAGTATTTGGTTATCTGAGGGGTGGCAACTTGATCAGGATCCCGGGTGGTGTCTCACTGTTGAGTTTGTTTGGAAATTAGGTGGGAAGAGGAGGGGTATTTTGGAAGGTCTTCATCCAGGATTTAGTGTTTGTAGTTTTTATAGTAGCAGTTAATAAAGTTTTTTTTTTTCCTTTGTTATTAAGCTTGGGCCTGCTCTGCTGTGTTCCTGATCACATCTCACAACAATTATTTAGAAAAGTGCATTTTCATGGGGGCGCTGGCATCGTGCCAGTGTCAAACCGTGACAGAGATGTTTTTACTTTTAAGACCAATGAAATTAGTCCACACGATGTTCTCTATAAATAGAGCGGTGCATTTAAAATAAAGCAGAGTTCATTCTCTAGCCTTTGACTTGGAGCCTTCTCGTTACCGTCCTGCTCTATGGCGACAGCATTCAAATGCCCCTGTTGAAATTGCTGTATTTTTGTCTTAATGAAACTACACTTAGGGGATTTTTTTTAATCATGGGAAGGAGCTGCCTGAAACAGTATTCATCAACATTGTAAAATAATGTATATAATATTCTCACACTTCACTAAATAGAGTGAAGAAATTGCAGTTGCTGGAAGTGTAATCTTTAACTAAGAACGTGCCAAAGCACTACACTGGATTCACTGGCGTCATCACAATAGGTTTGCCTTGAACAGGGTTTTTTATATGCACTGGCTTGATAAAATTTGACTGCAAAACAATTTAAGGGCCTCCTTCAAAAGACCTTGATACACTGTCTGCAACCAATTTTCCTGTGAATTTTTTTATTACTACAGAGAGGCTCTTTAAAGCAGTAGGTACTTCAGTACCTGATTTGTGAAGTTTATGTATCGTAAAACTTCTGTATAATTGATACAGGATTAAGTAAAAAACCCCTTGCAAAAATCCCAAAAGAAACATCACCTACAGTTACTTCAGATACATAAAACCTAGGTATTTCATTAATAATGTTCAAAACCACTGAGGCTTAACATATCCTCTTATTCAACTGTTTATTACTGTAGTGCCTCAGGGCTCTAGGTCCCAGTAACAACGTGAAGTCACAGCTGACGCTACCCTCAACACAAGCATTGAAGGGGACAGTGTCAGGCACCCAAATAGCTACCTCAAGCACTTTGGACATACACATTCTGTATTCATGTGACAATGCTTGCTACTTGCTAACTCTCTGAAAACAGGAAAGTTCAGCTCCACACCATAATGCTACTTCTCTTTTCCTCTTTATGCTTCCCAAACCTCTTCCATACAATCACATAGATTTAGAAAGAGCTACACCTAGAGATCTTTTCTAGAAACTGCAAGCTCAATCCTAATACTGCCTTCCATTAGGATATTCTACCATTTCAAATATTTCAGTGTAGGAATATTTCATCTGTGTAATGTTTATCAATTCATTTTTCTCCCTAACTTTCAAAACAAAACCACTGGTTCCCCAAGACCTGAACAGTACCTTTTCACTCAGGCTCTGCAGTGAACAGAAGTATTTAAATTCCATCTGAGTTTGCTCAGCCACACTGCTTAAATGGTAGTTTATACCTCCTAGTTCATACAGCAAATATTCTTCTTGCAGTGATAACAGAACTCTTTATGTGTTTGGTGTTTTTTTTAAATATGGATATGTGTGGATTTACCTTGGCCTTTTCTGATGTTCGTTTTCCACCAAATCCTCCAGCTCCAACAAAAAACAAAGAGAACTGATTATAACACACGAGGTCCTTTCCACAATAGGTATTCACTGAAAGACAAAGAAGAGGACGGTCATATATTGTCTTCAATCTCATTTTTCATACAACTGGCATGTGTTGTTACAAGAGACAAGTTCAGACGGAAACTTGACAAAGCTCATTTTAACAACTGACAGTGGTCACACTTTCACACTGCACTCTGCAAGTCACTTTCCTAGTAGGGAAGATTAATGATATGTTTCAAATAATATCATGAACTTTATCTATTTGAAAGCACTAAAATTAAAAAATGAGCTATCAAAATGGTGACAACATTCAAAGTGCTAAAAACATTTGACAACACAGAACTGAAATTAGATTTATCTCAGCATCTCAGACTGTATTAGTTTATTTAAATATAGAATTGTACCATAAAATATGATGTATTAAAAGCTACTGAGACTACCCAATGTGTTAAACAGATTATGAACTTATACAAAAAGTGGCACTAGCACCTTGCATGAGAAGAGTTCCAGAGTTTAAGGTCACCTGTTTCTTCTTTTGAAGAAGTTAGACTTCTTACACAGAAATGAGATTCAGCTTCCTATTGCAGTTCATATCTATTTCACTCCTTTACAACTCAGACTGGAATTCAGAACTGTTTTGTTAATAATGTTAATTTCCAGTTCTGGAAGAATTTAAAAACCAGAGACTCTGCACACAAAAAGAACTTTTGCACGTTGCAGGAACAGACAGGCTTCATACTAGCCCAGTATGAAAACAACACAGCTATGAGGAATGGTCAGTAAAAAACCTTATACAATTTTATCTGACCACTGAAGGAATAAAAGGTCAACAGTGTTTAGATTCACAGTCTATAAACCTACTCCTTCTTTCTAATTTCCCAAAGGACCTTGTCATAATCACACCTAATGAGAGTAAGATTCTGAAAACTGCAAGTTGTCAATTTCTGGAGACATTTTCATCCTCTATCTTGGGTTTAAAAGGAAGAAAATGGGTTTTGTTTAGAATAAAATAATGCAGACATAAAAAAGGAATGCAGGACATGCTCTTAAAGATCACTGCTTTGAAGATGGGTCTACATAACATTACAATATAATTAACTTTTGCAAAACCACCCACCAAACACATGCAAACATGCAGGCACACACCCCTTCCTGTGGGGTGGCAGAATATAAACTGGCCACCTTCACACAGGAGAAAGTGTTAATATTAAGAACTTTGCTATGTTTGCATACTGCATTATTCTACCTACACAGGAAGAAAGTGTTCTTATTTCAGTATGCTAATTACCCAAGGACAATTACACTTTGATCTGTTTGCATGGTGCATTGTTCTACCTACACAGGATGAAAGTGTTTCTATTTCAGTAGGTTAACTGACCGAGAACAATTACACAGCCACATCTCACTGAGATTTAATAAGCTAAAAGTCTTCTCCATGGAAGGGCTAGCAGTTACTGGTACAGCTAGTTAAAAATAAAGCATAATAAATATAACAGCACCTCCATCAAAAGTCATAAAACATTTTACCATCTATTAGCAAGACTGCTCCTGATCCTTTGTCCAGAATATCAGCAACAGTTGCAACTGACCTTAATTCTCCTGTAAGAACAGAACATGGCCAAATTGTAAGGTTTTGCTTCAGGAACAAAGCCCACAGATCACTCTTTACATTTCCCTACTATCTTACTTACTAACTTCTTTACCTACTACTATCATTATTGTTATTGCTATTATTATTATTATTGTTGTTGTTGTTGTAATTATTATTATCAACATCACCATAAGCATTGTAAAAGTCATATTAATTACAATTATCCTGACTATTAACAACAGTGTCTGGGAATCTTCGCAAATCTTCGTTTGAAGATCTGAGTGTTGTTTTGCTTGGGGTAGTTTTATAACTTTTGGGGTTTTTTTTTAATAGAATTCTGCTATAGTTCATGTGTTCAGAGCTAAACACATCTCTTTTTAGACTCAAACATATTGCTGTCTTCAAAGATAGCTCCATTTAAGGATTGTCCAGATTTCAGTAGGGCTGAGGCAACCATAGTACTATACAGAAGAGGAGCTCAGCTCAGAGCCTGGGCACAGGGGTCCCTGAAATTTGTCATAGAGGTTACTGCTTTAGAGACACACATGTGTTTATAAATCAGCCTACAGAATGCAAAACCAAGAACCTTTATGAAGTCCTGGCAATCCATTACTAATCATCAGACTTCTCTGTAGTAAGTATAATTTTCAGATAATTTTTTGTTTCAACAAAAATTCTGCCACTTATATGCAGCTTGTAATTTTTTTTCTTGCTACAATCTCAAAAACTTAGTTTTTGTAAACTACCAATGAGGAAATCCAGACACATGCATATCTTGAATTAATGTAACAAGTAACTTTCAGATACTGTAATCTAGGAAAACTCAGCCATCTCTGAAAAGAATTTGCTACTGCAGTAATAATGCCTTGAGAATTCTGATAGGACAAAAAGTAATTCTTATTAGCTTCCTCAATAGAATGTCCATTTGTTTTTTACGTACATAATTTAAATCCTATCCTCTTACAGGCACAAAGACACAATCAATGTTGAAGAATTCTTAGATAAACATCCCAAAGTTTTATGATACAACCTTATTGAAATATTTTAAAGTTTTCGTAGTTAGTATCAAATTAGACGAATAATCCACAGGTATGTAGTGTATTTGCTTATTGTATTAAAGACAATGCATACTTTACCAAGTACACTGTAGAAAAGCAACACCTGATCTCAAAAACACAGTTTTAGAATTTTTTCAAGAACACAACAGGTTGCCTCTCCTTTCCCCCACTCCCAGTAAAAAGGATATGCAGTTCTACAGTTTGAAACAAAGCTTCCCTGTTTCCATTTACAACATGGCTACAGGAACTGCTGTCATAGTGAAAAACACATCAGCAACACAGGACTGACCTGAGGTTGGTAATGGTTTATAAAGCTCCAGGTATTGCTCTCCATGCAGCATCTATGTAAAGAAAGACAGTGCTGTAACAACAATCAATAAACAGATTGCTTTCTCCCCCAGATCAATACACAGCTATTTCAGAAAGTGTTCAGAGCCAACAAATTAAAAAGCCCCAAGTTTTATTCTTTTGTTTTTCTAACTTCCTCCCCAAAATGTCTTCAAATAAAGTTTTAAGCCTTTATGGTTTAAAAAAGCGAGGTGAACACACAGTAAAATGAGTATCAATTTCATCATAGGAAGATGCATTGTACAAGTGAAATAAAATAATAATTTCTTAGGATGTAAGAATACAAACCACTGAGTTTTTCATTGCCAGAACAAAAGGAACTTAACATTATTACAAAAATACTAACTGAAGTCACCTTTCAGTTATATGACACACAAGCAAAATTAGGTACTTTACTCTTCCATACCCTTGCAAGATCAATATTTAGTCCTGAAAGAGAAGGAACACCATCAAACATTGATGTCTGAGCAGGAATTACTCCAAAGCTGGGTAAACAGCAGAATTCTTCACTTCCTTCAAAGAGAAATTTTAGGTGGTCTGGATCCTTAGTTGACATTCCCACACCAAGTGCATATAGAATAGGCTCCAAGTGAGTGTATTTATACACGTTGGTACCCAATTTACGGCCAACAATGCTTGCCTGGAAATAAGAAGTCAACATAAAATAAAAATCAAAACCAGTTAATATTGAACTTGCATTCTTTCTGTAATTCTTCTGTCAAACCTGATGCCTGAGGATTTTCTTTACAGTCACATGTACAAAAAGTATGAGTAAGAAATACACCATAAAATATTAATGTATTTATTGCAATACAAGCAATCCAAATGCAAGGTATTATACCTTGCTTCAAGCAATCTCCCTCAAAAATAAACAACATAACTTCATACAGCTGCACTCTCAGCAGTGCATAAGATTTTTTGTAAAACAAACCACAACTGAAATAATTAACACCATAATAAGACTGAAACGAGGACAAATTATCTATAGAGAAGGAGCCAGAGTAAAATGACACTGCCCAACAACACGCAAGCTCTGCCGCTTTTCTGAATAACACCCTAATTAGAGACGCTTAACAGACCTTACAAGCGCTGAGATTCTGCATTATCCAGTCTATTCAGCCATAAGCTTCCTATGATCAATAGGAAAAATAGAGACTGGAGTCTGGAGACATTTTTCATTCTGCTTCCTCACTTCACATTTTAAATTCCACCTTTCTTATTGCAGACAATAAGCCAGAGTACAAGCTGGGCAGCAACACTGGTCTCTCCGCTCAAGGTTTTAATCCAGCTCTGAGTGCATCTGGTAGACAGATTTACTTACTGTGTCAACAGAAGAAGAGACCACTGATCCAGAGCTTGTTGAATTCATAGAAACATTCCCTTGAGATTCTATCTGACTTAGAGCATCACTCAATACACTTATGGACTCTAGAGAAAGGAATTGGAAAAAACTCACTTTTAGATAACCATACATGACACACTCCAGTTACAGACACAAAACACATGTATCCATCAGCAAATGAGACATAGCCTGGTATTTCTCAGTTCACTATTACACAGAGTAAACTTACATCTGCAAATTGAGCACGGCACTACATCTTACAAGCATCCACACAAAAATAGAGGAAAAGTGATTTCTACACAGGTTCCATCAGTTCTGCACCCACCAGTCAACCATGACAGTTACCTCAGTGTGTTAAGGAGAAGATAATGAGTGCTGTATGTTTCAACTGTCTGAGAAGCAAATATCTGAAAATTACTACTGATTCTCTTACGAGAATTATTTGCAATACAAGTCACAGGTCTAATCTCCTGACTGCTACCCTCTTTCCTGAATCACATAGATAGAAAAGCAAGTCTGAGACTGAACAATGACAAAAATGTAAGAAATATGATGCATGGCTGAATTTATCTATGGCCACAGCAGGCCATCAAGTACAACTTATTCCTTGAAGCTTAATAGAGCTAAAATCAACATTAAACATTAGAAAGAATCAAACAAAAGATGATGAGAATCTCATGCAGAAAAATAAAAATGTGTTTAAATCAGAGAAGTGCAAAATAATTTCGTAACTACCTTAACATAGAGTCACTCCTCTCCACTTCAAAACCCCTGTGCCAATACTGATTTCCACAGCTGTTTGCATTAAGACAATGTTTCTCTATCACACAGCACTACTCTAAACAGCCTGCAAGGTAAACTGCATGCCCTCTTGTAGAATCCTGTTTTCCTAAACTATCTCTTGCTTACCAGTCTGACAGAATCATCATAACATTTGTTTGTGGCCTGAATCTTGTGAAGAAAAGGAACATCTAAAAAACAAACATACGTTGTCACCTCTTCTGCCAAAGACAAGCTTCCTCTTTGGATACAAACTCTGTCACAATATGACGTGAGGTTATGACACATAATGTGAAAATGTGAAAAACAAGATTTCTGATTTGTAAGAACCTTTTAAAAGGTAATCTCTTATCCCTTTGTTCATTCATTAAATGAATAAAAGAAAATCAATACAGAACTACTGGGAGAAGTAACAGACTGTTTCTACTTTTTCTGCATGAACAAAAGGAAGGTTTCACATTGTTTTAAAATCTTCACAGGAGAATATAGGTTTGACCTCCAAGCAAACCTGAATATTTCCTCAACTTAGCATGGTCACAAACTACTTACATGCAGGAATGTAAAGATCACTTTTAATGGTGAGACCTAAAGATTAACAACATACATTTTTGACAAAATTATTTGTCATAATTAAGATCAACAGTATAAAGGTAATCTGTAAATTAATAATGGTGCAGAATGCTACAATCTCTCTTCAAGAAGTCTTTCTTCCAGAACGTATGATGTGAGTGGACTATAAAATTGGTGAGCTGGCTAGTATCTGGCTGAACACTAAAGAGATCATAGAGTCATAGATTAGTTTGGGTTGGAAAGGTCAGCTAGTCAACTCCCCTGTAATGATAAGATACATCTTCAACTACATCAGGTAGCTCAGAGCTCCATCATACCTGACCTTGAATCTTTACAGGATGGGTCACCTACTATCTGTCTATGAAAAACCCACTCCAGTGTTTAACCATCCTTTGTAAAAGACTTCTTCCTTATAGCTCACCTAAATTAAGCCTTAGTTTTAAGCCATTACCTCTCATCCTACTGCAAAAGGCCCTGCCAAAAAGTTAATTATTGAAAGACTACAAAAAGGTGTCACTGACATCTTCTCTTCTCCAGACTGAGCAAACCTAACTCTCTCCACCCTCCCCTTTAGAAGAGGAGTTTCATCATTTTTATCATTTTTGTGGTCCTCCTCTAGCCTTGCTCCAGAGCTGGTGTAAGTCCTTCCTGTGTTGAAGAACACAGGAAAGCTCTGTGTGCAGAGCTGGATGTTGTAACTTCAAGTGGAGAGGAGACCTTTGGGGGGAAGAATCAACTCCCACAACCTACTGGACATGTTTCTTTTGATGCAGTCTGGGATACAGCTAACTTTTCAGGCTGCAGGCACACATTGCCAGTTTTTGTCCAACTTTTCATCTACCAGCACCTCCAAGTTGTTCTCCATAAGGATGTTTCTGATGCCTTCATCCTGTATTTATACTGGGGCTTGCCCCAGCCTAGGTGCAACACCTTGCACTTGGCATTGTGGAAGCTCATGAAGTTCCCAAGGGCTCACTCCTCAAGTTTGTCCAGGTCCCTCTGGATGACATCCCCCAGGTGTGTCACCATACTACTCAGCTCAGTGCACCCTCAGCAAGTTTGCAGAGGGTGTACTCAGTCCCTTATCTATGTCATTGATTACACAGTACTGTCCACAATACAGTCCCCTGAGGGACACCATTCGATATTGATCGCCGTGTGGACATTGAGACATTGACCATCCAACCAACACCTCCTCCACTGAACATCCATCACATCCATATCTCAGCAATTTAGACAAATGTTACTGGGGGCTGTGTCAAAGGCCTCACATGAGTTCAGGCAGATGATATTCACAGGCCTTCACCTACTCATCGATGGAATCACTCCGTCAAAGAAGGCAATTGGGTTGGTCAGACAAGACTCACCCTCCATGAATCTGTACTGTCTGACTCAAATCACCTCCCTGTTCTCCATGACCTTCCCATGCACAAAGTTGAGGCTCACAGGATGGTTATTCCCAATTTTCTTTCTAATTTTTTATAAGACCCAAGAAATACAAAATTATAGCAAAAGGTATAATTTTGGCAGAAACAAACCCAGTAGGAAACCTTTTAATTAACACGATTATTTTATTATTGTTATAGGGATATTTTTTAAATTGTTGGACTATCAGTGAACTCTAAAACCTTAAGTGTTCACCACCTCAGAATGGCCTGCTATTATACAGCAAATCATTAGGAGACAAAAGGAAAAGACTAAGCTGGAGAATAAAGGTTGAAAATAGTCACAACAAAGGGAATCTCTTTCCAAAACTATTAATTTTCCAATAAGGGGACATTGCCTATGAACCATATCCCTTAACAACAGAGGAAATACCACAAGTGTTTAAACCTTTTTTAAATACATATAAGGAAAGCTGACACTGAAGTTGTAACACTTCTCCTCTAATGGAAATTTTTCATATACACACAAAGTATACATACATATGCACACACACACACCTTCGGTGTGTTTTATGTTAATTAGCTCTATGTCAGACATAAGGTTTTAAGATGTGCCAGAAGTCAAACAACAAGAACACTTAAGTTATTTTCTGTAAATAGATAGCTTCTAAGATAATTATAAATGCAGAAAAATTTCTAATAGCCAATAGACCTTTAGCTGAAACTGGCTAACATTTTCACAACTGAAGAGAAGCTTGAGTGCCTCACCCACGTCATAGACACAATAAATTCTGCTTCCCTAGATAACAGAACACACTAACTTGTGCAAGAGATACTACAGAATGCTGTGTACAGTATACAGTCTGCAAGACAGGGATGGCTGTCCTCTGCCTATACCACAACACAGTCTGATTCTCTTTCCACAACAGGAAGAATTGGACAATGACTCAAGAGCCAGTAGCACACTATGAAGGCAAGGAGAAAACCGTTGGGAGTTGCACCAACATGCAGTGCACGGTGCAACTGTGACCTACTGCACACTGCCCCACACATTCAGAAGCTTCTGCATCGCACTTAATTTGGTCTTTCTGCTTTACGTACAGAATACAAAGTCATAAAGTCAAGCTTCTCTTATCAGTATTATTAATCAAGAAATAAGATTATCATCTCATATTACAGGGTTTTCTACTACATTAAAAGCAAATACTTTATCTAATTCCTTTTTCGGTTTTTTTTCCCACTGCACCTAATGCTCAGTACACAAATGCTCTTCAAAACATTGTAGAGCAAATTAAGGAAATCTGCAGGAAGAGTTTTAACTTGCAGATGTTAGGTATTGTTCCTTTTAATCTTTACTGCAAGTACTCTAATTAGGTTCCTTTATTTCACAGTCAAATACCTTCAAGCAATAAAGAGGAGAATTTGACAGCAGAAGAAACTTCTAATAAAACTAAAAATTCTATTCAGCTAACAAGAATTTTCCTCAACCCTTATGCTGATTCTCACAAATACACAATACAACAATTAATGCACAAGTTTTTATTCAGTATCTGTGGCTTCATGGCACTGGAAGGAAAAAGCTGTATCTTGGACTAAGTTCATAACAGCAGCTAAGGCATAGAAGATCCATGCCAATGTAACATTTATGATTTCCTGACTGTAGAAACCTGCAATATTGTATTGTAAGCACTTTTACTTGAAGTTCAAAACCTTCTTCAGTTTTTCCTCCTCATAGCATCAACTGGCAGATGTGAAATACCCTATAGAATGTTGAAGCAACTTGAAAACAAATTCCCATCTACAACACTTTTCTGCTAGCAACCTATAAAAGTAGCACAGTACATGTGACAGGTCCTAGAACAGATCAGAAGTGATAAAGCTGGAATTATGTTGTTATAAATACCATTTCAAAGCAGAACAGAGAACATATATAAAATTGCATACATTTGGAACAGGATACCTGTAAGCCAAAGATAGTAAGGTGACCTAGAGCTACTGTTTGGATGGTTACATTCCCCAGTGTGCCAAGATGTGAGGCAGAGGACAATGTGTATACTATTCTGATTCTGGTGAAGGCACCTAAAATCATATCTTTAAGGTTTTTAACAAAATATCCTAATGGATTTCTGAATCAACAGTTTAAACATCTACTGTGCATTTAAGTATCTTTGAAATTCAACTGACATTGTCTAGATGGATGTCTTTTCTCCTCCTGCCCTGCACTCTTAAATGCTGGCAAGGAACAAGAAAAGTAAACAAAGCATTAAAAGAGAAAATCATTTCAGTCACCAGCCAAGGGGGTGATGTGACCCAAGAATATAAGGCACAGTAAGAATTTTTTGCTGTGATATATCCCACAACTTAACCAGAGATTCTTGGTAGTGAAATGTTCACCAAAAACCAAGATTTCAGGTCTGAAAAGAAAACACAATCTCTCTATTACACTATGCTGTCTGCATCTATGTGCAATCAAATAAAACACTGTCATCAGTCTGACTCTAAATGCTTACAATGATAAGGATGTCACTTCTCCAGAAACTGTTGTGATAAATTATGCCTTAATGCTATAGGTAAGAACACAACAGTTGCTTTAGAAAGATCTGACCATAGTGAAACAGTAAATGATTAATGTAACACATTTACAAGAAAATTCACTAGTTCTGTAGATTTTGAAGTTTCAGCAAATGTTTGAAAGAAAGTATCCTCTTCTAAGCTTTGCTTACCCACATACCCAGAACAAAAGCATAGTTTGGATTGGAAGGGACCTTCAGAGGTCAGCTAGTCAAACCCCCCAGCAACTCCTGAGTAGGGGCATCTACAAGTAAATCAGTTTGTTGAGAGCCCTGTCTGATCAGACCTTGAATACTTATACCAGTGTTTCACCACTTTCACTGTAAAAATCTTCCCTCTTATATCTAATCTAAATTGATACTCTTTTAGTTTAAAACCATTACCCCTTGTCCTATTGCAGCAGTATACATTTGTCCCACCGTATTTCTCAGAGGCCTCCATAAAGTACTGAAAGGCTACAATAAGGTTTCCCAAAAATATCCTCTTCCCTAGGCTGAATGGCCCCAACTTAAAAATCTCCCTTACCTTGGATGGTTCTGGGTTTGCTGGCATTATCAAAGTCACACACCTTCTCCCATTTATCTCTCACTGCTTCAGGTGTCATTGGCTGATTCTTTCCTCTGACAATGGCACCCAAGGATCGCTCCCAGCGCACTAATGGAAAACATGAGCCAGAGAGTTCCAGTAACAAAGAAAGCTTTTCATTTCTTTAGACAACTTTCCTCTAGGCCACAATCTTCAAGATGGTACAATAAAGGAAACATTTTAAGTACTCCAGTGTAACTCACCAGTATAACTTCCAGCTGGACTAAAAGGGTACACTGCCTTAACAAGCATTTAGAAAGGAAATAGCACTGGTTTTAAGTCTCTCTGAAGTTACAACAGACTTACTACTCTCCAGAAATACCAGTTTTAGGATTCTGTCTACTGAAAAGTTGTAGCTAGTATTCATCTACAGACTTTCTCTTCTGACATGATTTTGACTACTACTACTTAGGAAATCTTCTGAAAGTGTGGAAAACTACAGGGAAAAAGTGAAAACCACTTGTTAGCTGTAAAAGACACCAGCACCTCTAAATGGTTTCTGAAGTTGTATTTCAATACTGTAACCTGAGAGAAACTGTTAAGGCCAATGTGAAATTAGTTCCATAAGGATACACACCTGGATTTCTTGGATCATAATTCAAATACTTAACCAGTCATGTTGGGTTTGCCATTAATTAGCAGAAGGCTATGAATAAGGCCACACTGGTACCTCATTAACAATCCAGTTTCATTTCAGTAACTTCAACAATAGCCATTATAATGACGAAAAATGGTATTTTCTCCTGATAAAAGTGCAGATTTTCAGCTGTATTAAAACCTAACTGCTTGTGAAGGGCAGCAAGACATTTTGTGTTGCTACCCTGATTCTTTTAATTTGTTTGCCACACTTCTTGGAAACACTATTCCAGTTACACAGCACACTTGAAGTTAGTTAGTTAGAAATGTACAAAATTATTATTAAGTCAGAAAAAAAATGTAAAAGTAAGAAGAATGACTTCCTGAATTAACAGCCCTAGTACCAACCCTCTGATGATACTCATGTTGGCTGATAAGCTGTGCATTTCATGATAACGGTGCTTGTACTAGGTTCAATGGATTTAGGAAAAAAGTCAAGGTATCTTACACACTGAATATTTTTTCTTCTCTTAAGTCCTCAGTATGGTCTGCAAGTTTTCCTTAAATTAGTATTTAAGCTAGTTACTGGAGTCACTAAGGAATACATGGCCTTAACATGCCTACACACTAGTATTTTAATAGAAGCATAAGTAACAGAGGAAAGCAATGAAAAAGAATGAAATGAAAAATATGCCTGTTTATCAGCACGTGATACTTTTACAGCATGAAAAATTAAAGTTATCAATAAAAGGCAGCAAGGTATACATAACACTACAAATTCTACTTTAAATTATGCACAAGATCCAAGAGTTCAAGTTACTTAGGCAGATTTTCAGTTACTGTTAGCTCAAAAGCATAACAATGCACATACCTAAGTTATCAGTTTTTTCCACATGAAGTTAAATTTTTGACTTTTACTGAATATAAGCAGTTTCCTGAAACCTTAGGTTTTTATTCAACTTCTTGCCTGAGTAAAAAATGTCTTGAGCATACAGGTTAAGTCTAAAGAAAATTTGCACAGTCTTGGTGTCAATTCCAAAAATTAGATCAATCCTGCAACAAAAAGTTGCAGGTAAAGTACTTACATTTTCCAATCCACCCAGCTCCCACCTGCCAAGAAAAACAGAATACCATCAACTTAGGACATGCCACCAAGCAAAGCTTTGGTAATGTTGGGAAACAAAACTATACTCTAGAACAAACTCAATATATTAAGAATTTCTGAACTACTGCTAGTTGTATTTAACAGTTTAGTTAAGCACCTGAATGTGATCAACATAAAACAGTTTCCACCTAATATATGAGTTAGCAGTTTGATGCCAATACCTATAATGATTATCATAATTACTCCTTCCTGCAAGCTACTTTCTATGTTAGAATTATTTTGAGAACAAAAATGTCTTTTGAATTTTGGTATCTTTTCAATCTTAAAAGAATACAATAAGAATTGTAACAAGCAAATTGGTAGTATTTTGAGCACAGAGTAGAACTTGACTAAGCTACTACTGCCTGAAGTATTTGTCAAATACCACAAAACCAGATTGGTATTTCTTCTGTCTATGCTGAGTATGTAGTTCACACATGGTAATTTAGTTTCAGCAAAAAGTTTAAGGCTGGACAAGATATAACCAACAACTGATTTTGGGGGAAAGAACAAAGGGAGGGAAGAAAGGAGAAGAAAGGAAAAATAAAAAAAAAATACCTCAAATAGACTGCCATTTTCAGCACAGCTCTCATGACAAAGCCAAACTACTAAAGGAGAAACATATTCTGGTTTGAAAGCATCGACCAGATCTAGAGCAAATCAGAGGGGAGAATTGTGAAATAGAAATACTCTACAGTTTCACCAAATGATTTAATCTAACACCCTCTTATGAACAGCAGAACCAGGAGAATTTCATCAATAGTGTTTTGTCATGAAAAGAAAAGACCAAGTAAATGAAACATTTGAAGAGTCAATAAATACAAATGTCTAGTGAGATACATATATGCTGCCAAATCCCATGACATGGCTTCTCAGCCAGAGAGATGAAAGCCTGTTTAACTGTTGGGAACACTGCTACATACAGACTGCAAAGCCAGATAACCTTCCCAAATTTCCATCTGACAGGCAGCCTGAAACAAGAACAAGACAGCTATATATAATCCAGACAGAGATGTAGTACCTGAGCAATTTTCCTTTTAGTCTGCTAGTCAGCTATATAGAGAAGACATTACGAAAATAATTGCAGCGGCTGATTGTTTAAGAATTATGTCATTTGGAAATGCTGATTTTTCCAAAGTATACAGAGAATTATCACCTGCTAAATTTACATATCAATCATATTTTGGTATTTTCATTAACATCTAGCACAATAGAAAGCTATCTGAAAATTGAGACATCGTCATGGAACAGTGTGGTTGTTTAGCTCTTATCACATATTCTATCCACTGTCTGAATATTAACTTTGCATAATTTCCTTTTTCAACTTTTGGAATACTATTCTTTCAACAGCAGTAGATACACAGCTGTTCCTCAGCTAAAGGTCATCAAGCGTTTTCAATTATAGCCAGATTTTCCCAGATGAAGAGCTAGGAAAGCTTATCATTAAAAGTACTTCTTTAATAGCAAAACTAAGGTAAACAGAAGTTCATTTTTAGAAGTTCCATTAAAGTAGAAGAAAGTTGAATTCCATTTCATATGGCATGTTGTAAGTGCATAACAAATCCCTTAGGCTTTTCCAAAGTATTCCACTTTATGCCACATATAATTTAGTCTCAAAATCTAGCCCTATAGTATTATCACTAATGCTTGTAATCCACTCTTAAAATAATTTTAAAATAGGTATTAGAAGTTTAAAAAAAAAACAACTACACAAAAGATGCAAACTGAATTTAACAGTTCTTAGCAAGAACAATATGTGAGTCAAGTTGAACATACTTAACAATGTATGGCAAAGAACAAGCATAGGTGCCTGCAGACATATGAAAACAAACAGGAAAGTCCTGACTAAGATAACAACAATAATTTGGTAAGACCTCTGAAGATATTTTTAAGTTGTGGTATTCAAATTTTTTAGAGTATTTGAACAACTGGACAGGGATGGAGTGAACAAGATAACAAATCAGCAGAGCTGTAAGCATCTCACAGAGAGACCAAAGGATCTCACTCTTCTTAAAATGACTAAGAAAGAAAATTCTGAGGTATTTTTATCATCCTATGTAGATTAAATATCTTCAGAAATTGCCAGCCACTGTAATCCATTTTACATTGCATGCTTCATGTATTTGGATCTTCTAGAAGCAATTGCCATAAATCACTGGAACAACTTCTAAGACTGCTAGAGTCATGATCACCTGGATTATTTAGATCTAAACCAGGCTACTTCAGTCAAACAAAATCAAGCATTCAGTCTGTTCCTAACATAAAAAATATATTACTCTCCAATACCCTGTCTATCAGCCTGACAAATATGATGATTTCCTTGGCTTTGAAATCTGCCCATCATATAGGAAAAGAAGGTCAGGAGTGAAATTAAATAGGCTGAGTCTACAAGATTTTCTGAGCAATTTCCTCTAACAGACCTGTTTTCCAAATTATTTTTCTTTCTTCTGGTCATTTGCCAAAGTAATTAGTCAGTCTATTTATCCCAAATTTACATTTACATACAACTGTCTCTTAATATGTTCCTTACTGAATTTGCCAATGCAATACTCTGTTAAACCTGTTCAAACTTTCAAAGATTCGTAGCTCCTTAACAAAAAAAAAAAAAATTAAGCAACTCAGTTCACTACCATCTTCTGCTGATCATGGAACTACTAAGTGCACACGACACGTTGTGCAAAATCCCAGTATTTTGCAATTAGGCAATACTGTAAGAAGTGCAGACACCTTATGCACATAGTTGATGTCACATGTGATGAAACAAACAAGCCTTTCCACTAATGTAGGAGGATCTTAGAAGAGATTACAATTAAAGAGCCTTGCCACATGAAATTGCTTTTGCAAATGAGGAAACTTGCTTCCTATCTTGTGGCAGAAAGTACAAATTCCTCACAACAGACAAAGCAAATCAGTTGACAGTTCAAAGACAGAAAGATAGTAGGAAAAATGAATTGGTAGTACATGAAGTGTGAACGAGTTCCATTTTCTAAGAGGTAAGAAAGTTTTCTGTGCTTCAATTCACTGAAAAATATCAGTACATGTAAATATTAAATTATTCAACCTTGTGGCATGACAGTCTGGGTCAGCCTGGATCCAGCAGTAGGAGCAATTGTGTTGCAGTGGATGTTATACTTCCGGCCTTCAATTGCAATTGTGTTTGCAAGACCCAAAAGGCCAAGTTTTGCAGCACTGTAGTTTGCCTGACCAAAGTTTCCATATATTCCAGCAGCTGAGGATGTCATAATTATTCTTAGGGGGAAAGAGAGAAAAAAAATTAAATTATTTCTTCAAGTTATTTGATTCTACACAACAGCATTTTCCAGCTTTGGCATTATAGACTCCATATTCCACAAAACCAAGTGTGCAAATACAAAAATATTATTTGTTGGTTTTGCTAACAGTCGGGTAACTATTTAACATTTGATGGGCAGCAAACATCTCACAAATCCTGACACACTGTCAGAGTAGCAGAAAACTAACAAAGTCAATGACGTTTTCTGAGTGATACTGCAACACTAGGAAAGATATTCTGTGACACTGGGCCCTGTATAGAGAAAAGTAATTTCATTTCTATCTGCATTTCAAGTGGATTTATTCTCACAACTAATAAAAGGTTTCAGCAACCAAAAGAAAATTACTTAACTGAAAATTACTTCCCCTAATATTATCTACCTGGTAATATCTGTAGATCTATCCTCACAGAATTCACATTCAAAGAATTCTAATATGCATTAAATGCATGACAGAAGAAGACAGAAAAGGAAAGTCTTGCTCTTTGCTGTTCCCATTATTACTTTGGAGGTAACTGAACTGTTCACACAAGAGTTCAAAAATCATTGCAGTTCACAGTTGGTTTGAGGCAAGAAAACATTGTGCTGCAGGTCATCTCAATTCAATAGAAATGGGTCTAAACCTTCAATTTTAAAAGAAGCCTGTCATGGTTTAACACTGGCCAAATGCCAGGCACCCACAAAAGCCGTTCACTCACGTTCCCCTGCCAGAGCTGGGCAGAGGAGAGAAAAAAAATTAACAAAGGGTTAATTGAGTTGAGATAGGACTGGGAGAAAACACTTCAAGGGCAAAACTGGCTCAACTTAAATGTACAAAGTGAATTTATTACTAAGAGAGTCAGAGAAGTATAATGATAAGTAAAATAAGCCCTTTTCTTCCCTCAACCCTTCCTTCCCACCAACAGCACAGGGAGACAGGGCATGGTGGTTTGGTCAGTTATCACTGAGAATTTTCTTCCACTGTTCCAGGAGAGGAGTCCATCCCCTGGGAGGCTGTGGGGTCCCTCCCACAGGAGACAGTTCTCCATGACCTTCTCTGGCCTGGGTCCACTCTCACGAGCAGAAGCCAAACCGCGCCTGCTGCAAATGTGAGCCCCTCCCACATGCAGAGAGTCCTCCCAAAACTACTGCAATGTGAGTCACTCTTTCCATAGGGTGCAGTCTTCCAAGGACAGGCTGCTCCAGCCTGGAACAAGGGCCATCTCTTTCCACTGAGTCTTCCACTGAATCACAGGGTTCTCCAGACATCCACCTGCTCCAGCGTGGGCACCTCCCCCACAGGCTGCAGGTGGATCTCTGCATCCCGTATAGATCCCCATGGGCTGTGGGTGGATTTCTGCATCCTCCATGAATCCCCATGGGTTGTGGGTAGATTTCTGCATCCCCCATGGATCCTCAAGGGCTGCAGGGGCACAGCTGCTTCACCGCAGTCTCACCACAGCCTGCAGAGGAATCTCCACTCTGGCACCTGCAGCACCTCCTCCCCTCCCTTCTCCATTGACCTTGGTGTTGCCATGCTGTTTCCCTCATGTTTTCACCTCCTCCTCTTTTATAGGCAGAAAAAACTGTGTCCTTTTGTTTTGATTTTCTTCTTAAATCTGTTATCACAGAGCCTTTAACTGGCCCAGTCTTGGCCAGCAGCATGTCCATTGTCAGAGCCATCAGTGATTGACTCTGCTGGACACAGTGGAAGCTTCCAGCAGCTTCTCACAGAAGCCACCTCTGTGATCCCCCCACTACCAAACACCAGGCCATACAAAACCAACACAAAACCTCATCAGATGCTGTTCAAATCTACTTGTAAACACACTGCATAGCTGGGATCAACATGTATTTCACTTTTTTTATCTCCCTCACTGCCAATAATCTAATATTTTTTACCTAAGTAAAGAGAAGCATTGCAAGTACTAGTTCAATATGATGAAGAAAAGCTACAAACTCTATGTAAAGCAGGCATTTTGCAAGACGGCACATGTCTATCCATAAACTTCAGAAGCACTCGGTACCACTATTATTTGAGCAAATACAGAAAAAGAGACAAGGGAAACATTATCCTAAACAGATGCAACTCTAGAATTAAGCTCTTTTCGAAGAAATAATTTAAACTCCCAGACTTAAGACTTCCGCTGTCCTCACAGTTCACTTCCCTGGATGAGAAAACAGCTCACAGTTTTCAACTGTGGGTAGGGTTTTCATGTGGGTACGGTTAAGATTTATATAATCAGTGCTTTGATAAGGGTTTTGATAAAATCACAAAAATGGAAAAAAAATCTGATTTCACTGCACTTTTGAGTTAGCAGTAATACACACCAAAAACAGACTAGGAACACCCCCATAATTTTTATGACAAGTATATTTGTCCAAAGGGTTAAAACTGACTAACAAAGAAAACTCATGACAACCAAACATCAAACAAAAAATTCCATGACCCACAAGCAGAATTGCATGTACCAGTCATTTGAATAAGGAGGAGCAAACAAGAGTCCCTCAAACTTGCAGTAACATACAAGTAACAAATATTTCTAACCAGTGGTCATTAAATGAAATGGTAGTTTTACAAAATTACAACTTCTATTTGGGAGAGCCAGAAAAATACATTTAAATATATTGGAAAAAAAAAAACTTTAAATATTTGGCTGAAGAAATGGAGAGGACAGATCAGAACTGTAAAGACATTTTCATTGATTTTCCTTCAACCCTGACAAAGTCAAAGAAAAGAATGTAAGACTCCTCCTTCACCATGTGGGCATGCATCAGTCTGTTATACCCTACTGAAAAAGGCAGAAGAGAAGACACATTTTTACCTGCCAAATTTCTGATTTTTCATATGGTTCCATGCAGCTCGGGTGACCAGGAAAGATCCCCTCAAATGAATTCTGTGAATTACATCTAGGAACAAATTAATGTCAGTTTAGTAATTCCAGAATTTGTCTCCCAGCTTGAAATGCACCATGGCTCTCCTTCATGCACTCCCTCCACACTGTTTTTCTGTTGGTTTTATTTGGTGCTTTTTTGGTGGGATTTTGTTGTTGTTGTTGTTGTTGTTTTTGTTTTTTCTCCTCACAGACCATTTTTCAGTACTTGCCTGAAGATACATTGATCATGAAGGGACTGCCCACATATACTACCTCTTGGATGGGCCTCTCCTGTACAGAACTCAAAAGCATTCAAAATTCCTGCACTTAAACAGACTCAGACAAGAAGAACAGAAGACAATCTTTGTAAAAGTCTTCTCCACTGGGTTATCATCATCTCCCATCTCAATGAAGGTTTTGCTTTTTCTTCTGTCCCCTGTCACATCAGTTTGTTTTCCTCTCTGGTTAGCTCTGGGTCTTTTAAGCCTGTTTAGTATTCAGCCACTCAGTGCTGGCACTAGGAACGTTCTGTTCATAAAAACTGTTGTGTGTAATTCACAAGGCTCCTTTTCTTATTGCATTTGGCAACCAGGAGTGGGAAGAAAAGCCCTTCTTCCCCTTTGGAACTACATACACCTACCATGCATTGCAGCACAGACTTGGTTTGCACACTGAACACAAGCAGCTTTCCGCTAAGCTTGCAGGGCAAAAGGTAAGTCTTCCCTGCCTTCTCTTCTTTCTTGTTCCCATGGGAGGGATGTACATGTCACCTTTCGCACAGAAAAAACATTTTGAAGTCATCTTAAAATCAACTCACCCCAATCTTCATCACTTATCCGAACAAAGGAACGGTCTCTCAGGATCCTAAAATGCAACATTAAGAAAACAAAACAAGCATAAGATCAACATTTGCTTACACAAAAGGGACAGCCCACACTCAAACAGGACAGGTATACTCACCCAGCATTGTTTATAACAATATCTGAAATAAAAAAAAGGTAACTAATTCAATGCACTTACAAAATACAAGCTTGTTTCTATTTTTCTCCCACTTCCAAATATATACAGACAAGAACACTGGACATACACATCATATTACATTTATTTCATAGCTCCTTGTCCTGATTAATGAATTCTATCCTTGGACAAAAATTGCAACATAATAGTTCAGGACAAACAAGTCTCAATCTGACAGGGACATCAATGGGACAAAATCTTAAAGGGACGCATAGCTGTGAAGTGCTGGCTCCCTAGGAATTCAATACCTGCAGGATGCAGCCATCCTGTACAGTTTTGAAGTCTGCTTTGAATTTCAGAATGCCCTAATTACACAGTTTGTGCCACCAACTTTGCTGCAGTAGCCCAAATGATAACTAGAGGAACTACAGAGTCTCAAAGCTGATAAAGTGACCTGGATCATAGCAATTTCTTGTCAGATATTTAACTGGGTTCCTGTTGTCTTTTTTTTTATGTGTTTTTTAAGCCATTTAACCCTGAGATAACTCAGTGGTATAACTGAGTATATATATATATATATCAGTGGATAACTGAGTGGTTTTAAATAGTGACAATCACAAGGTCAAAACGAATTTTAATTGTTAGAGAAAATACCTTAGGGTTTTCTTTTTTTCATTTCTGTTAATGCATGTTGATCTTATGTAAGCAGAAGAGCTTCCAAAACATGAAATGTTCCTGTCAGCAACATTAATTGTGCTAATTCTATGCAGCCAGCTATAACACTTCATAGACTTCATGCTTTGTGACAGAAATTGTTAACCATTATTGAAGCTCCAAAATTCTGAAGGGCGGGAAAAAAAATCATATACTAAGCTTTAAACTTCTGCTAAAACCAAAAAAAAAAAAAAAAAAAAAAAAAAAAAAAAAAACCAAAAAAAAAACAAACAAAAAAAAACCACCAAAAACCCAGAAAATTTGATCATTCAGATTAAAAGCTGAAAGCCCCTTATTCAGATTTCATTGACTACAGGCATCAAGGGTTGGTGAATACTGCTGTTGTCAAAATGTATTTCATACACATGCTCTTAATTGCACTGCTTATAATGGCTTTGCACTTGCAAACAAGTTTCAACATGAATGAAGCAATTGTACCTATCCTCCCAAAAGCCTCAAGGGCTGCCTTCACAAGCTTTTCACCATCTTCCACGGAATCTGTAAGAAAGAAGTACAAATTCTCAAATAAAATTAACTGGATACACTACACTTCCACTAATTCGACAGAGCTAAGAAAAATAAATTGTGTACAGCCCCAGTGAAAACTATATTCAAATCCAGTCATTATCTGCATGTGGTCTAAAGCAAATCCCACACAGCAAATCTAAATGGCACAACATTTGCCACTGCAAAAAAAACATGTAGCAAAGCAAGTAAGAAGAAAAATCCATTCCCATTTTGCCTCTGAAAACTGCAGATGGACAGCTGCTTAATACTTCAATGTTAAAAAAAAATCAGATGAAAGGGAAGGGCATTAGTAGACAAAACTTAATTAAAAGAGGCAATTAATGCATCTGCTTTTAGCTTCTGTCTGTCCACTCCACATGATACCATGTTTGTTTAATGTATATGTTATTGGTAAGCTGGCAGTAGACATTCACTAAGCAGCATCAACTTTTCATTTAATATGTCCACTATTCCTAGAGATAAAGCATTACACTCATCTGGAAATATAACATACCATAATTGGGTACTGCTCTCCCTCCCTTTGCTCTGATTTCATCGACAACTTTGTCAGCAGCTGAGGAACTTTTGCCATATCCCTTAAAATCACCTCCAAGATCATTCACTGTGCATGACAAAGAAATGAAATTTTTGTTATTAACACTCAGACATCATGGTCTGTCCTTACCTCATTATCATGCTGGAGGTTATAAGGAGTATTAATAAAACCTGCTGCATCTGAATCTTACTGAGAACCACAGATGACAAGAGAAAAATAGTATAGGACATATGACTATTTTTTTAAAAGCAGTACAACATAAATTATCCCATTTTCTTTAAATAACATGGAAAACAGAACTTTCTTCCCCCCTCCACCATGTATTCAACTTGCTTGGTCTGCCCAGGCTACCTTTGTAATTGTGCTGTAGTTCAGAGATTAAGATCTAGATTACACCCCAATCATAGGCAATTTATTCCAGTCTCTAACTATTGCATGAACCCTAAGCAAGACTGGCAAGACTTTGTTCCTGTTTAATAGAGTAGCTAAACTGTTACTAGTCAACACCACCACAGAAGAGATCCAGTGGTCTGAACACAGTGAGAAATGCCTGCTCTGGAGCTTCAGATCCTGCTCCTGTGGGGTAAGAGGCCCACCTGACACACACAGCTGTTCCAGGCTGCTCTCCACAATGGGGCACGTGTCACTAATGGCAGCTGGAATGTACCATTGCCACACTCTGCTGCACTCCTGCACATCCCACAGCTTCACAGAATTACCAGGGGAACAAAAATACTCGCAAAAAATCTCATAAAAATATTGTATTTTGACAAAGTAGGTCAAAAAACGTCAAGAAGTTTTTTAAATGGTTCAAAATGGAATTGCAAGAAAGCCAGAACTGACTGAATTTACATGCAACACTGGTATTGTGCTAAATATTCTTTTTCTATGGTGAATTCCAGCTTTCTGCCTTCTAACTTCTAACCTCAAGAAGCCAGACACTATGAAATCCACAAAATATGCAGGATATTCTTGCTGGTCTTGATGAAAAACAGCAATGTTATATCATGACAAAATGAAAGAGACACATTTTGTGCCTTTTTTTTTTAACTCTCCATGTAAACAGGAACACAGCTTGCAGGAAACACCACAAAATCACTCTGCATTATCCAGATCAAAAAGTCTCATCTGGAAACCTATATTCAGCTTTGTGTGCAGCACTTCAAGATAAATGTAAAAACATGGCAGAAAATTTGTGAGTAAATAAAAATGCTGAAGTTCAGAAGAAGTGAGCATCAAAAGGGGAGGGACATGTCAAAAAAATAGAAAAAAACAACAAACCAAACCAAACCCAAAAAATGCCCAGCCTGAAGCATGAAGTACAAGTACCTTAACAGACTGATGCAGAAAACAAAGGAGACAAAAATCTCTAAGCTATCATTATCTAAAAATCCAATCATGCAGCCAACACAATCCAAGTGAAAAAGATTAAGGAAAATTCCTAAGTGTAGTGATGTGTTAGGATAGGCAACACAGGCAGACTGCTCTATCTGCAACATCCATTATATTAAAGAAAAGCGAATCAGGAACAATACCTGGGAAAAAAGAATGAACAATTTGGGTGGTAAACATATATTAACTATTCAGTTCTGTTAAGACCTTACAACTCTCTACCACAGACAAGTATATGCTTATCCCACAGTTCAATAGTAATTTGCTGACAAAAACTTAATTAAATATTTGGTAAAATTTTCAGAAGTGGCAAACTACCTTAGGCTGAGCACAGGCACTAATGGAGTTGAAACAAAAATGAGTATGCAAGAAAGAGTTGAGCTATTCTAGGCTTCAAAATCATTAATTCCATGAGTGGAATAGAGCAATGAAAAAAAGCCACTAACAACAAAACAGAGAAATAACATTAGTTTAAGCCCAAGCTTTACATCATGCAATTTTCAGTTGAAAACATGCAGTCAATAACAGCCTAAGACTGTAGTGGCTGTGGCAGAGCATAGTTATAGTCTGAATCTTGGTGGAGAATTCCTCTAAGGCTATGAGTGTGTCAAAGCAGAGTAGCAGAACCAAATCTCCTTCAGGGTGAAACGGTGCAGAGCACCTGACATCTACAGTACAAGCTTTTTAAATAGTAAGCCAGCTTATTTCGTGCTGTATTCTGGTGTCACAAACCAAGCACACATGAACAATGTAGTTGTTGCTGACAGACTGTGTCTTCTAGTTTGCTTTTTAAAGGACTCATGCAATTCAATAGCATTTCATTATGCAAACAAAAATACAAATAAGATACATATCAGGAGAGAAGCTTCAAACACAATGACTCTAAACTAAACTAAAACAGCAACACAAGAGGTGTCAGATAGACCAGAAGTAACTGGACATAACACAAGATGCAAGACAAAAGCAAATCATCCCTTCTTCCTGCTTTCAACTTCTCTCGATGAGAGGCATGAAAGAGACAAAGAATAACAAAAAAACAGTGGTAGCAGGCAGCCTTAGGGTGATGAGAACCGGGAGTTTTCCACCTAGGTTGCTCTTGTCAATCTAACCACATCAACAGCAACTCACTCAACAGAGATGTGGGACTGGACAAAGGCGTCAACGTTGGGGCCTACTGTAATTCTTCCACCTACGCAATATATTCCTCTAGAGTATTTGATTATTGTTCTTACAACATACCTTCATTTCCATAACTTACAAAAGGGAACTTGTTTTAAAGAGACAAGGCAGATACGAGCTCATATCTGCTTGAGTTTTAAAAAACTAAATGTTTATACAAGTAGCTTCTCAACTCTTTGAAGTCAGAATTGTAAGAGAACAAAAGAAACAAATTAAGCATGTAGAGGTAATACTGCAAGGCAAGCTGGTGTGGTGAAGTTTCCAAAAGGAAACAAGAAGTTGCCCTAATAGTCAATTCTTAACTTACTGTTTAGTTATTACACAATAAGAGCAAGAGACAAAGAAGCATTAGCTGTGGTCAGGCAATAGAATAAATTTTCTTTCAGATCATTCTGGGAAGTCAGACCACCACCATCTACAGAGAGTCAATACAAAATACTAGGACTGCTTTAGTGACACAATTTTTGCTGAAGAAGAACTTGATGCAAATTATTTATGTCCATGATAAGTACAGCAAGTATCAAAGATAGCAATTAGCGGGAAAAAAAAGAAGAAAAAACAACCCAGATGGTTTTTTGAAGTTGCCAACACACATACTCATTTTTAATCAATGAAGTAAAACTGAACAATTTTTATGAAATTTTGTAAACTGAGACTGGCAATGTCATTAGAAAACTACATGAAAAAAAAAAAACAGTCAGCAAGGTCTTGTCCATAATCTCTTTGAGAATTTAATCTTGAACTCATCAACAGTACCTGTACAAATTCATTTATAGGCAGCAAAACCATAAAACCACAGAATCATTTTAGGCTAGAAACCTCTAAGTCCAACCATTAACCTAACAGTGCCAAGTCCAGGAGTAAACCATGTCCCTAAGTGCTACATCTACACATCTTTTAAATACTTCCAGTGGTGGTCATTCAATCACTTCCGGGCTCGTTCCAGTGCCTGACAACCCTTTCAGTGAATAGATTTTTCCTAAGAGCCAATCTGAAAACAGCCATGCTGACTGCCAGTGAGTACCCAAAATACAACTTAACCTTCAGGATTGCCTTGTGATACAGCATTTTTCACAACTAAATATGTCCTGCTAACGTTCAACCAAGGAACTATAAAACCACCAGAAATCCTTTATTGACAGCTATATGGCACTGACACCAAGACCAGACGGCTCTTCTGTCCCATGAGCTGCAGAAAGAAACAATGCCATTGAGCTACATTTCAGTAACTTCTTTCTTGGGAGAAGGCACTCTAAGACAAGTCACATGGTCATAATGGAAGCTTCTGAGCAGAATTTACCTAAGACAACACACTCTCTGGCCACAGATTACAATTAAGACTTGTACACATAGATGAAAGTTAAATCTAGGAAATTATCTGACTCAAACTGGCTTTCCAGCAAAGGTAAGCCCTTGGACAAACTTGGGCAACTTGTTTCATAAGAAAATAAAGGTTAGAAGCAAAATTAAACAGAAAAGATAAGACAGAAAACCATTAAATAACAAAGGTTAGTGTCAAAAAGGGCATGGACTGTTGAATGCAAGCTATGTGAAAAGGCAAAGGTTACTGTCTAGATCAAGTTAGTTAAGATAAAACTTACCAACTACTGAAGCTCCTCTTTCAGCAAAAGCCAGAGCATACGCTCTGCCCAAACCTAGTTAAAAAAAAAAAAAAAAAAAGAAAAAATTAAAAACAAGAGTGAATTTGTTTCCTGGATCACAATTCAGACAACAGCTACACAAAAATGAATTGCTTAAAAAAATGCACCAATTCAACACCATCTTTGAACCTTGCAGGTTCAAAGTAAAAGATTATTTCCCCCAGGAGCTCAAAATATTTTGTAAGAACAAAATATAAAGTAAACAAACAGATAAATAGTAAGTAAAACTTCCAGTCAAGAGAAAAAAAAAACTTAAACAAACCATGCTTACTCTTTGTTATTGGATCCAACCGAAGCATCAGGGAAAGCCGTATGCTGCTGAGTTTGTGCTTGTGATAGAAAAATACATTTGGAAGGAAGAACCTTTAATGTCCTACAGTAACACTGAAGAAGGAGGGGATGTTTCAAGTTAATTAATTACGCACCAAGTGAATAAGATACTTTCCTAGTTAAAGTTAAGCTTTGCAAAAGAAACTGCTCAAAATTTAACTGTGACTGAAGATATATTGACAAAATCATTTGGATACAAAGGCATGTGTAATACCTCAGATCACCAAACAGATATACAGTTTGCCTGTCCTAAAAGAAGACTGTCATTTCTGCATTACAAACAAATGCAGAAAACAAAAGCAAGGGTCTTGAACCTTCACTCTGCCTTAGATTCTAGTTGTGTTTGACATTCATTCCAATAAACGATTTACAGATATACTATCCACTGTACTAATCAGAAGTTGCTGGAATTAATGGCACTGATCTTTTTTTTTATTCCTTTCAAAAGAAAAGGAGATTGGGATGATCAAAAAATCATCAGTCAGAAGAAAGTTTCTCAGAATACAAACAGTATCTCTTTGCACCTCACCTGGACATTCAAAGCCACTTCTCAAAAAAAAGGGGGAAAAAATAAGAAGTGTATATACTGTTTTGAAGCACACTAATCTCACAACAATAAATTCAAAATTTCTGTAAGACTCCCTTAGGCTTCTGGAATGGAGAGTATCACATGTGAGGCGCATATACACCCACTGCTCATGTAACCCAAGTCCAAGAAAACTTTTTTTTGTTTTGTTATGAAAAGCCACTGAGAAGTGCACAAAACTCAGGCTGAGTTGTATGAGCTCACCTTCTCAACTGCTAAGCAAGGACTGAATGTCTGAGAATCAAAATTAATCTTAAAAAAACCCAGATAGGTTACATAAACAATGTCCAACACAGTAATGCACAGAGGATCTGCTCAAAGTGAAAAGAAACACTTTTCAGGTATATGTATATGTGAATAGGTATTACTTTGACACAAAACAGTGATTCTAATTTGTCTAAATAAATTTCCAGCTCTGATCTGTTCACCGGCATCCAAAAAAATCAATGGTGAAAAAAAATGCTATTAGTAATGCAATCTAACTATAGTGATGTAAATTAAATAAAAGCAAAACAAGAACTAACCTCTAGAGAACACATTCCCTTAATCTTGGCTTAAATGCAATCAACACTTACTAAAAAGGTGTTGTTAAGTAAAACATACAAGAGGAATTTCTCTATTAACCATTTTAACTAAATAAACTATTTTCAAGCAGTCTAACCCTAGGAGTACAAGGGTCACTGTACACACACTTATGACATCCAGCTTTTACTCAGTGCAATACTTTTTAGAAGTTTTGCTGCTGCCACAGTGACCTTGTTTTGCTATTATGCAAGGTCTTAACCTGTTCTACAGTGAAACACTATATAGCGAAAAGGCCACAAATACAGATCTGGTAAAACCAGAAAAGCACCATTAAAAAACTTGGTCTCAATTATTACCAGGTTGGTCACTTTCAGGTGATGTACATAAACTGTTCCGTGCTTTCCAAAACATCTTCTTCACAAGACATCACATAATCTAGGGCCCCAAAATGACTCCTCTGGCTATGTGCAGCACCACAAAATGAGAGCAAAACTCCACTGTGGAGAGGGCAGAACCTTTTCAGAGTACGGCTAAACAAGTTTCCTAAAGAGTTCATCACAAACTTTGCCTCACACTCATCCACACTGACAGCCCGTATTTTTGCTTAACCACCACAGTAGGCAAAGGTCAAAGCATGGACGCAAAGAAGGAAAAAAAAAATCTAAGGGGAAAGAAACAAACAAAAAAAACCCAACCAACCAACCAACTCACTCCACGCCATAACAACAAATACAAAAACATTTCCTGGCAAAACCAAGCATTCCACGGCAGACCACGCTCCCTGGAGAGATCGAGCCTACAGACCACCAACAGCGCAGGCCAGCTCTGCTGCTGACAGAGATCTCTTCCTCCCGCTCCCAACTGCCGGCAGGCCGGCTCTCGGGAGAAACGCGAGCAGGGAAGGCGCAGGTGAACGGCTGCGTTCTGCAGCACCGATGGCACATGTGAAAGCCCTGCTGCAGCAGCACTGTGCCAAGCCACAGGGGTCACACGCCTCAGATACCACGTCCAAGGCTCAGGTGGAAGGAATTAGGATACCAGGACAGCGCCTGGAAGAGGTCATCCACCGCTGAGAGGGGCGCAGCGGCGCTGCTCCCCGCGTGTGTTTAAACAGCAGAAATCCCCCACGTTCGGAGCCGTTTCCAAGGTGGGCAGTGCCGGGCCGGCCTCGGACGGCAGCAGGTCCCGACGGCAGCAGGAGGCACGGCCCTGACCCCTGCACAGCCTTGGCACGGCCGGGGACGGCACGGACAGCACCTTCTCCGCAGCCCCGCTTCTCTCCTCTGCAGAAACAACCCCCCTTGCCCCTCCCCGAAGCCGGACCGGCTGCCCCCGGGGCACCTGCCAGGGCCGCGGGCAGCGGCGGCTCCGCGGAGCACGCACCGCCCGGGCTTCCCCTGAGCAGCTCCGCCGTGTCCCACGGGCGCGGAAAACCCGGCCGGTGCTCACCTCCTCCGGCGCCTGTCACCAGCACCACCCGCCCGTCGAACCTCAGCCCCGTCGCTGCCATCTCTCCGCTCTGCTCCGCGCCGCCCGGCCTCACCGCCCGGCCCCACTGCCCGGCTCCGGCCCGCCCGCGGGAGGGACAACGCGGGGCGGGGCGGGGCGGGGAGCCCGCAACGCGCATGGGCCAGCACCGCCGTCCGCTGGGAACTGTAGTGTGGGATGAGACGCGATGGGATAGGCAGAGGAAGGGGAAAGACAGAGGATGGGGAGGGGAAAGGAAGGGGTGGGGAATGAAGAGGCGGGAACGAGGGGACAGGAAGGAAAGAGGAAGGTGGAAGGAGGGGGGAGAAAGGGTTCTGCAAAAGAAAGGATGAGATATGATGGGATAGGAAAGGGAAGGGGTAGGGAAGGAAAGGGAAGGGGAAAGTGATAGGGAAGATGTGTGCTAATGTCGTTATAAACCATTCGATGCATGGAAGTATGGGTGTTAACGTCTTTGAAATCGGTCTTAATGTCGCTATTAACTTCAAGCTGCAGGTTTGTTGCAGAGCCCAGACAGCTTGACTCCTGAGATAGACAAGGGTCTACACAAGCTCGGGTCTGAACTTTGGGGTAAAATGCCAGGTTCAAGGCGGGATATGTGGTAGGTGGTTCGGGAAGGCTGTACCTTCCTAGTACCTCAGCCGATGGGGAAAGGAAGAGGGCAACATGTGACCTGGAATTTAGGATAAAAGGAGGCTATGTCCTCCAAAACCTCGAGACGTAAAACCCCACGGGTGTGTGCCCCAGTGAACTCTATCCCTTTATTCGAATGAAGTTGCCGGACTCCTCTGTCTTCTTTATGGACACTGGCTTTTCATAGCGTGATTTTCCGTGCAAAAGGAAGGGATGGGGAATGGAGGAGAGGGAAGGGAGAAAGAGAGGAGAGGAAGGGTTGGGGGAGGGAGAGGATATGAGGGGATGAGAAGAGGAGAGGAAGGGATGGAGAGTGGAAAGGCAGGGATGGGAAAGGGAAGAATAAAGGCAAAGGGAGGGATAGGAATGGGTGGGGAAGGGATGTAGAACACAGGGGAGGGAAGGAAGGAGATGGGGAAAACAAGGGGAGAGAAGGGTAAGGAAGGGATGCAGAGGGCAAGGAGGGGCTTGGGACAGAGGCGGTAGGGCGCAGGATCAGCCCTACCTGGCCCTGCTTTCCCAGGCTGGCTGCTGTGAAAGGTGGGAAGGAGCAGGCTGTCTGTCCTGTCTGCATGTCCAGCGAGGCCACTGCTGGGCTGGATTGCGAGACCAGGCTACCCTGGCGTAAGATATCATGCCTCCATTTAAAGTTAAGCTACAGTTACTTCTTTTATAGTAATCTCACAGTTCATTGTGTGCAATTTTTCTCTTCCTCTGTTTACTATTTCCCAGTGGAAACACTGCTTTCAGCCCTGGGAACTCTATTTTGAGCAGTGAAAGTGCAACACACCACCCTTCCTTTGCCCCGTGGACTTTGGCTGCCCGTGTGTGGAGGATGGTGCTGGCTGCAGGCATCTGGGGCCTGCAGGCATTCCCAGGCCCAGCACAGCATTCCCACTGGATCCAAAGGACCCACTGCCAGGCATGCCTCAGACCCTCAGAAAGGGTGCTGGTGGTGACTCTCTGAGAACACGTCTAAGAAAATATAAAACGCGTTTTGCAGCAATTGTGGAAGAGTAGGGAAGCTGAGGGAGAAACAGCCCTGCGGACACCTAGGCCAGTGAATGAGTGAGAGGAGGTGGTCCAACTGCAGAAGCAGATTCCACGGAGCCCGTAGAGAAGACCATGGTGAAACAGCCCATGGAGGTTCACACTGGAACAGATTTGCTGGCAGGACTTGTGACCCCGTGGGGGACTGGAGAGGCCTGTTCCTGAAGGAATGCATGCTGTGGGAGGGACCCATGCTGGAGCAGGTCATTTAGAGCTGCAGCCTGTGGGAATGACCCCATGGTGAAGCAAAGGAGAACAGAGTGAGGCACCACAAAGAGTAGCAGAGTGCATTGTGTTTAGTTGAACCAGCCAGTGGGTTAAGTACAAATGTACACACTTAATCATTATAGTGTTGCAGGTGTTGTGTGAGACAGTGTTATTAGAATGTAATTTTTCCGGCATTTCATAGGGCCAATGCTTAAATCTAGAGGCTGCTCAGGGAACAGAGGACTGTGTAAAGAATGAACAGAATTATTTTTGGGGTAAATAATCTACATATTCCCTCTGCACAGATGAACTTTAATTCATTATTAACCTTTCTTGTAAACTTTGGATTATTTCTGGAGCTAATAGAAAGAAAAAATGGTTCTGCTGCCTGGTTATCTTCCTGGCTGTAAATGCTTTACTATCTACACTAAAGAAAGGTGATATTTTACTGAGCAACAGCTATTTGGAGACTTCCAAAATACAATAAATTATAATTTCTGGCCTCAAATCACTCCTTTCTAACTCAAAGGAGTGTGGTATTCACTCCTTTAGAAAGAGTGGGAACAGAGCGGACTGTGATTTTATGACAGTTTGGCTTGTAGGGATTTGAAAGCTTCAACTGCAACTTACACTGTGGGCACTAGAGTGAGCCCGTGCTACGGTAAGACTGTCCTAAATGCCCACATTCATAGTACCACCCACAGGGAAACTACTGGAAACTACAGGAAAAAAAACCTATTTCTGAAGGCAGCCAAAGGAATGTGCATCAGATAAATAATCTACAGTCAATCACAAGTTTTAAGTGTGGGGAAATATTCTTGACTGTGTGCAGAAACAACCCATTACGCTTTGAGGTGTTTTATTCTGTCACAGCACTAAATACCCTTACAACTAATTAAACTTCGGAAGTTTGTCTATGACATTTGAGTGCAGCTCAGTAGAAGAGTGAATTGTCCAGCAGTGAGAGGCCCGGTGAACCTGGGTGTATTTTGCAGAGAGAACATTGCTGATTGTGGTTTGGCTGTGCTGTGCTTGGCAGCAGGAGGAGGCTCTTCCTGGGCGGGAGGACAGCAGAGCGGTGAGTCAGATTGCAGTTGCCCTTCCTGAGGAAGTAACCGATTGAGCCTTTAACATCTGTGAGCTTTGGTTCAGCCTCGATGTTTTGTTTATTGCTGCTACAGTACGGGATTAGGCCCCCACCTGGGAAAAGAAAGGGAAGTTTCCAGGATGCTGTGAGAGCAGCATCTAGTAAAGACTGGAAATACCCACAAGGACTGAGTGGTCATCCTTTCAGTACCAATTTTATTTGCATAATCCCCTATGTAACCATATTAATCTAGAGCAGCTCAGATCTGTGGGTACTTCTATAAACAAGGCCTAAGAGAAGTGGGTACATTTTCGGTGCTGATTCTGTCCACCACCAGATCTTTCAGGATCTTGAACAAGCCATTTCTGCTCTAGTCTTTCACATTCCATGGTCTTCCATCTCCTGTTTTTTATAGATGATGGTCTAGCAAGAACAGGACTTACTCTTGAATTTGCCTAGAAGTTAGCGGTTACATGGCCCAAATAAAATCAGTCCCTGAGGTACTTCTACAGCAGAATTTGTTGTTTAGATATCAAATACACAGGCCTTGTTAACCAGTCAGGAACTTCTACAGCTACCTTATTTTTGTGCATAGAATGGGATTAGAATGAAGGGAGAGCTCACACTTCGACACAATTAAGTGTTTCCTCAACAGAATGGTGTTTTTTCCTTTAGAATACAAAATTAAGTGCACTGGAGAGACAGTACATCACTTCTATATTTTATGTTTTTAAAGTTAAACTTGTCTGTATTAAAAAGATGCAAAATACAAAGAACCACTCTGGATGGAAAGGAACCAATCTTGATGGGTTCCCTTAGCAGTCAGAAGAGTTTTGTTCCAAAAGTCATACAGCTATCAGAAAATATCTGTATCAGTCTGAAAAAAGGTATGACGGGACTGCTGCTGCTTACCAAAGTGAGGTGATGGTAGGTGGAAACATCAGCAGAGAAGGTGTCAAGCCACAAACCAAGATCAGGTGCCATTGTGAGTTTTCAGTGATCGAAACATAGTGCAAGAATAATAGCAGGATATCCACATTCCAAACACTGCCAGACAGGTTTAACAAAATAAGTCAGTTCAAAAAAGAGGACCAAAATTGCTTTATTTTGTCTCTTAGTGAGCAGTGTGAACTAGCATATGTTTATCATTAACATTTATACTGACATTTCAGACATTTTTCACTAGGAAAAATTTGCCAAAACCCCCACACAGTACCTTGTAATGTGATGTTTGTTTCCTGTTACACTTCAATGCCTAGAGCAGGTAAGTTCATTAACTGTAAATTTTCGTGCTGTGCACTGAAACAAATTTGGTGTATGTTCTAGCATCTTTTGGCTAACAAGTTAGATAATTTGGTTTGGCTTTTTTTTTTTTTTTTCTTTTACAAGTCTTTTGTAAACTAGGGGCTTGCACTAGAGGCTTCCACAGTTGTCAGTACTGTGGGAGTTGTAATCCCATTGGAAATGGTTTCTAATGTCTGCTGCTGGAGATGGTGAGCACCTTGGAAACTTTTATTCAGGGGGAATAAAAGAATTTACTTACTTGCTTTTACTCTGTATTCTTTAACATTGCTAAATGTTTGGATTTGCTAATGTTTGGATTATGAAGATCATTTTCAAGTACTTTATTTGCTTTCTAAATGGTTTTCTCATGGAGATTTGCAGAGACCTATTCACTGGGAGCAAAGACTTCTCTACAATCATGATTGAAGGGGAAGATATTTTTTGCCATGACCAGGAACTAGATACTGAATCTATGTTAAAACCTGTAGTGCTTTTCACTGAATACTGCAAAAGTATGGCCTCCAACAGATGGTGCCTCCCAATAGCCTTAGTGCTCTAAAAGTGCCTGGGTTTGTGAACACAGATTTTTTTGCTGTGACCAAAGATGCCTTGCTTGCAGCCAGGTCATCATCCCCATTTCCTTTCTCCCTCTCTGCAGCCACTCTCTGGCTGCCAGTGCAGAGAGGTCATTGATGGGTCTCTGACCCTGAGCTGGTCTCATGTTTATCTCACAGAAACCAACTGCATGGCCCAGCTCACCATAGTAATTACTTCCTTAATGAAAGTGTTCAGATAAAACTACTTAGAAACCCCCACTGAGGAATTCTTCATAGCTTGAATGTAATATTTCTATTGATTCCTTTCATCTGCAGTATATCAGTATATAGTAGTATTTCCATTCTAGCTTCCATTCTCTTGAGTTGTTTTTTTTTTTTTTTTCTGTGAGCCTGCAGCAATTAGTAAGTGAGGATTTTTTGCCATTGAATCTGTTGTTTGTCACCTTCAGAACCTGAAAAGCAGCTTTCCTGATGAGATGTTGAGGAGCAGCCTACTGTGTAGTAAACAGTACACACATTCTTATGCACCAACTGCAAATGTAAATGCAAACATTTTTATAGCTGTTGTCAACAACCCACATCACAGGAGGTCTCATATCCCTGTTTTGGCAAGAAACATTAATTTTGGCATTTGTTGCACATACCACTCAATTAAGTGGAAAATTCAAGCAGGGGGTACAAGCAGAGCGCTAAGGAAGCTCTCCATTTGATTGCATATGAGACTTAGGATTTAAGGGAGACCGAAGCCCTAGGTCAGTCAGGGCTCGGTGGACTGCTGAGGAGGTATGAAGTGACACAGTAGTAGAACAAACTTTTGAAGCAGAAACTAGTTGCTTGTGCACATCTACAGCTTTGAAAATGCATCCTGTGGTGACAAGTTAGGGAGGTGCCAGCAAAAGGTTATGGTGTTACTTCCATAACACAACCACACTATTTCACCCTAAATCATTGTTCATGAAAAATCCATTAAATTGGTTCCCTTGAAGGGGGAAAGGAAAGGGAAAGGGAAAGGGGAAAGGGAAAGGGAAAGGAAAGGAAAGGAAGGGAAAGGGAAAGGAAAAGGAAAAAAAAAAGAAGAAAAGAGAAAAAAAAGAGAAAACAAGGCAATAAGACCCCACAGGGGCTAAAAATGAGAACTAAAACAAGAAATAGACTGGCAAATAGCTGTATGTCACATTTTGTGGAAATCAGGTGCATATTTGCACTACGATCAAGCTACAAGTAAATGGATTCTGCAGATGTGCTGAATCTTTAATGAATAGATGCAAGACTTGAAATGCTTCCTGAGAAAACTGGTTTGGTCCACTTGCTTCTTGAATTAACAGCCATACTGAGATTTAGAACAGCTAAAAATTCCAAGAGGTTCTGCTCATAGAATAAATCCAGGCATCTCGTTTAATGAACACAAAGTGTTGCCCAAATGTAAGTTACTTTTAAATTGTGCCTTCTAAAATGGCCTCTCAAGTTGCCACCAAGGACATTTTGCAGTTCTTATTCCGAATTTTACAGAAGTTTTCTCTGTGCACAACATACATTCATTTCCCCCAGATTAAGAGTAGAGTTCCAGTTGTGTCTCAGAAATACCCACTCTGCCAGCTTCCATCCCAACCATCCCAAGAATGCAAATGAAAGCGAAACACCACAGGTTTAGATGGTCTGTATTCCATGGTGAGAATTCCTCCCCAGTTTAAATTAAGAACAATTTTAGTCAAGAATACATGAAGTATGGAATAGCCTTCTGTCTAGAAGCAAGATGGAGAACAGTCAACTAGCTAACAACATAAACACCTTGTATTCTTTTTCAGCACTTTCTCTTCTAATCAGAAATTAGGTGGGAAGTCAAAATAACCCAGCCAAGGTTCTCCCAGCTCCGAACAGTAGCAAAGGCTAGTTTTCTTTGATACTGTTTTCTAAAGGGCCTCATTCCCTGTTTCCATATTGTGTAGCATGAGCCTCTCAGTTCTAGTTTTGGGGTAAACCATAGGTTACAGTGTCATAGGATACCGGAACTGTAGGATTAAATATATTGTCTTACTCAGACAAAGTCAAATGCCTGTGCTTACAGCAGGCAGCAGTCCTTATCACAGTGTGGATGGCAAAGCAAACTTAATGAGATCTTTGTCTCATCACAGCCCTTCCTCCCAGAAAACTGCTGAGCTTTTCTTTCCACATTTCCCTAATAGTTTCTCATATGATGGCGCAGCAAATGTAGCTTTGGGAGTGTCCATACCACTGAAATCAAGTTAGGCAGCCTGTAACTGAGATAGCTTTTTGGTTGGGCAAAAAGACTCATTTTAGTTCCAAGGATGAGATAATTTTTCCATTGCTGAATTATTAAGATCCTTGAGATATAGAACCAGCTCTCTTGAAAGGAGCAGCTGATCTCATGTCATGTCCCTGGACCCATGCACTTATTCCCCCTCTGGCTTAAAGCCTCATGGGGTAATAAACCAAATGGCCTCAGGCTCTTTTATATCTGCAACCTCTTAGTAGGCCTAGGAGATCACGAACAGTTGTGAGTCTCCACAAAAATAAAACCAATCCCCTAACAAACAAAGCAAAAAAAACACAGTATCTCCATTCCAGTCAGTGAAGTAAGCTGAAAGCATCAGCTCAGTGATTCTGGAATGGAGAAAGGCTGTCCTTTCATGTCACAGAAACCCTTAATTAACTGTAGGCTATCAACAGCCAGGGGACTTTCTTTTCAGAACCCTAGCCAAGCCCAGCTACTGAAATAGATTCTCCCAAATAAAACAGTAAATCCTAATCAAGAAAGCCAAGTAGTTTTTCAACACTATTTGGTAATGGAGCATAACTAGTGCATTTGTATTCCCACACAAGAAGGGTTGGTGGTATGTGGGCCCTACTTGACCTAATTTATTCCATCTCCGCTGCTATATTCTCTGTATTTGAAAACCCTCACACAACTTAAATGTAACAATATTTTTCATCCACCATTAGCTGCAGCTTGGCCAGAAAAATCAATAAATGAATTCTGAAAAATGTACTTCAAAGTGTCCCACAAATGTATTGCAAATTAAAAGCATTAGGTTGCCACAAGGTGCCCGCAGAAACTGGAAAACAACTGTGAGAAAAGCAAACAATTTTTCTCTTAGAATGACCTGAATTGATGAAAAACTTCAGAGTTATATCCACTAAGGAACCAAAACACCTAATGAAAGAACCCCGAGGTATCTAGAAAGCATGATATGATGCAGAAGGCCAGCTGCTGTTTTGTTTCTGCTCATATTTATGTACACAATACAAGCACATTTTAAACCCAAATACGTAATACAAACTGAAATCGGAATTAATTTGTCGTGAAGCCAATGAAAAGCATTATTTAAATTAAGATTTTTAGAGTAGACAGTGGAAGGCCTTACATGTAAAAGTAATTTAAATCTAAATCACAGTAACTAAAGGAAGCTTTTCCTATGTCCTCCACCTACCATACTAAGACTTTCCCACAGGGGAGAACAACAAATAGCAAATAAGTTTTGATTACCTGGGAAAGCTGGGCAAGCAAAGTACCTTCTTAATTACATTATTCTTAATCATTCAAGTCTGCTTCTTTGTTTGATACTATGTAATTATGGTACATCCCGAAGTATAAGACGCCTCTTTTCTAATTTGCTCCCTAATAGAAAGAAATGCCTAAGGGATGTTTCTCCAGAAACTGGTGTTGTGCTAGCAAACAGAAATTTACAGATGGTTAGAAAATATACATCAGCACCTGTATTTCCCAAGCTCACAAGAAAAAGTGGGTATTGATTCAGGAATGTCTTGCCCATAAATCTCAACATTAAAATCTGAAAACAGAACTCTAAATAATAAAACTGAGTACTAAGAAAAGAGGTCACTTCAACAATCTGTAGTTCAAACATTAAGAAAATTTGATTTGTTACACAGACTGAGCACTAGTGTAATTGAGAAAGAAAGCTCTTTGACATAGTGTGTATGGAGATATTATTCCTTTGTTTTTATAGACATAAAAAGAAATCACATGTTAACCTATAATATTTAATACTATATATGAATTACAAAGCTGCAATATAATGTCAACTGCAGTATGCAAAATTCAGCATGAAAAGATTAAAATAGTAGAATGGATAATTATTTAAAAACTTATTTCAAAAGCATGTTTTCTGGTTCTGTTGGGTTTTGGTGTCTTTTTTTTTCACAAACTGGAAATAACTACATTACTAATCTAAACTTTCTGAATAATAGTCACAGTTTTGCACAACAATTTGGCTTTAAGATAAATAGGAAACTTTCCCCTCCCAAAAGACATTTCATTTACGTGAAATGCATATTACAGAACTTTTCTGGACAATTATAATCTCCTTTGACAGTTGTTTTATCCAGAGGACAGATGTTTGCCACTTAACCATGAATGTTGGCTGACCTGCCCAGATCTTCATAAAAAGCAGTTGTAAGAAAGTTTTTCTGCAAATGGTTATGCAAACAGGAATCTTCATCTCATGTATGTGAAGTATACCCTCTGTAATACATTCAAAGGCACTTCTAGGGAAAAAAAAAAGGCTCAGAAGTACATGTACTGAAATAACATTGATGAGGGTATAGATTATAGCCAAAACAGCTAAATCAAGACGTAGATTATTCTTTCAGTGATCAAATTACATTGCCAATGCAACCCTCCTCCCGCCAAAAACAAGAAAAAAAAAAACTTGAAGGAATCAGGAAAGTGGTGTTGTTTATTTGTGGTTTTTCATTAAGTAAAGCAGGTAATGTAGCCTATATACCCTTCTCCTTAGATTACCATGTCATGTAATCCTGGGGTAAAAACAGCAAGAAAGGAGCTGACCTGAATTTTAAGTGTTGGCTATTGAGAATGGCGGCAAAAGGGAAGGGAAAGCTGTGGTAGGTGATCCCAGACAGCCAATGCTCATCGTAGAGACCATCCAAGCCCATGCAATGTACAACTTACCATCCTATTCTTAATGCTGTCTCCTCTACAATGAAGTGGGCTAGATCCTTCTCTGCTAGACCCTGAAAATAAGCACACTCTGGTCCCTTGAAGAGCTACATACAGAATTCCAGTTTACCTTTAAATAGTCACATTATAGCCATTACAACTGGAAGGGGCTGGAAAGTTACTGAAGCCAACTGCCATCACAATCAATTCCCTGTTTTCTTGGGAAAATGTAATCTCACTAGGGAGAGATATGAGAAAGCAATTGGCCATCTCCTCACTCCATTGTTTTAAAAGAATTTATGGGTGGGGTTGAATCTTTTTTTAGAGGAGACATGATTTGGGGAAAAAAAAACAAAACAAAACCACAAATCACCCCACATCAGTTGCTGAAAGCTTCCAGATTCCTTATGATCTCTTTACCTTCTAAATGGAGATAAATCTCAAGAGAACTCAAGGCCAAGAATAAGGCTTGTAATTTACCCAATTTTGTCTTTTAGTTTGTCTGTGCATACAAACATAATTAAGGAGTGGCCAAAAGCCCACACAGAATGGCCCTGATAACCTGTGTATATTTTGTTTTTGTTGTATGGATGAGAACATGTTTGTTTACATCTTGTAAAGTGTATCCAAGGTCTGACTTAGCACTTTTTCAATGCCTCTAGAAGGCTATAAAATTAGTTTTAAGTTCCAGAACTTCAACATGTATTTTGATGGCATTAGGCTTTACATATTTGAAAATATATTAAAAATACGCATCACCTGAGGTACTGAGATTTAAATGCCCATTGTAAAATGAATCTATGATGACTGGATTTTAATGTAGTAATAATTATTACCATGCTAAAACACAGTATTATCAATTTTGCAGTACTAAATTTTGCGATTATGCTACCCATAATTAAACAGTAAGACTAACCTTTTTTAAAATCCTGACTATATCAAGTTTCTGCTAGAGGGTCAATGCCTTCATACAAGTGTCCTACAGGCAAAAATGCTGTCAGCTTATTTCTGAATTTTCATAATCAAAGCTACTATTTATGTATGCTGAAGGAAAAAAATTAACTGCAAAAGTATATAGCTTAAGTGCTATGTCAGAAGAGCATGGCAGGTGTTTGGAAACCAAACACAATTGGTTTCTTTCATCATTATGGAACTCACTTCTTTGTAACTCAAAAGGAATGCCAGACAAGAACCACTGTCACAGCATCTCAGAAAAATGTAACTCAATCATGAGCTAAATATATGTTCTTTTAGCTGTCAAATTTTCATGCTTATAATTAGATCTCCATGGGCAATTTTCACTTTTTCTAACAACTATATGGCCAGACAGTGCAGCTTAGTAAGAAGGTCCTGGGTACTAAAAATGTACATGACTCATATACATGTAAGTAGGTCTTAATTATCAATTTGCAAAGATTATTTCAGCAATTTTTTTCCAAGAGAAAATTCGAATTTGAGCATTTTTTCCCAGAGAAAATTCGAATTTCAGCAATCAAAACATTGTGGTTCATGGCCAAAGATAATCTTCTGTGCTTTACACAGCATACACATGTAATACACCTGGTTCTAAACAAGGTACTGTCTCCTCCTTTCAGTAACTGTTACCATTTGTTATAAATTAGGCTATTTTAGGAGAATCAGGACATAATTTAAAAAAGGATTTGTAGATAAAACTGTTTTAATTTCTAGAAGTCAAGTTCCTTTTTATTCTCACACCAGGAGGAAGAATTGGTATTTCTAGGCAGGAAGATAAAATAAATACACCAAAAACTAAACTCTTTACAATTTGTGTGATTTTCTCCATGACGTTGCATTCCTATACATGACTTCTGATAGACAGAAACATAGTGTATTTACTGTTTAGGTAAAGCACAGGAATAGATCTTACAAGATACTCCTTCAGATGGCAACCCTCTAAGTTACTTCTTGGCAAATTCTGGTGTACTGTCCTTACATCAGTTCCCAGTTGTTTTCAGACAAGAAGTACATTAGTCTTCTCTCTCTGCTGAACACCAGTGGCTTCCATAAAATGCATTCACATTTTGAACACATTTCTCTGGCATGTTTCCAGGAATACTGAAAGCCTAATGACCAACCTAACATCAATAAAACTTAAATTTCTCTTCTAAAAATCACAAGTAATGCTGAAATTGTATGTCAGATGTTGCAATGCTTTTGTTGCTGGCAGAATTTAGAATATGATAAGGGAAAAAAAAAAAGACAAGAGAAATTTGGAGTGCAAATATTCTTTGGTTTACTCATTAAAACAAAAGGACACAGCAAACAGCAAAAACACTGGCAATTAAATAAACAGCAAATTCTTTATATGCTTCCTAACAAAAAGTCTTTGGCTGTTTGAAATGTATTAACTTCATGCTTTTAAGTACATTACAGTGTCTAGAAAGTCACATTTTTTATCCCCAATGTCAAGGCAGAGAGAAGATGAGGAAGAAAAAGAAGGATAAAAGGTAGGAAGTATGAAAGGAAAAAAATATTATTTAAAATTCCATGTTTCCATTAGTTAAATAGTATATAACACAAGGATAACATTAATTTCTGTTTCTACTTTCATTGTACACAAAGCAAATTTTTCAACTTTGGTGAATTCACATCATCATACACATCAGACTAGTATATCAGATATACTGACTCACATCTTTTAGAAAAGAATTGTGACCCTTCCAACCCAAATGATTGATTCTATGATTCTACTAGCAGAATTCTAAAAACCTTAATGAATTGCACAGAGAAATCACTGTGTTTTATCTTATCATAGGCAGAGTTAAAATTCTGTACCACAAGCAGTTTCTTGGGAATGCTCTTCCCCAGTTCAGCTATTTTCCTGTAGCTTATTCCTCAAATAATCCCCATGTAGTCAAAGGAAGCAAGCACCTATGCAGGTCTATAAGGATCTCTACTTTGGAGATCCTCCCTTGCAGAGAGGAAGTTTTCAGCTCTGAGCTGGAGATGCACAAGCCTGCTGTTAAGACTCTATGTGACAGCATTACTGATTTTATTTAAAACTCAATGCTTCGTAATGGCAACACTAGGAAGCTGTTATCTGTGCAGAGAGCATAAAAGACTATAACTGAATCAAATATGTTTATTTTACAATTAAATGAAAGAAATTACAGAGTGTACCATCACCATGATAGTCTGTTACCAACATTACTGGATTCTGATAGTTTAGAATTAATTCTGTAAACCTAGGAAAGATACAGACTGTCTGACAGCATATTGTTTTGATTTGTATATCTATCTTGCAAGACCCTTACTCTACTTGAACCATTCTGTTTGATGGTCTTTATCAAGCTGTTTCCATAGGCAAAGCACAGCAAAAAAAGTCATGTGCAATTTTTCTTCCAGATGGACTGTGAATAGCAACAGATAGCGCATAGTAAGAAATCAATTAATAATGATATTTAGGAAAGATTTGTCATAATGTAAAACAAAAAAACTCTTTGCATGCTCCCTTATTCCTTCATAAATCAACAGTGTTCCATCTACATAGGCAGTCACCTCTAATGCAAGTAATTATATATTTCCCTCATCTAGCATTTTGTTGACCCCATCACAAAGTTTCTGCAAATGGATTTTATAAGGTCCAAAGGGATTGTACAAGGCAGCCAAAAATTCACAATCAGAGAAGTGATCAAACACATTGTTGATGCGTCCGTGTGACTTTGCAGTTAGGTGACGCTGAATGATTTCATGGAGCAGCTCTCTACATTCATTCAACAGTTTGGACAAAAAGTTCCTGTCAAAGGTATAATCCACCTGATGGAAACTGACCACGGTCTTAGCCAGCTGATGAACCTTCTTCTTGAATTTCTCCATCAGTGCTATTTCATCCTGATTAAATTGGTTGTTCCTGTAGAGAATTGCCAATTTGAGGACTATTTTAATGAGGTTTTTGATGATCTTCTCTGCTTCTTTTTTATTTTGTGTATATTCCTTTGTTACTCTGTAAAGCTCATCTAAAACATCACTGCTTGTATCATCAATCAAAGTAGTTGCTATTGATTTGGACACCATTTTTCCCAGAATCTTCTTCTGGGCCTGTATGGCCAGACTTTTGGAGTTGAAGACATCTGTGGCCACTAGGAGAAGAAAAAAGTGTGTAGTCAGTACTTCCAAACAGACAGTCTCTGGACAGCAAGTTCAGGAATATTTCCATATTTATACATTCACAATAATCTTTCTAAGTGCCACAAAAATAATGCAACTTTGTTGCAGGAAAAACCCCCATATTTAAATTCCTAAAACTCTCTTCTCTTTCTTTAGGTTTACATTCTTTCAGACAGTTTTACTTTTGAGAAAATACCAACTGAACTTGCTCAGAAATGGTTTAGAAGCTCTCTCTATATATGGATTGATGGAATTTCAAATTGAGGCAATAAAACTGCCCTACTTGATCAGATGAGTCACAAATCTAATCTGATTCTCACATTCATAATGAAATCTAAAACCAGGATTATTTCAATGTCATGACATATAACCACTGCTATTCAAAGATAGTTCAGTCTTTTCCTGCTTAGCATTTTACATGATCAGTGAATGCAGACCCACACATTAATTTTTTTAAGATATCTATTTTATACATATCTATAGATATCCACGCAGAAATACAAAAGAAAGACAAAAAAACATGTTCAGCAAACAACACTGAGATTCTCTGGATGGAATCTGAAGACACTGGTTTTCAGAAGAAAAGCAAGTACAGATTAACATTTCTATGTCCTATATTTTATGCAGTAAAAGCAAGACATTTATCTTCTAGGGATTGTCACAACAACTGTGAGCATTACCTTTTAAAAGTATCATTTTGTGACCAATGAAGTAGATTCTACACCACATTTCCACTTCTAAAACTATGTTTGATTGCACTAATACACCCAATGACTGGTTTGTACTTTTGTTCAAAACAACAAAAAGTTCTTGGTAAGGAGACTTCTTACCAAAAGTAAAAGACCCCAAACAATCCTTCAGAAACTTGACTTGTGAAATGTTATCACTTGTTCTGTTGTCAGCAACAATTTTTGACACTCCCTTGACAGCACTCTCTCCATTAAGACAAATGTGACTTGGTATTTTCAGGTACAACTGCCTGGGAAATGGCTGCCTTTGTGCTGCAGCTCTCCTGGAGTCTCAGACAGGGGGAAGGAAGACTACATCTGTTTACATTTACTATACATATGAAAGCTTTGCTTAGCAAACACAGGGACTGGAATTTTTTTTTTTTTTTAATGAAAACATCAACTCCACAGAATTCAGACAGTAACTCCCTGAATTTGGAAAAGGTTTCCTCTTAACTGCTGATATGTGGGCAGCTGGGTGTGTTCACATGCAGGGTGCCTCAGGGGTTCCAGCAAATAGAAGAAACTTGTCCTTCAGGACATGAAACACAAATCTGTATTTTTAATTCAAGAGTGTCTTTGAGAAACTTAATAACAAGTTCATTTTTATCATCCCATAAACCTTAGAGCAGATTTGTTTGTTACAAGTTTCAGTGCATATCAGTATTTTGTTTTGAAGCATGAAGTGTCTGATCACATTTTTAAAAATCTTTACTACAAGAGGACAAGAACCAAAAACCAAAGAAGCCCTTTTGTTAACTATCTTGGGCAAAGCACTCAAGATCACAAGACAGACACACTTCTCAACCACAAAGATACAGGAAGACATTAAAGATGCTGAGCAGTCATTTTAAACTGAAAATATTTTATTTTCTTTCTGTGTTTTTAAAGCTAAATCTGCAATGGTTACTATTAAATTAAATTAATTCGTGTTTTCCAAAGGGTGGTCAAATACTAGAACTCAACAGACAATGCTTTACAAAGATCTATGGATGAATGATAACTTTCCTTCTCTTCCAAAACACGAATATCAACTGTTATTTCATAACTTTTATTAATTAAAGTCTTCTTATTAATGCTCATGATGTCTTCTTTCTGACACTCCACACAGATATGGATGCTCCTACCAACAGCAGTTACTGTTTGGCAGTATGCTAAATATTTTACAGTTTTTCAACAAAACCCCTCTTATATTACATAATTTTGCATTTTACAAAGTACAACTCAACATGTAGTTACCTCTGCTAACCAAAACAGGAACTGCTCCATTCCAAAAGCTGCCAAACTCTTAAGGTATTTTTCTAATATCTGTCCAAGTTTTGGGGCTATCCAGCATGGCTTACTTCCTATCTGCTTTGCTCTAAGTACACCAGAAGTTAGTTTCATTTTCCTTGGGCTGTTACATTGGTTCTAATTTAATTGCTAAATATGTAAATCTCGTACTTCAGTATTTCAGCCAATCCAAAAAAGGAACTTGCTAACTCTTTGTAGTTTATAATCAGAATTTTTCCTCCTTACCCATTAAATTTTATTTCATTATTAAATTTTATTTATTTAATTAAAATTTATTTCATGGCTTGAATAAAACTCAGTTTAAGCAATAACTTTATAGAGCTTCTTCAGAATGAACATACATACTTCCTTAAATAACAGTAAAGCCATTACTTACTTGTTCATCTAATGTAATTGCAGTTTTTACTGCTGACAGCAGAAAGAGAACCAAAACACCCAAGGTGAAGACTGGCCTGTGGCGTATTTATTCTGGTAAATGCAGCACACACTTTATCGTGTGCTTTGAAACATTGTCAGAAGCTATCACAGAGAGAATATGGGGTTTTCCTATTCGCTGTAAGGGCAGGTCTTCTCAGCTACCTTTCTCTCCTGCCTGCAGTGCTTCATTTTGCTTTGGCACCTCAAATGGCAAACATACATCTCAGTGGTTTCACTTCCTCAAAGAGAGAGCTGAAAGGAAATTGCAGCGTCGAGCAAGCAGTGCAACACCGAGGGCTGTTCCTGCCAACTGGAACAATTCACAGACAGGGAGGGTGAAGGAACGTCCTGTGACTCGAGAGGACAGGTGACGTGTCAAGAAAAGGTTTTAAAACATTAACCTGGTATCTGCAAGTGGAGATGCTCATCAGTGTATCAGAAGTGCCTCACTCACAGGTTGTGCTAGGGAGGGCAATGCTCCCCATGCAAGGGCTGCCAGGCACCCCCCTTCAAACTTCTGACTGCAATTTCAGATATAAGCACGTGAAAATGCACCTTTATACAACTACTTAGGGATGACTGTATGTAGACACGTTTTGAAAGTGATTACAGTAGCTGGCCTGGATGCCTGACCACACCTCTTGTGTTGACAGGTTACATCCTTGCACTTTAAACTGAAAGTGTCATTTCTCTGGTGACCTGTGGGTAATCCCACTAATTTTAAGCAACTCACAATTTGGTTTACCTCATGACTGCTCTTGATAGCTCCAATTTCTTTCCTCTGCAGTTTTAGACTTTACTTTTTAAAAGGTTATCATCAAAAAATACCCCTTTGAAATAAATGGGATGTCATTTTATACACAAACTACTCAAATAAGCGTGATTATGTGCAGTAAAGCCACGACTCCACAGAGGAAAGTAGTCCAAGAGAAAAGGCTCTCAGAGGAAATCCTGCTTCCATTACTTTGAAATTCACTGGATCAGTCTTGGTAATAATGCAGACATCTGCAAAATCACCTAATTTATTATTAAAATGAGCAAACAAATGCTAGAGACAGTCTCCTGTGAAAGCTGTGAGCTTAGTGATTATGAAACTTTTTGACTTTCATAGCCAAGCACACAGTATATGTGTTTAACATGGTATTTTGTGTATTAAAATGAATAAATACTGGACATGTAGAATGTCCAGTATTTATTCTGGATGTGTTTTTCCCAAAATATTTTACCATACAGAGGTTTTCTTTAAGCTGTGGTGGAAGTGTAAACTTGCAGTGAAAATTTAAAATTGTGGTTAATAGACTCTCAGGAGACTGCTATAAAAGTACAAGAAGGCTCATACTTATGGCTGCAATGCTGACTTTTCCCTCACATGGAAGCTAGCACACCTCCCTCCATACTGTGGCAAATGACTATTATACTATTACCACATACCCTATGTCTCAACTTTATTTAAATTTGAAAAATAGATAGCATTTGGAAAAAACCCAACTTATTTTCTTCCACAAGACAACAGTCTATGGTAGATTCAACATCACTTGCAGCTGAGTGTATGCAATCTCATGTACATTGACAATTAATACTTTAGTCACAGAGTATTTTTAAACTTCTCATTATGAAGGAGCAGGGAAAAAAGCATCCAGCAAAAAATTACAGTGAACCATCATAAATTCCATGGTCAAGTCAAGAGATGAGCTTTCTGAGACTCACTGTGTTGACAGAACAGTCCCAAAAGAAGAGAAAATATGACTGCGAAACACTGCTCCCTGAGACCTAGTTCTCATTTTAGTGACTGGAACATCACATGCTGCACAAGTAAGGCCCAAAAATGATGACGGGTTTTAGGAACAAAACACCAACGTGGGCTTGAGAGGAGAGAGACAGCACTGACTGAGGGCTTCAGGCAGCTTCAGGCAGCATTTAAAAGATTATCACATAGCATTGAGAAATGTAGGAATGGACTTCCTGCCGGGAATCCTGTGTGGATGTGTGTGTTTGCCTCTCTACAGACTGTGTGTGAGAACTACAACTTAAAGCCTGCACATGTCATACAAACTGCATGTTCAGTCAGACTCCTGTAGTGAAAGAGCACTATTTCCCTGGAGGGAGGCAACTTGAAATCAAGTGGAATTAGCATTATTCTCTCTGAGTGTATGTGACCATGAGTCATGCACCTCCAAAATCATGAGATTGCTTAGATATGAAGGGATAAAAGAATTACTGAATTTTTTTTTTTTTTTTTTTGCCTTCTGCTTTCTGGGTCTTCACAGGTCTAACCTTGTTTTCAGGAATGACACAGGCCAGAAACATATAAATGCAGAGTATATAAATATATGAATTCACATATAAATACATTACTTCAGTACGGTAAAGCTCCAAAAGTGATAAACTACACGAGTTAGTACCAGTGAACAAACAGGTCCTGAGGTACAAAATAGGCAGAAATAGTTATAAACCAGTTACCATGGCTGGAACAATTTTCACAATGTACTTATTACATGACAATATGATTAAAAAACTTGAGTGGTAGGATACAGACTAAGAAGTCTTCAGATATGAACAAGGTAAGTTGATTTTTCTAGCTACCAAATGATATATATAGCTTCTTCTTAATAACCATTTGAGTGAGTCAGAGTTTCAAAAAGGTTTTTTAATGCTGTTTTCTTTTTTCTATTTTAAGAGGAGAGTCAGTGTTTTGATTCTTATCTCAGTGCTTCAAAGTTTCCTGGGTGAAAGGTATGCTAAAATCCTTACAATCCTTCCCAAAAGTCTTCTAGAATTCCTTCCAAAAATACAGCAGTTCCCAAATGGCCACTTCAGTATATTGGGCCAGTCTCCACATTCACAAGCATTTGTTCACTTACTGGCTTTTCAAAAGCTGATGAAAACTGAGGCTTGTACCAGCCATGCAAGACCAGAAACACTCTAAGAGCTTTCACTCTTCAACCTGCAACTTCACAGCTGGCTGAGGGCAGGACTGGGAAGACACCAGGCCAGCCACAGAGTTTACTGACAGAAGGACACAGCAGGGCACATGGTTTGGGCAAGCACCATCAGGCAGTGGAAAATCCAGACAGCAAATGGCTAAGTGCAGAAGGGGGAATGCAAAAAAAAAACCTCTAACGAGGGCCCTGTACAGTATTTGCTTCTTTCACATGCACCTCTACTTATTTAATTCATGTACATGAGGTCCTTATTGGAAGATCAAATATTTTACTTGGCACCTTGTGTTTAAAAAGAGGGATTTATATATGAATACCGATTTTAACTAGAAAACAGTTTTAACTAAAATTTTCAATGCATACAAAGCATTCTTTCCTGAGTAACATTTCCCTACAGTTCTCCTGGCAGGTAAGGTAAATTGTACTGAATTCTGTCTTCCCACAATTGCTACCAACTGAGCATACAATGAGAATATTAATTATTCAAGCAATGTGCACCTAGTTCTAGCATTCACACTGGAAGACCTTCAAAAGGAAAAACACCCCATCTGAAGCTTTATGCATGGCAAATACTGCATGAGCAGTCTTACTGGATTTGGAACTCAGCTATGAGGCTGCAAGTCACTCTGGAGCAACAGTTAATCAAGCAATTGCAGAAAAAAATATGGCTAATGAAGCATTTTTGAAAATACAGAGTATGTCTGATTTGCATACTCATACTGAAAGTGAGCACATATTCATCTGCAGAAACATGGGAAAAATAAAAGTCAGCAAACACCATTTAAAACAGCTTCTTCTCACCCAATAAAATGCTCAGTAAGTCATTGCCAATATGTTTGCAAAACATATGTGATACTGTTATATGCTTCTGGATTTTGCTATTTAATTCTAATATTAGTGTATTAAAATGTCCAAAATTTTATGAACCACAAAAGATGATCCACATTCTAGCTGCAAAAACAAAACCCAACTATTAAAAAAAACCCAAAAAATAAAATACTTTTTTGGTCAAGAGGTGAGAAGAATTGCCAAAAAATGTACCTGAAGGTTAAGGCTGGATAGTGTAGCAAGGAATTATGCTATTTCCAATAAGAATGTTGCAGAGTTTTGCAGTCCCATGGGAGCAGTCAGTGCCAACAAGTTATTCTGGTTTTACATGCTTGTGCTTCCCACAGCCAGCCTATGCATCACATGATACATATACTGTAGCTGATTTAGAAATTTTAAAAAGCCTCCTAAAAGCCATTTACCCCAAAACCTCTGCATGTATTTTAATTAGCAGTGTAGCTTTAAAAAGAAGGAAAAAAAAATAGATTAACTTCAGATGACTGCTCTCAGAATATTTCAGAATACACTGGATATTAAACCAATAAAACGACAGTCACACAGAGCAGTGTCATGAACTTAATTTGCTATTTCAGTCCTTGACCACCATTTGTTATCCTTGTTGGAATGTAACAACTGGTGCAGTGCTGTATAATATGCTGCTGTTAAATATGCAGCTTGTATATTTCAGCTGTTGGTCTTTTCAGGGCTGTATCAGGTTCCTCTATATCTACCAGGTGTCCACAGTAAATAGTAATACTGACATATCTTTTCACAGGAAATAAAGTGTATCTTCTAGCATTCCTTCCAAACAATCAAATGCAATGCAGGTAATCTATATTTTGTCCAGTCTTAGAAATACATACCAAACTGCAGCAAGGCAACAGTACCAAGCTCCCTAAGCCAAGTGACACCCTAAATTTGAAATTTAAAAAAGTGGTATCTAATTGCTCTTACAACCATCCTGGCAAAAATAATGTTTTCTCACAAAAAATGAGCCCCAAAACACTTAACTGTAGGCACAGAACCTACGTACATATAAAAAAAAGAATTCCTGACTTGAATGCAGAACAAAAACCTCAAGAGGCCAGCAGCCCTGGAGAACTTGGAATCCATTGGAGAAAATTAAAGCTGATACGTTGCAAAAATATAATGAACTGGAAGGTCCAAACAAGATGCCAATCTGGCATGAGAGGGACAGCGAACTCAATCACAAGGCATGTGTCACAACCTGGCCATCAAAATGCAAAGGGCATGTATTTGAATCACAAGTAAAGAAAGTCAAAGCAGAGGCTTCAGAGAGTTCAAAATGACACAGAAGTTTGTGAGGGATCTTACAACATCTTTGAAACTAGTTAATAATGTTTTTCCTGTATTTCTACTTCTGGCTCTCTGTTCTCCTTGTCAATCTGTAGCTACACTGTCTGTTTCTTACAGAGAGGATGGGAGTCCCTCGGTATCTGTCCTTCATTTTAATGTCTAAAATAGGCAGGATTGCTACCATTAACTTTATGTGTGTGTGTATATGGTGATACTCAGGGCTTTCAGTTCTCAGGTGTCTGGTCTGTATATTGATTTACAATATCAACACTGAAATGTAGATTATAAAGAATATACAAAATTATCCCTTCTAAGAATTTTACTTATCAGCTATCGGCTGTTATTTAGGCCTAATACACTATTGGCACTCTTAATCTCTTTTTTAATTTTTAATTTTTTATTACTATTTCTTTTTTTACTATAAAAAGGATAAATTTTATGGCATTCAGTGCATGGCTGTACAGAGAATATGTGCTTTGTCTGCCTTCCACATCAGTCACTCATGGCAGCTTCCATTATTATGGAAGACTACCACTGGTAGCTGAAATGGTCATTTTCTCTGCACACCTAACACGTTTACTTTCCTATTCCACAAGGAGCGAAATAAACCAACCCCTGAGTTTCAAGCTCTTTTCCCATTATTTAGTAGCTACATGCTGTTTCCTCTGTATCCATACTAGCACAATCTTTATCCAAACATCCAGTCGTGAAACAAGAGGTTGACTCTTTTCTCTTCTTCACTTCTCTTTTCCCTTGCTGTCAGCTCGGAACAGGCTCTCCAAGACCTAAGCACACAGTTTATCTTTCACAGGCTTTGCTTTAACTCCTCTTTGTTTCCACTAGTGCCACCCAAACCCACCTTTAAAATATTTGACTTAACAAGACCAAAACTCTCAAACATAACTTAAGACTGTCAAAACACCAATCTACCTCCCCACATATCTTAAGAGTTTGGTTTTGCTTTCACTAATGTCCTGAAGTTCTAGTGGAATATAAAACAAAAGAGAAAAATTAGGTCTTCAATATTGTTAGCAAATTAATCTTCTGTAAAATTGAATCTTTGGTTAAACAATATGTCTGACCCTGTCATTCTCTTTTACATCAGGAAGCAATACTATTTGCATACAGAACTCTGTTCTAGTGAAGCAGTAGTAATCCTATTTATTTTTAAAGATCACAAGTATATTTACTGACTAAAACCTGGACAGCCTCCAGAGATCTCTTTTCAGCCTCAATTCTTCTGTGATTTGTTAAACCTACATCTTCTTTGTAATGCTCTTCTTGGGGCAAAGCATACAAGACTTGACTGCACTGTGTTTTACAGCTGTTGTCTGCTGCAGCATTTGACAATTTAGCTTCTTTACTTTGGAGTGGCATCAAATGACATTTTCAACTAAGCAATGGACAGCACTGATCAACTATGAAAGGGCATACAACAGCAAGAAAGGTTGTTGCACCTTGAGATTTCCAAGATTATTACCCATAGTAAGGAGGAGGGAACACAAATTTGAACCAGAAGAAGGAAAGTCTTCAAGTGGTGAACAGAAACACCATCAATCTAAATTTCAAATGTTTGCACTGAAATAAAAATTTCAATACTTTCTCTTTTCCTCACCAAAATGCTGTCCTCTCCTCCCCAACTGCATGACATAGCAAGTCACAACAAAGGGATCAACATTTAACAGCAAGTTACTGATTTTGATACCAACTGCTTGTTGCAAAGAAATGTGAGTTTAAAAACATACATCCTGGACGCAATTTCTTGCATCACAGAATTTAAATCTTTAATTTCAAGCATTGAGGACAAGGCTGTGATCTTGATGAGGACATCTTACCACAAGGCACCAGAGTCAAACTTTATTCCTACCCCTTCCTGGAGTATCCGCCATTTCTGTTCGCAAATGCTCAAATTTATGATTCATTGTTTCAAGTTCCTAAAGAAGTCTACATCACTATTTCTCAGTGAGTGTTTTCAAAACAAATGTTTTTAAGTGAACAGAAACATCCATTCATTTTGTTATTTGCAAATAGTAAAAAACTGCCTTTGGAATCAGTAGCTGAAATATTCGCCGGAGTCATCTGCTCACTTCTGTTAATATTAAACCAAAATTTTATTCTTTCTGTAAATAAAATTGTCTTTGTAGAATAGTTTTGCAGAGTGGACATAGCAAATGCAAAACCATTCCTCATTAAAGCCTCGGTTTTAAAACAATGGAGTTTCTGCATTTTTCAAAGTTTTCTCCACACCTTTTTGAAGTTAATAAAATGGATGCTTGTCTGCGCATGCACTCAGTCAGTTCTTTATTAATTGCTGTATGATTGTAAATATTTTGGGACAGGGACTTGAGGGTATCACATTCTTAGAGATCCACTGAAATCATAGGGCAGCTAGCAATGCCTTAGAGAAACTTGCAATTACTGGCCTTTATAGATACATAAACTCATCTCATATGTCCCTGGATTTTCAGGTTTCAAACCTTTCAAGGATAAATGCTCTCAAATAAATGAGGTGCTTATTCCCACTTTACTGCAATTTATTCTCATTACTGCAAACTGCCAGCAGGAACAGGATTCTGCAGAGATGTGAGCTCTCTACTTCTCATTGCCTGCCAGTCAAGCACTAGAAATGAACCAAGAACTAGAAATGAACACATCAGAACTGGGACAGGGAATTAACTAATGAAACTGAGTCAAATCACCACTCAACTCAGGCAGGGAGTCTTAGGGATAAGAACAAAATTTGTGAGAAAACATCCCACAGTTATGAATGCAGAATGAATAGCTCAAAGAACAGGCCTCTCAGTTTCTCTCCTCCCTCCAAGTAAGACTGTCTCCAAATGACAATGGGTTTAAGGCTTGTGCTTTTGCTGACATGATGGTTAAAACAACCAAGATTTTGTCAGTTGTATTTTATTGCTAATCCCACTGTGGATCCTATTCTGTAGTCATGACAAAGATGCATCCACAAAACAGGAAGTCTACCAGTAAAAAACACAAGCAACTAATCAAATATAATTATGCAAGCCAAGAAAACATGAACATCTGTAACTTTCAGATTTCCCACCATTAAAAAACACATTAGTGTCAATATGTATAAGGCTATTGTTCAGATTAGTGTTACTCATTAATGCAGAATAGCCAGTTTAAGCACTCAAATTTCTTACAAACTCATAAACAGCAATTGCTACTAATAACAGTACTACTGTATCTATGATGTATCTAACCAATATGCAAACATGAAAAAATAATTTTAAATATGAAAAAAGTTAATTTTTGCTTTAAAGCCATTATGAAATAGATTAAACTGTTTTAGCCTACTACTTTTATTGAGTATGGAAAAATGAAAACCAGAAATTGTTTCATGAAATAGCATCAAAACCTTTCTCTTCATGAAGATGTGAAACCTTTCTCTTCAAGAAAATGTGGTTTTACCACATTTTGTAGTCTAACTGTAGCAAAAATTCATTCCAGAAGTTTGAAATAACACCTGCAATATAGTTTTCATTTGCTTTATTTATTATTAGAGGGATGCTAAATGACTGAGCAGAGGGGGGATGCATTTCGCATCTCAAAAAGCAGCATTTAAGAACCCTTCTGAAACGGTAATATTTAATGGATGATTTGACCAAATAATAAATCAATACTGATAAAAGAAATGTTGCGTATTTTTGGATAAAAACTGCAAATTACAATTATGTTACAGCCTTACATTTTCCTTAAGCTACTCCTGGCTAATGTATAACAAAAGAATCATTATTCTTAGAAGCAATTAATTTAGCCTGTTACTTCACTTGGAAGTAGTACTGGTAAAGACTACAGCTTTACCAAATACACGTGCAAGGTCCTTCCCTTACCCAGATGCTTCTTTTGATTCTGCAGAGATTCACTGACTTTTGCTCCTGGTCTCTAACCTCTGTCTCACTTGTGGCAATCCATTGTTTGCAAAGTCCCCAAGGAAAACAACCCAAAGATGTAAGTACCATAATACAGCAAATGCTATAATCACAGATAATTGAAAGGAAGACTGGGAAACTAAGTCTCCAGTACAACAAACAATTTCAGAAGATGAAATGGTTCTTCTTGTAGAACTTGAAACCAAAATACTTTCTTCCCTTATATGGAATACTGTGAACAGCATTGGGCTCCCCAATATCTCCCCAAAAAAAAGGAGCTGACAAACTGAAGCAGGTTCTACAGGCTGTCACCAGCATGGTTAGGGAGCTAGGGCACCTGATACCAAAGATATCTTGAGAGTGTTTGAGAGTTTTGATCAAAATAACAGTGGACCTTACCAACATGTGCAATTTGTTACTGAATAGTTACAGAGTAGGCAGAGCCAGGCTCTTTTTGAGGAGGCACAGCAAAAAAGAGGGCAAGAAACACAAGCAGCATCAAGGAGAAGTCTCATTTGGAATGATATAACATGCACAGCCAAATAATGAAGCACAAGAAAAGTGGTTGCTAGAGAAGTGGTGAAATTACCACTCTCAAAGACACTATGAATGCAACTGGAAAAAGCCTGAGCAACCTCATCTAACTTTGATTTTGGATCCAACTTTAAAGTTGGCTCTACCTCCAGTGAAAGGTTGTGCCCAGTGACCTCTAGAAATTCCCTAGAGCCTCAGTTAATCTATGATTCTCTCTATCAACCAGATAGCTCAAGGGACTGTATCTTATTTCAAACGAAGCATGTGAACCTTGCAGTCCATTCTGGATTAAAAGATTTGATTGCATAAGTATAATTATATTAATGGAATTTTCTCAAAGCAATCTAGCATTCAACCCTACGATCACAGCTAAATGATTAACCTGTTAGATTTCAGTGATTCGCTGAAGTAATCTATCAGCTACAGCCCATGTTTATCCCATGGCCTGTGCTCAAATGACCACCTAGCTTCCTCATCTGATCCAGCTGCACAGATTAATAAATATATGAGGTACAAAGTGTCCTGCAGAAAACAACTACTGCATATGGACTTCCAAATGTGTTATACAACAAAAAAACATCAGTTCAACTAATTAAATTCTGAGCCTGTAGGAAAAGCAATCAGAGTGGCCATATGATCCACTCACAAACAGGTTATCTCAAAGATGACCCTGATGTAGCCAGGAAAATAAAAACCACCATTCTTTCAGTTTTGAAGGAGAGAGGTGCAGAGCTTCTTACAGAGTCTTATGGCTTAACAACCTGAAGTCAGTGCTCCTACTGATGGATTCAAGGGCCCATGTGAATGAAGCCGCAGCAGCTGTGCTACAAACCATGGCAGTTTTTGTCCTCACAGACCTTTATTTCCTGCATCTTGCTATATTAAATGTACTGCTGCTCAAACTGTAGAGGAATTTCTCATGGAACAAGGGCATGATATCTTTGATGGTATTTCTTTGCAGGAGCTGGACAACCCTGGCCTGCAGATTACAGAGATACTTCAGTTAATTTAGAAGTATTTAGGACATCCTTGAGAAGACAATAAGCTTTGTACAAATACAATAGTCAATGCTGGATGCTGAAAACTGTCACGTACTATAACCTGATCAGACACTTGTAGTGTAACAGCCAATCAATAAGTGACTTGTATATGTAATTATATTATGTTAGCTAATGAATGTTAATTAGCTATTGTATTATGTAAGGCAATGAGGTATAAAATATGGATAAATTAGACAATAAAGGAGGATGACATCTAGCCATATTGGTTTGAGTGTCATTACTCTGGCTGGCTCTCCGTGGGACCCTCTTCACAAATGACACAAAAAAAAACATCTACCAGTTCTTGTGTACTGTACTCTTACTCCCCCAAATTTCCCATTGCTTCTTCTCCATTAAGGTTTTAGCCTCTTTGTTTTCCTTTTGCCCTGCTATTTGTACCTCTGACAATGCTTTCCTCATGCATATGTGATATGGTTTTACAGCACCTGGTTAGTAATAATTCTTTCTAAACTCTCACAAGCTTATTTTCTTTGTTGCTTCTTTCCTAGAAGGAAATACTAGAGGGATACTTTTTTTCTTACCACTCTGTCCTATTAATAATTCCAATTAACTATAGAAGGGAATGCACAAAAGGCCAAATTGTCAAGAATTGCTATGATTTACAAAGCTGTGTACATGATATGCATAGCCAGCTATCTTTTCATTCTCTTCATCAACAGTAAGAAAGTTATCTGTGAGATAAAAAAAAAGTTCTGAAATTGAGAAATTGAGTAATTAACATCTCTAACACATCCACTGGGGCCAGATGATTCTTCCTGCTTCTGAACTAAACTGTCCAGACTACTACAACAAAAGGCCCCTGTTTCACTGGCCCTAATGTTTTATGAAGATTATTATTTTGATAAGGGAGGCTAAGCAAGAGCAGGTGAAACAAAGGAAACCCACATTTTTTAGTCTTTTGGGTGAGAGCAGAAGGCGATTCAAATCTGTGGGGTTAAGTACTAATTCTGTGCTCTACTGCTACAGTGTGGATTTCCCCATTCATTGGCATAAAATAAAAAATAGTTCTAACAAATGCTAGTTTTGGAATTAGTGGGATGGGGAACGATATATTACAGATTCTTACTGATGGAGCAAGTGTACTGCAGGAGCACAAGAGCAGTTTATTTGTTGTCCAGAACACAATTCTAGCTTGGAAAACATTCACACGTGAGAGGTGACTGCAAAATGTCAAAGCAAACCCAGGACTACTTACAGGAGGGAGTACTAACTTCTTGAAACAGTGACTGCTCTGTGATTTTATAACCCCTGTGTTGTTCTGAGCTCTAAAAGGAACAAAACAGGTGAGCTCATTCTTCAGTAATCTCATTTGGATTTAAAAAAAGGTAATCATGTCTAAAAAAATCTCCAAGCACTTGTAGGAATGCAGTGATCTCTCTGTCTCCTGAAATGTGTTATTCAAAATTCAGTATGAAAAAGGTGCAATGCAGGCTTTCACTTGTGTCCGAGTTTGCAACAAAATATGCATTGTTTTACAGGCTATGTATTACAGTCACTCTGATATCTATTGCTATTTTACTTTTCCTTTTAGATATTAGACTTCTCCCTTGTTATTTTTTAAATATACTGCATAAAACATGTAGAATGAGGCTGAAATTCTCCAGAGCTTTACATAAATTGCTATTTCCCTCTATCGAAGAAATGCATTCACATCACAATAATCTTGATTGATATTGCCATGTATTTTAAAAGGTGCACTCATGATACGCAGTTTTAACACGACAGCACTAATAACATTCCCTTCAGATCTCAAAAAGGGTTTCTGCCAAATCAAAGCCTGAAACCATTTACCTTCCATGGTAGGTGACATGCCACCAATCAACGCCAGAATGAAATTATGCCATTCAGTTAAATGCTATGGTCTTCTTATGGACTTTAACACACAATTTGTTTCATCTGGGGTGAAAGCAATGAAAACAAGAAAATGTGACAGGGTTATTTATATCATGACAGTTGCTGGAATCTGTAAATGCAGTACAGATTGATGCCATAAAGACACATGCACACATTTACCACAGCATTGTGGGATACAGACGAATACAAAGATCGTTCTGAAGTTACTGAGCAGCGTGGCAGGAGGAAAAAAAACCTGTTTCATGTTACCATTCTAATAAGGACCATGAAGACATCAAAGGCAGAAGATGAAAACCCCACATACACTGCTGCATACCCTATATCCAGCAATTAGTGTAATATGCACCAGCGTAATAGCTGTCTTCTAACCATGTTTTTTTAGTCTCTGTTCCTGCTAAAAAAATTAGATTTTACTTGGGGTCAAATGCTCTACATTTATTTGATTAATTACAAAAAAGAAAATCTTTAGGAGTTAGCCATTCAAAATATACCTTGATTTTGGGTTTCATTGCAACAGTGGATATAGTTCATTTTCACAGTAGTAAAGCCTACACACTTGGACCTTGTTATGTAGATTTTTAAAAATAATCCACACTAAGCCTACTTTTACAGACATCCCAATGTTCTCCAACTACTGCAATTCCCTTGTATAACGCAGATGAAAGTGACATATTGCTCACTTCAGCATCAGATCATTGGCAGAACATACACAATGTTCAATGTTATTACTGCACCCTCAACTCTCTTTTTCACTGAGGCTGATCTTCCAACACATGGGAGTCATGCCTGGAAGCTGCAACTGAACTTCAGAGCTCCTCGCAGACCCCTTTACTAGCTCCTGGCCATTTGAGAACCTCTGCATTAAGGAAAACAAAAAAATCTGCCTATGCTTACAAACATGATTAAACCAATATTTCTCATGTAGCCTTCTCCTTCTTTCACTTTTTACCTTGTAGCAGATTAGCCACTATACCCTTCATCACTAGTGTTGGCCTTGAAATGTACAGAATCTGGTAAAATGCCTGTTCTATAACTGTCCAATTGTACCTTCTACTCCTTCCATAATCAGTAGTTACCTCCTGATTCCCTAGGTGGACCATATAGTTTGTGGATAAATCAGAATTTCTTTTTTAGAGTGGCATTTAGTCTTGCACCGAAAGGAAAAATCAACAGCCTCCCCTTTGGTAAACCACTTAAAAATTATATATCCTCAGTGTCAAAAGACTTAGACACACAGTCAGTTTGAATTTGTGAAGCAACCATTTTCTTTATGCAAAAAAACAAAGCTTCTCCATGAAACAGAGCTTGTTGAAAAACTCTGACTATTTTATTCTACATACACTGGATCACTACCAATACAGTATTTGACTGCATTTTTCAGTATTTTATTCTTCCATAAATGTTCAATCAGACTAAGCAATGTGACAGCTGCATTTCTACATTTTTACCTGTTAATCCCAGTTGTTATTCACATACAAACTTTACTCATGCATTTTCTAAATTGTTATTTTAAAGATGTGAATATATTACCAGGGATACGTTTACAGACTGACTGAAAAACCTTCTCAGTGACATCTGTATCTCATCTTCCCACAGTGGTTACTGTTTCATTATCCATTCTAACACATTAAGAACAAAGAACAGAAAAACCCAAATATTCCCCAAGTTAAAAATAAGTAATCAAAAAGCTACCTTTTTTTTCTCCTGTCTCAGACACCTGCTTCAAATGCTTTTTTTCAGCATTAAAATCCTGGCACCTCAAATTGTTTATCAAGAAATGCAAAGAAAGGCAAATCTATTTGATTTTAAGAATCAGAGTCATCTAAGAAGGTAAGACATTTCTTCAAACAATAAAATTTGCATTTCAAATATAGCCAGCTTTGTAAAACTGTCTGGAGCTTCCTGTATGAAACCAGAGGATCTTTCCTGCTATAGCATTCAAGCAGATCTCTCCTGCTCTAAAACTGAGGGAGAATGTTCACATATTCTCTTTTTCAAATTTTCGACAGAGAAATAATTTTTACAGTTCTGTTTTTTAATAAATCTGTCCTACAGAATCTTCTTGGAAAAAAAGAAAAAAAGGAAAAAAGACAAGCTGCCTTTTGGTTCAGCTGTTCATTTGACAAGAAGAAAAAAACCAAAGATTATTCTTATCAAAACAGAGGCTATTGGGCTCCACTACCTACCAGGTTCTACCAGCATTATTAGTATTAATTCTGATTCAGTGCAAGGAAAGCTTTTTGCAAATCAACAAAATCCTCTTTTAAGCAAGTAAACAGATGCCCCTGGTAATGCTATATTCAAGTGAAGGAAGTTGCACAGACTCTGAGGGAAAAACCACCTGAAACATTCTGAAAAGTTCTTGTTTTCACCAAATACAAAATGCTTAAGTCGCCTTACAGATTGCTTTTCTGTTGGGGCTTTTTAAGTTGTTTTTCTCAGCCATACTGGAACTCTGTATGTTTGAGTCCCCCTAATGACTTTGTGTAACCATGAAACATCAATTCTATTCTAAGAAATCCAGCATACAACCCCACCACTGCGCTGTTCCCTCATCTATATAAATGCTCTTTTGTATATAGGCACTTTCAGGAAATTGCCCTCCTCCTCCCCCGCTTGCTCCCCACTGTCCGAATCCCTCTCACACCAACCCCCCCGCCCCCAACCCGATCAACACCAGGGAATAATTGCATTTTTGTTGGACCACTTCCAGCACCTCCACCCGTTCCAGTCCAGGAGCAGCAGCACGCTGTAGCTTTGGCACTCTCCTCTGTTTTAACACGCACACATACTAACACTCATCCGCAAGGAACTAAGTGGCATCAACCTTATTCCCAAAATAATGACCTTTCACTTCTCCCTATGCAACTTCCTCTTTTGCTGAAAAATACAGTGCTTCCAAATTAAAGAAATCTTCCTCTTTCGACATTTGACTACCAGTGTTTTGAAACAGTTTCTTACACTTATCTGTACGCCACGTGTGAGTAAATTACCATTGCCGAGACCAACAGATACCCTGGGGTGCCAACACTTCGGTCACTTCATATCCTGCAAAATCGCCAGGACTTCCAACACTTTTGCAAAGGCCTTTTCCCCTCCCCTTTGAATACCCGAGAGCTGAAGAGAGCAGAAACTCTCCTCCACGCTCAGAGAAGCGGCGTGCGTATTTCCTCTCCTGCGAAAACAAACAGTTAAGAGCCGTACCTTCTTTGGGTTCATCGGCTTCCGAACTCATGGTGTCAGGCAAGTCTCTGGGAACGAGATTAACGCTGACGTGCGCGCTGAGATGCAGCCGCAAGTCAACTTCTCTCCCTTTCTCTCTCTCCCAAAAGGAAGGAAAAAAAAAAAAAAGAGAGAGAGAGATAGGGTTGGGGTTTTGAGGGGAAAAGTCTATGAATTCAGCAAATCACAACTAACCTACTTGAAAAAGATCCCGCCCCTTTCTCAGTTGCGCACAGTGACTGAAAAAAACAGCACCTTCAGAGAAACCCCGATTTTACTCGCCAGCTGTTGCCGTTTATGAATCTTATTCTCCCCAGTCTGTAGGAAGGGTGGAGTTTTCACTTGTTGCAGCTTGCCAACGTGGTATGAAAAAGCAAGCAGGAGAGGCCAAAAAAACCCTGAGTGCAGAGCAGTGTCTGATTGCCAGTCTGACTGACAATCACACTGGGCCTCCCTTAACTTGCAGGAAAATCTATTTTAAATAGTTTTGTTTTTAAGCCTAAATTGTACATTTCAACACTGTTTGCTATCTGGAATTACTTCTGCAGCCTCCGTAATTACACTGACTAATTCTGGATGACTTAATATGTGCTTAAAGATGAGAAGTAGCAACCTTCTTTCAGGTAGTTAAGCAAAACACTTTTCTTTCACTCATGCTCAGTGCACGGTGCCATCTACCCCGAGACTAGTAATTCACCTTACATTCTAGGAAAAACTATCTGGATTCTTTGTGCTACAGTTACCCCACACACATCCCAGAAAAGACTGATGTTTTTAACTACTACACAGTACAGTTTTACAACAAGAGATCGGGGTCTTTAGCAGCCACCTCTCAGCTTGCAATGCGTCACACATGCCTAGAGTGCAAAATCAGGGGAATTACTCGGAAGCCTGTTTTCAGTTAGCACAGCCTCCAGTAAAATCATTGTCCTAGGGAACCTTCTTTCCCTCCTTACTCATTTAATGGCTTTTTAGCACAGTGAACAGGACAAAACCTCGCTGGAAACATGACTGCTCTGACAAAAGGAGAGGTGTGGTCTCTCAAGTGAAGGCTTGATGGGACTGCCAGCTTCAACATAAAATCAAATTCCCACCTACCTCTCTGTGTCACAGGGTTAAATGTGTGGGCCTGAAGGGCTGTCAGGGTCTCCCGGAGGTAACATCATTAACAGCTATTAACAGTTAGCAAATGTCTTACTGGAGTCAAGTAGAAGTGTATTTGTGTATTTGTATTTCATGGTGAAGTGAGAAAGAGCCAAAGCTGCTAGCTGCTCTGCACTGAGGCACAGAGGGAAAAAAAAAAAAAAAAAAAAAAAAAAAAAAAAAAAAAAAAAAAACAACAAACCTGTTCAGATTGTAACATTCCCTTGTACTCGTTTAGGCTTAAACAATCACAAAGTTGTGAAGATTAGATATAGGTAGAATGGTCTTGTAAATAACAGATACAGTATAAATACCTACAGCAAAGCTGCTCTGTGGACTGATGTAAATAACACTTCCAAATGCTAGCACTTTTATCCTATTTGCAGTTATTTTATTGCAAGGACTGTCCTTTGCATGTACTACTCCCACACCTAGGAAAGACAGATTTCATTTTATTTAAAGGCTTTTGGTGACACTGCCAATTTCTTGTTTTGCAATACACACACATAACCCCATGGGTTCCTTAAGGTTACTTAAGAAGCTAGCTGTCTTCTGCAGGCCTTATCATCTCCTGTGGTGTACAACACTGCATTCTTAAAAGCACAGAAAATGAAATTGAATATTACCCTAACTACATGACTAGAGTAGCTAAAGAAGCCACATTTTCAAGATTAAAAAAAAAAGGAAAAAAAATTAAAAGTTCTAGTTAAGGGTAGTTACGAGATTAAAACCAATTAAAAAACTTCACACATAATTGACAAGGAACAGGAAGAAACATAAGGTTAGTCCAGAAGAACTGCAATAGTCTCTGGGCTCATTTAATCAAAGGAACTGTTGTAGAGAAATAGGAATATAAGCCAGCATCAAGATCCCTTAATGATCAGATTTACATATTAGATGGATGCCTTTTGTTATTTTAGAAGACAGACACAGATAATAAGACTTATGATTAAATGTCAGCAAGTTCTGGAAATTAGGATTTCTCAAATATCTCAGAAACTTTATACCTCACTGCATAGATAATGAAAATACAGTGATTTTATTTAGTTTCTTCCGTACAAAATCAAAATCACATCTCCTCACGCTGTCCAGTTACTCCTGCATACAGGATCACAATTCAGACTCAAGACGTTGGTTTTTCTTTCATTTTGGTTGTTAGGCTTCTTAAAAATACATGCACTGGCTGAAAAGACTCTAACCTGGCCAAAGACTGGTTAGGTATGTAATTTTCTGCTCTCAGGTTAAGCAGGATCTTGTACTGGCATACAACAATGGGACATTATCACCTTTTTCAGAGTCTGCACCCGAAGAGAGTCCCACGGAGAGCCGGCCAGAGTAATGACACTCAAACCAATATGGCTAGATGTCATCCTCCTTTATTGTCTAATTTATCCATATTTTATACCTCATTGCCTTACATAATACAATAGCTAATTAACATTCATTAGCTAACATAATTACATATACAATTCACTTATTGATTGGCTGTTACACTACAAGTGTCTGATCAGGTTATAGTACGTGACAGTTTTCAGCATCCAGCATTGACTATTGTATTTGTACAAAGCTTATTGTCTTCTCAAGGATGTCCTAAATACTTCTAAATTAACTGAAGTATCTCTGTAATCTGCAGGCCAGGGTTGTCCAGCTCCTGCAAAGAAATACCATCAAGGATATCATGCCCTTGTTCCATGAGAAATTCCTCTACATGCACCCAATCAACTTTAATTATTGTCCTTAGAAAGACAGCAACAGTAATGGAATGAGGCAAGTTAAACTTTAGCAAAGTCTGTGAAAAACACTGGAGCCCGGGTAATAGATGATACTACATCTACAGGGAAGAGACATTTATCATATTATCCAGATTGATCTGGATCCCATGGTGAGTAAATCCCAAAAAACTACTCTTTAGCAGTAAACTGTGCCTGTGATTTGGAATAGAATGACAAAAAAAAAAAAAAAAAAAAAAAAAAAAAAAAAAAGACAATAATTCCAAAAACATAATTAGTAGATGCAGCTAAATTTAATAGGACAGATTCTCTTACAGAAAAGTACCTTCCTACAATGGAGGCCTAAAACACACCACACACTTGGGCAGACACTGTCGTGGAGAGAAGGCCAGAATTCCTACAGGAAAATGAAATCATCCGTGTGCAACACCAAAAAAAAAAAAAAAAAAAAAAAAAAAAAAAAAAAAAAAAAAAGGGCTGACATACTTCAGTGGCTAAAAGCCTAAAAGCTTCAAAGCTGGTAAGACAAGGTCCTTTCCACCTTTCTCTCCTTTCTCTGCTGAAAAATACACCCAACTTTTGGTTTTACTTTGCAAAAAAAAAAAAAAAAATTAGCTAGTTTTGGTTTGGCTTGGCTTTTAACTCATCATCTGTAAATTGTCCTGACTTCTGCTAAACCCTAAGGGAGGGTCACCACAGCAAGAGCAGACTAGAGCCAAGCCCTGGCTTACTACAGTAGTACATGGGGAATTGTGAAGGGATGGGTCAGCACATAACCCCATCCAGCTCAAAACCCTGCTTATGTTTGGTGTCACAATATATTCTGAGACAGCTCTCTTTACACAAGGATTTGTCCATTAGATACAGAAGTTGCAAATACAGTGATGCATTTTTTAAGTATATAACAGAAATAATAGGCATCTTAGCAGAAAAAAAAATGCTAAAATTGCTCTCAAGAAGACTCTGAAATGCCAAAAAAGACTATACTATTTTGTTTCATAAAAAAAAGAAGCAGCACCACTACCAGAAAAGTATCAGCAAGAAGCTTTCAAAAGGAGGCAGCTGCCATGGAAGCAAGACTAAATCCTCTACTGTGAGAAAAAAGCCCTGTACAGCTCTACAGCAGTTCTAGAGAGAAGGATGTGGTAATGTCCACAACTCTTCAGACTTTACACATTCATGGTATTTAAAAAAAAAAAAAAAAAACTTCCCCATATTTTGTTAACATCATTAAAGTTGTCTGGTGAATATCTTCTGCTCTTCCAGAATGTCACATTCAATGGATTGCAAACCTTTAAACAATAAAAAATAAGATCTATGCCCAACTACAATCCCCTGACACAGATGATAGTCACCAGTCCTTTTCCCTAAGCCACTGTCTCTTTTACTGACTATAACTTACTGAATTACTTGAAGCCACATGACAGAACACAATAGCAGCTGAGATCTGGATTTCCCACCACACTCCCAATTGTGAGGAAAAGGAAAAGGTGTACAAGTAAACACTGCATGTGATATGGAATAGGAGGGGCAAAACAAAGAATGACAAAAACTCTAAAAATAGAATCAGTAGACACAACAACATTTTGTAGGGCAGATTCTCTTACAGAAAACAAAAGTAACTTCCTACAATGAAGAGCTTAAAACCCACCACACATTTGGACAGATAATGTTGCAGAGGGCAGGCCAGAATTCCTACAGGAAAAATACAAGGAAAACTTTTGCCATTTCTCCTTTTAGCTGAAATAAACTGCTGTACCTATTTCTGACATTAGAAGTTTGGGTTAACAGATTTTCAGCTTCTGAGGTTCTTCAGTGTGTGTGGATTATGGATATATGATTCAACTTTTCAAACAGGATAAGGAGAAAATTGGATATTATCCTGAATCACTCACACATACAATTTTTTTTATGTACACAATTTTCAAAATGTACTGGGAAATTATGTGCCACACTATAATGCATTTCACCAATTCTCAGGAGTTTTGAATTTTTCTTGAACTAATGTTCTGAGAGGGAACAAGATGTAAGATTGTTACATGTAAGTCTAAAATCTTCCAAGCAGAAAAAAGGGTATCAGCTCTGGTCTGCTGTAGGATACATGTAGGGAATCTCCAAACATGCTGACCTCTCATAAGGGCAACCAGATGCTAACACAGAATCTCAGAAAAAAAAAAAAACAAACAAACATACAAATAATGTTGGTTTTTTCCTCATAGAAATAAGAGGAAATTTGTTAAATTCAAGTCTGGAAGCCACACTGAGATATCATTAGGAGATTAACTATAACAACTGCTTTTGCAAGTCATGCCTTAATAACTTGCAGATTTTCCCTGAAAGACTTTTTTATAGAAGTTACTGATTGAGTAAGCAGGCCAAGAAAGCATAGAGGCTTGCCCTTGACTTGCTCCTTTCCTGTGTCCCATCCAGTACCACTACAACCTTTTCCTCAGGCAGTCAGATCATAATTGCACTGAGTTTCAAGATGCAGATATTTATAAAACAGGAAATATTTTTGTTTTCTAGCACTTCTCTATAAGTTCAGACTGGTGGGTGAGCTCTCAGAGCACTTTGATCTTGCAGCACAAAAGCAGGATCTGCTGCCTCTTCCAGCACTGTCCATCTCCTATCCCAGGATATAGAAATCCACGTGCCAAGCTCTCAGGTTCCCAAGGGAGCAGCACTGATCTGCAGTCTGTGCCCTCTGCTGATGCCACACACAGGCATGAGGCTGCACACAGACATTGCGTGTTCAGGATGCGGCACGGGGAGGGTGTGGAGAGAGTGGTACAGTCACAGAAAAAAAAGTGAAGTTTCAGCTTTCTTGCTGAAACAAGTAATTGTATTATGCCCACTTTATCTAAGTTGTTCTGCTTTCAGTTACACACTTAAACAGTTGCTAGCAGACCAAGCAAACCAGGCAAACCAAGAAGTTTATTTTAAAGTTACTTCCTAACACAGAGGCAAAGCAACGCCATCTGTAGCTGTATTACTTCTACTATTGCAAAAGAAAGTGCAATATGCACTGTCCATGAGGTGTGAGCACAGCAAAACCAAATTCCAACTCTAACACTTACGCAATTTAATTATTTTGGAGTTGAGTAAAAAAAAAATTATCTTGATTAGCTGTATAATTTTAATAGCACTGTTTATGTAGCTCTGTAAATAAGAATGTTAGGTACAATAGCCTACGTGTTGCTGTAACCAGACTTTACTACTGTTTTATCTTCTACCATAAACCAGACATACATCAAGATAACCTACACCATGTGTAGCTTATGAATAATGTAAAAAATACTGTTTTCAGCAATATTCAGGGGTTCCATATAACAGTACAACTGTAACATCTCAGTTACATACGATGCAGAATTTTAAACCAATTTTTCTATATGCACATAAACTATCAGGTAGTTTTTTCTCAGGAAAAGTCAGCCCACTGAAAGACAGAGAAACAAAATAAATAAAAGATTAGCAGGTTGAGCTGTAATCCAGATCTGAAAAATATGTGTACTCCTGGGTTTGGTCTGATCGTTGCTGCTTGTTATTCCTTAACTCGTTATTTCCCCTTTGCCCAGCAGACTTCAGATGTATGCAGATGGACTGGTTTCAGCACTTGCTGGAACACTCACAATACCCCCACCTGTTGGGGAAACCCATGAATGATACTCTGGCGTGTGCTTCTACCATATGGTTAATAAATTATAGAAGTTAACAACTGTAAGTTAACAAATTATAAAAACATGTCATTGTCATCTGATAATTTTACTAGGAGATCACTCAATGGCATTTGCACCATGCTTGGCATCCAGCACTTCATTCTATTCTTCTCCTCACCCCCCATGCTGCCCTCCTTTCCTTTTTCTAGACCTTCGTGTTAAAACATCTGTTCTCCACCTGCTATTGGTGGTCTGAGGATTCTCCATACTTTAATTTCCAAAAGGTAAAAGAAAAATATGACAAATCTGGTGCTAAATGAACCCACACCTTACTGCTGGTGTGGCCCTTCAGAGTGAGCAAAATCTAGGGCTTCACCACAAAGTAAGATGTATAAAAGTGTGTCTGAAGACCTCCTTTTGACAATGAACCAGCTGAATGAGCAGCAGTATGGGGTGACAAAGGAATTCAGAACAAGCCTACCAAGTGAGAGATCAGAAAAAGCAGCGTGCTGGGTGACAGATCCTGGATTCCATATGGAAGCAGTTAAACTTCCCCAATAGACAGTCCTCACCCTAGCTCTTCTCCCCAACAGAAAATGTAGAGGGCAGGAATATACATGCACAAAAGGCTCCATAAAGTTGAATCTGTTTTATATTGAACGTAATTTTGCTACAACATTTGAAAGTCCCATCTCTGCAATACTTATGGCCACATTTATACATATTCATGTCTGCACAAAAAGACAATGTGATAGTAACCACCCTACAAACTGTCAAAACAGCATGCAGTGTGCATCTTCCAAACTGCTGTTCTTGACACAAACATGCTGGTATTTTAAGCTTTCAAATAGTGACAACAGTTGTTTTTAAGCTATTGTGGACTCTACTCAAAAGTTCCTGTGGTTAAAAGGTGAGTAAGCTCCTTCAGTTAGCCTCAAAATGAAGCTTTCTTCATAAATTTTCGCTGCATCTCTCATTAATTGTTGGCTTATCAGTCTCAGCACAGGCCGTATGGGATGGTGGCTTAGAGTGATCCCTACCTTTCAACTTCACAATGATCATTATTTGTTACAGAACAGCACATTGCCAGGGTACAAGACTCTAAGCTCAGAAAGAGTTTCACTGGTGTATCTTTTTTCTTTCAAAATCAGTCTGAAAATTCACACACAAAACAACACTGTATCTTCTGAGATGTGAATTCTGATGTAATTCTGATTTCTTGTCTGTACATACCATGTTGCCAAAATCCACTAATAGTAAGCGGTCTTATTGTCGTCACACAGATATCGTGCACTGAGAATAGCTAACTTATCCAGAAGTTAGCAGTTAGTGAAGACAAGTTTTCAGTGCATAAGCAAGCATAAAACAATTTCTCAAGAGCAAACATATCAAATAACATTCAATGGCTTGGTTGTTATTGTCATGGCTTAGCCCCAGCTGGCAACTGATCCCCACAAAGCCATTCGCTCACTCCTACCTGAGGGCAGGGGAGAGAACTGGAAGGCCAAAAATGAGAAAACTCATGGGCTGAGATACAGACAGTTTAATAGGTGAAGCAAAAGCTGCATACACAAAGCAAAGCAGAACAATGCACCACTTCCCATGGGCAGGGAGGTAGGTGTTCAGCCATCTCCAAGACAGCTGGGCTCCCTCACAGGTAACAGTGACTTGGGAAGGCAAATGTTATTGCTCTGAATGTCCCTCTCTTCCCTCCTCTTCCCCCAGCTTTATATGCAGAGCATGAAACCATATGGTCTGGAATATTCCTCTGGTCAGTTTGGGCCAGTTGTCCTGGCTATGTCCCATCCCAACTTCTTGTGCAGCCCCAAACCACTTGCTGGTGGGGTGAGGTGAGGAGCTGAAGAGGCCTTGGCTCTGTGCGAGTAGTAAGGAAAATACCCCTGTACTTTCCAGCAGAAATCCAAAACACTGCCTCAAACTAGGTACTGTGAAGAAAATTAACTCTACCACAGCCAAAACTAGCAGAGCTATCCACAAAGAGGAGGTGTCACAGTAACAGGTCCCAGCTGGGGTAAAAATTGGTATAGACTCTATGTATTTATAGAAGGTTGATAGAGTTTCTTCTATTAAGAAACTTAACTGGCTTTTTATATCCTAGTTTGCTACAGGTGGACTTGACTTTTTTTTTTTTCTTAAAATACTGTCACCATTGGCTAATTAAGAAACCATCGTTTGGTAAATAAATTTCTGTAACACATTTTAAGTGTTCACAGTGCCAGGTGTAGCAAGTTAAGATAAGAATTGTTTCTTATTCTTTTCTCTGATCGCCTTACAGCCTTTCTCAGAATGATGTATTCTGGGAAAGTTGTATTTCTCTCTGTGGTCAGAGAGCTGCTGCCACAAGGAGATAATCAGTGACAGTTGCTGGTGGTTTGGGAATTTCATACAGGTTATGGTAGAAGTTAAAAAGGGCCTTTTTGAGGGCCTTGCACAAAATCATACAACATGTACTGACACTGGCTTATAGCATTGTTTCTTCAAATAGCAAACATTTCACTCACTATTTTCACTTTTTTAAGTGAACACTTAAAAGTTCACTTTTTTAAGTGAACTTTTTTAAGGTCTTGTAACAGGACCACACATAAACTGCTCCTGCCAACAGTGCTATGCCAAGCAAAGAGCAGCACTGCAGAAAACGTGACCTGCATGAACGGAGGCAGGAAAATGCAATTCTCTGGTCTGTTGAAGAGCACAGCAGATCAGACCTAGTTTTGTAGTTTGGTCACACAGGAAAACAAGCTTCCCAGCAGTAGTTTATGATATAATTCTTATGAGATATTTGTGTTACTATATGATGTTGCAGCCTTTGCAGAAATAAAAGCAAGGCCTAAGAAATCTGAGGGGCAGAGCACCAGAAACATAGATTTGAAAAAATCCCTGCACTGAAAGCAGAAATCACACCACAATGTCACAGTTTCTCCAGACAAGTAGAGGGAGTCAGTGTGCTACAGAATCTGCTGACAGCACCACCACAGGCCATGAGAAGAGACACTACACCAGATCTGTTCTCAGCGAGACAGAAGCGGTATTGCTGGATGCCTGTGCATCAAAACACAGTGCTACAACAATTTTAATTGAAAAGGGATATTTTAATTACAAACAGAAAACTGAAAAACACATCAAAACCAAGGTGCCTGAACTAGTGTCAAATACAGTACATTTTAAACAGTGCCACTGGAGTGTATGGCAAATAATGCCTTTTTTATGCTGAAAGAACAGGAAACTGAAAATTATCTTAAAAAAGGTAAGTCTCTCTTCATATAAAAGTGGTGTACATGTGGGAAAACACATGTGTCTCAGTTTGGGAGGACTGTGTTCTAGTACCAAGCACATAATGCAAGTGTTTTGCTAAAGCATAACAAACTATGCCCTTTTTCTCCAAGACATCAAAGATATTAATCATGCAAACAGTTAAAACACCACTTGCATATCAAATGGAGATGTTATCTAGAAAAAATTTCAAATTAAAAAAACCTTAAAAAATACCTATTGATTAATCTCCTTTTAGTACAAATTCAATCAAGATATTAAAAGAGAGATTTAAATGGATATTAAACTTAAGCAGGGTTTGCTCTTTAAAATTGAGTTTAGCTATAGTTTACATTCACAAGCCAAATGTATCTAATTATATAGTATTCCTTCAAATAACCATATTGATTTCTGCTTGTTCCAAATTGGTTTTAAATCAATTTATTATTTGCATAAAGCTTAGACTGAAGCCACAAAGAATCTAGAGGAACACTTGCAAGAGCTGTTTTGTTTTGGTGTTTTTTTTTTTTTTTTCCCAAAATATTAACTAAGAATATGTTGAAAAAGTGCTGGAATTTCAATAACCAAAGAAACTCAGGAACTCATAATTTATGGAAGTCTTTCAGCACTTGCTTTCTCTAGTTTTCATAACTAAATCACACTTGAGAAACCAGCACTTCAGACTGGTCTAAGTGAGAGTGTCTGTCTAACAGAGCAGCACCATCTCCCTCTTCTTCCTCTTCATGTACCATGCCAGCACAGGCATGTGGTGTCCATTTACAGGATATATATAGCAAACCTTTAATTTTTTTTTTTGTCTGGGAGAATTTAAACCACAAGTAGGTCTCCTTTTTTTTTAATATAAAATAAAATAACTGCAGCTAAAATTAAGTATTTGTCTCAAAAAGAAGGTCTTGGATGATTTCTAATCTAGTTATAACCGCTGAAAATCCATACCTTGCTCATTTTTCCTTCTATTAAGCAAGTTTATGTTAGTGAGTAATGTTCATGCAAATTTCACATGTAAACTCTGGTTAGCATTTCCACATTGCATTAAAAATTCAATATTGGACTTCTATTGATCGCTCTCAGATCCAATTAAAAAAAAGCAAACCTAGAAAACACATCATAATTTTGCTGGGCTCCAAATGAAGTATGTCTAACTTCTCCAATTTTATCCACTTTACAGGAAACTCATACTTCAGCCCTTTGAATGCTTTAGCAACAATAACAACAGAATTTGCACTCTGGGGCTCAGTCAAACTGTATACCACTTCAAAGGGTTACTGCAAGATTTTCAGGAACTATTTCAAGTATTCAGTTAAAAAAAAATTGGCTAACAAGATCTGAACAAGACTTCTTACTCTTGTTGCTCAATATCTTGTTTACAGAAAGCTGAATTATGGCACATACTTAAGATGATTTACTTGTTCAGGCAGATGGTCTGTCAGGGCTGTGCTTCTGCAATTCTTCCAAAAAACTTAGGACTTTAAAATGTTTCCAAAATCTGAGACTCAGTATGGACAATAGCTACTATCTTTGTCCACTAGAAAATAAATGGGACAAGAGAAAGAACAAAGACTGCCACTGACTCTGCACACGAGGAATGTGGCACTTGGATCAGAAATCCCACATAACAAACTTCTGAGAGTCGCACTGAAGTCAAGTCTCTTAGAAGAGACGCACCTGCCCCCTCTGTGCATCCCAAATCCATCTCATTTGGACATGTCAGCGATTGATGTAGGTCATAGAGCATTTGCTAGTGGTTTTGGCCAATGCCACGAGGTGGCAACAGCACCCTGATTAAAAAAGAGCAGGGATTCTTGAATGGGTTTTGCTCGTCTAGGGAACAGAGCAGGAAAGCACTGGCTAAAATGTCAAGCAAGAGGCTTCCCATACAGCCCTGCAATAGCACTTCATACTGCAACACACAGAAAGGCTGCAGTTGTGTTTTATACATGCTGGTATGGCAAATCTGAAGAACTAAATGCTTCTGTAGCAGTGGACATCACCTGAAATCCGTTGGCAAAACACCAGGTAGCAGTACAAAATACCTATAATTTTTTCCCAATACAAAGCTCAGATTAGTTTGAAAAAAACTTAGTTGCATCTAGAGGATAGCTACAGTACCATGGCAATATAGCACATGATCTAGTGGTAACAGCTTGGCTCCATGAATTTGAAACCACACTAAAATTTGAAGTATCACTTCAAAGTATGGATACAATTGTGCTACTCATGAGGCTCACTCCTTGCTCCCAGCTTCTGCCTGCAATGACGTAGTTCAGACCTGCTCTGCCCTCTATGTTTTTCCCTTCCCTATCCTGCCTTTCCAGAAATGGGATAGTGTAACCTTCTCTTTTTTTTCCATTGGAGGGGATGTGTTGTGTTACCTGTAACTCAAGTTCCCAGCTGCAAAATCAGTGTCAGCATACCCTCTTATGAGACATGCAGGATTTGTTTTGCATGCAGAGGTGGTCGATTATCAGGGGGCACAGTGTTGAATTAAAATGCCCATCAAAAACCAGGAATGCCATGTATAAAGATTGCACATACAACCTCAACTAGGTCTGAAAAACATCCCCAAATATTAAGCTTTTCTTCATCTTACTTCCACGAAAAGACAGAGTCTCATTAATTTTGTGAGAATTCAGATACTCAAAAGATGTTTTTCTTTTGAAAATGAAGAGCAACTCAAATGGTGGCAAAAGTATGAAGGATGTATAAAGGATGTATAAAGGATGGCATACCTAAAATTAGGTAATAGTTCTTGTTTCTGTGTCCACTGTAAAACTGCAGTTATCTGGGGCATCCCCCTTCAACATTTTTTCCTATGAAGCTAATTTATATAACAGAGATGCCATCAGAAAAATTAGGATATTCTAGTTTAATCAGTGTTGGGTAGAGACAATTGCTTACCATATTTTTAGATGGGTATGAAAACAAAAATTACTAAATCTATCTTTTCTACTTCCTGGCTACCTTAGAGCATTTAATCCTAAATGTACAGCAAATGCATTTGCATTTCTTGTGAAATAAGATTAAGCAGGGACTGCCACCACTTAAAACATTCCCTTTACTCAAAACAATGCTAAGGAAGTAAGATTTTCCCCAAAAATCTTGATCTGTATTTTAAATCAAAGTAGAGTTATCAAGTTCTTCATCTCTGTAAGTGAAATTGAAAAAGCAAATGCCCATTACCAAATACCAGACATGACACATTTGTCTTAACTGTGAAACTAAGAGAATAGTACTAAGGAACACATTAACCAAAAGCACTAAAATAGCCTCTATTTAGCACAAAGCTCCTATGTTCACTTGGCTATATAGCTGTTTCATTCAAACCAGATTTTTATAACCAAACACTCTTACTTGATCTCAGTGCAGTTGTCTGTGTGTAGAAAACAGTAGCAAGTCCAGTTGATGAACAGAAAAGCAGAGATGAAATGTGGCATTATGAGGCCAGGCTACAAATATATTTGACTCAAGGCTAATGCAATGCCTTCCCAAAACAGATAATTTCAACATCCACATAACATAGCTTGTTTTTAACATCAGGAAAAAGCCAGCAGGAACTTACCTGACAGTAAACAATGAGCATGTTTGGGCAACAGATTACTAAGGCCATCATGTTTCCCCATTTCCTAAGAGTTTGCTTTCATAATCTTCTGTGGTTTTTACTCCACAGTTTATACTGTAAATGCAGACTGACCTTCAAGCTTGTGAGCAATTCTTGACAGCTCTTCAATAGTCAGTGCACAAATAATCTAATTTCTTTTCAAAATTTCTCTGGAATTTAAACATAGCAGACTCCATATGTAGTTACCTGGAAATCTAGAAGTAAGTATATCAGTCTATCAAACAACGTGGATCAGGGGTTAAGAAGTGAAAACTTTGCAAAAATCACAGGCATGACAAAATAAAAACAAGAGCAGTTTTGGCCCTAATGACTGCAAGAAAGAAACAAAAATTCCAATTTGTCCTAGTGGGTTTCTGATATTTATTCTAATATTTATCAGAAATAGGTGAAATATAAACATTTAATAGTGAATGAATGGGCAAATACTGGGAAAAAATTAACTATTACACTAAAATATGCAAGTATTTAAGACAAATAAAAAAATCTATCTAAATATGAGAAGTCAAGAAAAAGAATGTCATTAAAAAAAAATTACTACTCAAAACTGATATTTTGTGATGACTGATGATAAACACAGTAGTTTTGTCTTAGATTCGTGAACTTCATACATTTTTTTATTTCTCTAGTTTTTAATACACATGCATCATGAAATGTTGCATTTTAAACTCATAAGGTGTAATAAATGTCAGCAGCCCATGTATGGCTCTGGGCAACAAAGATTCTTCAGAGCCTTTTCTGACCACGCACACATGGAGCACCTTGGGGTATGCACTGTCTATTTCTTCCAGATCCTTTGAAATGTGGTATCTATGAACATTTATCCTTTGCACATGAATGCCAACTCTTTCTCTTAAATGCAGCCGTAAAATTCTTCACAGAACTAGATGTACACAGGGCCAATGTGCACAACAACCACCAGAAACCACTCAGTTAATCATGTTTATGCAACAAAGATCTGAAAGAAAGTAACATATTTGATGACCACAGAGATTTATGCTCATTTTATCTGATCTCCAAATCAAATCCACTTATGCCATCTTACCAATCGGTTTCTAAATGAAATCAAAACTGAACAGGGTTAGAAATGCTTGACATTGGCAGAGACTTGAAGTACAAAAAATTTTTTATCACCTTGAAGGTATTTCTAACATAATTATATAAAGAACAAATCTCACAGATTATATTTACTCCAAATTCATGTATTAACAGTCTCCATTCACAGAAAGGTTTCAGAGGTCCAGGACATGAAATTTTTGGGGGACACTACCTTTCCATGTGATTAGTGTGACACAGGTACTACCTTTCCTCTCTCCAGACAGGAACTAGGACTTCATGCATGTCAGCTTCAACTGATCACCAGGAAGTCCCTGCCCAACCTACTGGTGGTTGTGAATGCCATGTAAACTGGTCAGCTCTTTTTGAGGGTGCTGACATCTGATCCAGGGCTGTGTGCTGAAGTCCCTTGGTGAATAAGACAGCAGTTCTTTCCTCCCCAAATTTTTTATGGCAAAACCCTCATGTATAAAGCTACAGATTTTTCATTTCACCTACTATGGGTTTCATTGAGTAAAAGCACTGTAACTACAAATGTCTGCTCTAAAATTGGCTGCACAGGTAAGTTAATTATTCACAGATGGTTTACACTAAAACTCAAACTAGATATAAATGTTATTTTGACTAAACAAGACAAATGATACTGAATCTTTTGCATCTCAGCAGAACTACCAACCCCAACAAACAAATAGTATCTGTTTCTGCACTGAACCAGAGATAAGCTGTTGATCAAAGTGTCTGATAAACCTCCAGCAAAGGAAAATGGTTAGCAACATTATGAAAGATAAAGTCCTGGTAGTGACAAAAACCATCAACAGTTAACATCTGAGAAGGTACCCATAAGACTCCTGTTTAACTGTATTTGTGATACCTCATAGTCTCTTAAAATGAAATACGTATTTCTATTTTTATATACGTGATTACTAGTGATTACAAGGTTTTTGGGGACCAGTTCCATTACACAAATTAAGTTTTAGGCCAATCACTTGAATATATTCAGCACCCCATCACAAGCCTGTGCTATCATTCTGGTCTGCATAAACCTTGATTTACTATAAAATAAGACAGCTGTATTAAACAACTGCTGACCTGGTTGGCTATTCAGAAATAGTCCTAAGGCATGCACACTTCATCCATTAAAAAAAAGTGCTTTCAAATGCCCCTCTGCTGTATTCCTAAATGTTAATGTTATCAGTAACCAATATCTTGGTTGACAGAGATGCTGTCTAGTCACGTTATGACTAAGCATGACTGGAACTGCAGGGGCAGACGTGCTGACATCTCCTCCCTCTAGGAGGACACAAGTAGCTGGATCATGCTGCTGCACTCTTGGTTTCTTCACAACCTTTAAATATCAAAATCAGTTGACAGCACTTGAGGCAGAATGACAGAGGACAGTGAACACAGATATGGAATGCATCTGGAGTTATCTGTAGTTATCAGTAAACAGCCCTCACATCTCCTTCAGGTGAGTGCTCATTCATGCTCCTACCCTTCTTCTACTCCAGAGGAAACAGGTTGCTCAGGGCTGCAGCCTTGAAAGACTCTTTAGCAAAAGACACCAATGTCTATTTGAGGCCTGTCTAAGGTGCCCCACGAAACACTGTCCCTGAACACAGGAAAATACCAAGGAACTCAACTGAGGCCTGGCAGGAAGACATGGGGTGGCATGTGTTGGCTACCCCTGTGTTTAAAACTGACAAGCAAATCTCATGGGGCTGAGAAACCCCCACATTAATGAGGCTAAAACCATCTAGCTGATAAGGGTAAGCACTGGGGAAGGGAAGCTGCCCCAGCATTCCCAGGACTTCTGAGTATTTTTGAGGATGAGGCAGAAATGCTCAGTAGGAACCCGTACCTCAGACTGAGAAGGGGATGAAGGCATCCAGCTGTGGTGCTAGGAATCCATGGGCTCAGAAACTGAAAAGCCATTACTTCTTATAGTCAAAAAGAAAGGTAAGGCTTAGGACAACTTATTTCAAGTCCTGTTTTTTTCAACTTTTGTGCTGGGTCTCTCAATAGTAGCCCAGATGTTTAACCAAACTGAGTTATCTTGTAAGACAACCTCCCAAAAGTCATTGACTTCCCTACGAACGATAAAGATCTCGCAGTTCTGTTTATGTGATACATTATGATTGCTAACTGTCAACACTGAAGAATGACAGTTGCTCTTTCAGTTTGGAAAACACTAGACATCCCTCCACACTGCATGGAGCTGCTGTGCAGGGGTACACAGAAATGCTGTGCTGAGGAAAGCAGCTTCCACAAAATCCAAATCTAGGTGGATCAATCCTCTACAAAACTTCGTCTTGCCTTGCAGCATCCAGAAAGAATTCAGAATTCTCAGAACATCAATTCCAGCTTTTGTCAGGGACTTCTGATGCCCTGCATCATTTTATGGAGAACATGGCATGAGATAGTATGTCAGCTGATGACATCACACACTCCACTATATCAAAAACATGGGAAAGGATGTTCATCATGATACAGCTACAACTAAATGGAAATTTTACAATTTGTGTCCAAACGCAGAGCAGAAGAAGAAAAAAACCACATCCTTTCTGGCAGGAGTCCAAAGATGTGGTGGTGAGATGTTGGAGGCAAAGACATGAAGACAGTCTCTATAAACAACAGCACTGCTTCCTTTTGTGAATATATGGACGAGTACAACTGGTCGTAACATTAAATAAGAGATGCAGTGTTTGCTAAGTCCTGGCTTAGTTTCTTTCAAAGACAGTACAGAAAATGAAGGGGAACTCCTCAAGGGCACAGCTCTATCCTTGCTGTTGTGACTCCAGCACCTCTTGTAGGGAAAATTCAAGGCAAGGTGATCTTCTGGAATAATACTGGAGTCAGCTTAAATATTGTAATAGTAGGCAAAAGTTATTTGAAATACTTATGGACTAGCACTTAGTAATTTGTTTTAATTTACAGGAGTTAGGGGATATAAAAATAGGAGTTATCTGTTTATATTGTGCAAGTAAACCTGAAATTAGAAAAAAGTTATATTAATTTACAAGGCAGTCAAAATATCTATTTTTGTTCTTTTATGTCAATGGAAAAAATAAATCCCTAAACAATCTACTCTTCAAGCATCTCTTGAAGAAGCTAGGAAAAATCCTGAACAGTAAAATCATACATCTATGTCTTCAGCACTCTGGTTCAGCAGATAATTAAATACAACTGTAATAGGGAAGAAAACCACAGCATCTTGGCTTCTGTGCATTGTCCGGTTTTGTTGAAATACCTCTGTCACAACGAATGCTATTTTAAATCTCCTTCTGTATTGTGGATTTTAGAGAAGCAAAGAACTACAGCAAAAAACTCAGTATTCAGTCTAGTCAGCTTAAGAAATACTATCATTTTAGCTTCCTCATGTATTTTGAAAAGGGGACTGAAGATCAGGATTTAAGACTACCAGCTTTCATCCCTTAGTTAATATTTCAAGTATGTTGAACAATCTCAGTCCTTCCTTCACATGTACTGACTGAATTTCCACTTGTACTGAAAAGCTACACAGAAACAATTAAACAACTGCTAAGGAAGAATATTTTTTTAAAACTCTGTATGTTTGCTAGTAGAAACACAAAAATACTTTGACATGCACATGTATGTCAGCTACAAATGTATTTAGTCAGATGTTTATGGAGCAAAGGATTTTCTAATACTCAAGAGCCAATGCAAACATGTGTGGCTTGCAGATGCTACATCAGCCCTTCTCATATACATCCTGCAATGCAAACCTGCCACTGCTGACCCTGAGAGACACATATTCATAAGAGTTAACTACAAAATTAATCATTAGACACAGCTATATAAATGGCTAAGATTAATGGAAAAAACCTTCAGTGTCTTCCATATTTTGTTTTCCATACATCCATTGTATTTAGGCACTGCTGGGTCAAATTCCCCTGCACTGCAGGGTAAATCTCTCACTTCACTGTGACAAGTGGCACAATAAATGCCACACACTACAGTGGCCCAACATACATGTAATGGCTCATAAGCCTTCGTGAAAGGCAGTTTATTCGAGTATAAAAGTTAAATTCTTGAGAAACAAAGCTAAGCTCTATCAAGTACTGAGTGCTCAAAAAACCCCCATAGTTCAAAAACTGACATAGAGAGGATCAAACACCCTTCCTAAAAATATCTCAGAATCCACACTACAAAATTCTCACAAAATCCTTATACGCAGATGATGATGATGATATGGATTTAAGGCTGAATAATTTACATCTGTAATTTAGGAAAACTTCAAAATAGCAAACAATAAGGGGAATGAGAGAGGTAAAAAAGTGATCTGACCAACTACTACTGCCTCTTGGTTTACAGGCACTCCACGTAATGGCATGCTTTTTAAAGAGAGAGTAAAGAAACTGAAACATTATTCAGAAGCGGCTATGTCAAAAGGAGGTCACATGAAAACAACTTATCTTTTCCAATTCAGACATCACATAAAAACCCCGTATATATACATATATATATAGTGAACAACAGGTGACTATTAATGCCTAATTGGACAGCAGAGTTGCTAAAGGAAAAATTATAGCATGGAGTTCTGGAAGGGGAAATATCAGACTAAAAGAGGCTTTTTTCTACCATTTGGGTAAGCCTGAATCTTTTAATGTATCTAAAAAAAAAAACTTCAGAAATAAAACTTGGCTCAAAAGAATGTGGGCATTTGTGAAATGTCTCCCAAAAAGCTGAGAGGTGTCCTGAACAGAGAAAGACAAAACACATGGGAAAAAAGGAACAAATCAGGGTAGGGTTTCAGTGAGATGGGATACAGACCAGTGTACCTAAGCACAAAGTAAGACTGAGACACTTGTATGAACACAAACTTTTAAGCATTGCCTCCAAATGAAGTGGTTGCACAATTCCCAACCCTCAGACACGTTATACCCACTCTGTCCCTTCCTTTCATCCATTCTGAGAGGTCCCTGTGGTAGCAAAAGCATCTGTTTAGCTGCACAACACATCAGATTGAAAAATTAATTCACAAAAAAAGACTGCTGGGGGGAAAATAAAAAAGTCTAACTGATCTCATAATTGAGTTCCTCATTCTGACGAACATGAACATTTCTGCTGACACAAGGAAGGAAACAATACAAGCATGGGAACAGGACAGCATGACATTTTTGGCAATAGAAGGGCTGTGAAATCAGTGCCAACTGACTTGAATCGTTCAGCAGAGAGGATAACATCCACTGGAAACAAAAGGAAAAGGTCCTGTGCCACAAGATCATGACCAATCAACCAATCTGTCACTGCTCTGAAAAAGATAAGACAACAATAGTGAGACACACAAGACACTCATCTCCATACAAAGGATGATACAGACATTTGGTATGTGGCTAAACAATAAAGCACAGCTTCAACTCTTCTACAGAAACTAACTAAAGTTATAAAATGTGTGGGCTTAAGGATGTCTTGCTTTTTATCCTGTACCCAAAGTCATGCATCATAATCCTTTAACCATTTAGAGACCACATAGGTCAAAAAATTGTTCTGGTCATATCTTTCCTTTTCTGACACTGAAAATTTATTAGCTCACTGTACTTCCTTCAGTTATGCAGCCTTTTACTGCAGCTACCTTTCCACTGGTGTATATCGGTCATGCATAAACCTGTGCTGCTTGATTACACAAAGGGTCCTGCATTTGAAACAACACACACAACACACTTTTAAAAAAGTACTTCTGTTGTGTGCCCTATTTCTCAGCCCAATTTCCCATTACCTTCAGTCAGGCATTACATACATTTTGTAACAGGGGACATTACCAGCCCTCAAACCATTTTCCTAGGTGCACCACATGTGTTTCTCTCTATCCACCCTTCACCTAACCTGACAGACTTTGACCATTTCAAGACCTAAGTTCAGGCTACCATGATCATGTCCCCAGGATGGATGTCATTGCATCAGACTTGCCTGTCAGCATTGGTGGTTAATTCCATTTATTTCATCAACCACCTCATGGCACACAATTCTCATGGTGGAGAAGATAACTCCAAAATCACTCCCAAAATGCTCCCAGCACAATATTCACCCTACAGCTTCCTTTGAGGCTCACATACCCACAATCTCAACACCTACTGGTGCTTGAAATGCTGCATGCCTAATACAAACATCACTGAGCTTCTCTCCTTCTGGGTATTTATCTTATTAAACTGAGCTTTCTTCATCCTCAGGCCAACTCTAGATGAGCAGCTACCTCAGCAGTGTGTGCTGAGAGCTGTGCTTAACCTTCCCCTGAAACAAGGATAACTTCAAGTGACCAGGGATTTTCCACCCTGGCTCTTAAAAGCTCAAATGGTTGAATCCTGACAATGTTTGCTAAGGAATTGTACAGTTTCTCACATGCAGAAAGTGAAGGAACCAAACCCACCGCATCTCCTTCTGCTTCAGTTATCACTTCACAGCTTTAATTGCGTACCAGGACCTCACCAGGTCCTCCCAGGACCTTACCGCCCTACATGCCCTTGAGCTCCAAAAGCATCTGCTACACCATCACAACCACTGCTCAGAGCAGCTGTCACAGCTAAGCATGAAGAAAAACATCTTTCCACATGTTTGTTAATAATATGCATAAGGAACTGCTAGTAATGCAGCCAGATGAGCCTGCTTGTTGATGATTAGTCTTAGAACCTTAAAATCATTCAGATTGTAAAAGATCAATGAGCCCAACCTTCTTCCAAGCTGTACCAGAAATGCTGCCACAATACAACAGTTAATGCCAGTGTATATCTATGCCTGTGGCAGCATAAACACGCTTGGCAGGGGAGTCCACCTGTCTCTCTCCAGCAAGAACAGAAGAGAAATACCACGAACAGTGATTCCAGCAGAGACTCCACCTAGAGATGTTATTTATGACCGATGTGTACGTACGTATGCAAAGAAAATCATGTACTTGTCTGCAATGTTCAGGAAAGCAGGATTCAAACCAGGGGAATTGCAAAGGAGGAATGTAGCAGTCAAGGGAAGGGAATGCACAGCAGGCAGAAGAATTTGATATATTTCCTCTTTCAACCAGCAAGCTCATCAAAGAAGACCTCAGCCTATGAAAATATCAAGGGTCTGAAGAGCAGGTAATTGTAGTGTTATATTTTAGTTAAATGGTATGCTCTGTCTCACCCCTGGAAAACGTACGGTTTATTCCAAGCCTGTGATCCTCCCCTGCAGTATCCTGTGTCTGTAATCCCATTGGCCCGATCTGTTCCGTGCCCACTTTGAATCTCCCTGTTCAGTGTGCCGGGGGGACGGTTCTCTCTCTCTTCGCCGGCTCTCCTGGCTGGTGCTCTCTCAGCCCCTCTCTCCCCCTCCCCTTTCCTCCCTCACTCCCCTTTCCCCCCCCTCCCTCAGAAACCATGCTGCCTCCCGGGGGTAGGACCCCCAATAAACCCTCATCTAATGAGCACCCTCAGAAGCCGTGCGGAGTCTCCTTGCTGCCTGCTGCTACCGGCGAACTCACAGCCTTGGGGGGCACCCCGGGGACAGCCCCGGGCCCCCCCTCGAACACGGCACTACAGGTAATGGACAGAATTATTTTCACTCACAAGATGATATGAAAACATGCGAGAACAGACCAGCCACGAGACAAGTAAAACTGTATTGGAAGTCTCCAACACTGGAGCAAATCCCCCAGCTACCTCTGTAAAGAGTGAAAGTGTCCGTGCAGAGTTAAAATTAGGTTTAATCACAACATGAGATGCAAATGCTTGCTATATGGGCACTTGTGATTCAGAAGGCAGGCTTTTTCCAGCTATTATTCCTAAAGCACAACCACCACCTTTGGCCTAAGGAAATTGGTATGAGTGCACACAGGACCCGGACAAAAGCTATGAAGCTCTTTCTTACAAACCTTATCTTATCAAAAAGAGTTAGGGGATGTCTCAGTTAAAGGTAAAAATTCTGTCAAGTGATCTCACACTACCAGCATAATAATGAGCAAAAAATACTTAGTGATTGTCCCTAGGTTATAAGCGGTGAAACACCAGAAAAGATTTTCTAAGAATCAAAGTGAATAGCATTCAATATTAATTGAAGAATAGCAGTGAAATTTAGGTCCAGAAACATTAAAATTGTACAGTCAGCAAAACCAGGAAAATTGCCTGTAATGAGTTTGATTCTGATTAATTTGATATTATTAATATAATTTTTAAGTTAAATTTCTTTAAATACATTTTCCTACTCAAACTAAAGAATCATTTAGTAAAGTCATACACGCTTCTCAACTCCTTTCATGTTAACAATTATTTTAACAGGCTTAAAATATTATATATTTAGTTTCTTTCAGGAAAGAAGCTTGAGAAATGAGGGGTTTTTTTATAGTACTTATTTGTAAAACAATGGAAGACAAGAATTTGAATGAAAGCAGCTGATGACTGCAGCATGAGAGTTGGTTTTAGTCTGTGACTGAAAAGGCTTTTGCTGGTTTTAACATGCACCCTCTGAAGCAGTCTCTCAACAGCTCATTTCCTGGCTTCAAGCTCTCCAATAAGGAAAGAAATAATCAGTCACTGAGGGACTGGTCTCCTTGCACAGTCTCTACAACAAATACATTCATTACTTTGCAAGTGGGCTAACACAGCTGCACATCCTGGAATGTGGTACAACTCTACCAGCAAGTAATGTTAGCAAAATTCAATGCTTTTGAAACAGCAACAACAACAAAGATCTTATCCAAAGGACTCTCTAAAATTTCCTTATTATATGGCTATTGACAAGGTACAATTCCTTACAGCTATCTGGTACTTGATGTGTAGTTAACACAAGGAGGTGCTTTAATACTATTCTGAAATAGTGCTAGAATTCCATTCAAAGCTACACAAATAAGTTGTCAGCAGAGCAACAAATTTCCATAATTTTACCTCTGAAAAACAGGTTCCCAATCTGCATATGCTACCCAAGCAAGCATGTAAGGGCTGAAAGTGCTCGCTTCCCATGGCTGACAAACAAAACGGGTTCTCACAAGACAGAAGAGGTGCATTTTCTTTACACATAAACAGAAATTATAAGGGGGAAAAAACCCACAAAACACCAAAATAAGTAATACTCATAAAAATACAGAAACAATCCAAAAATATATTTTCTGAATGTAAGCAGAGAAAAAGCCCAGTTCCTCTAAAGATGCAGTACCCTGCACTAAACTATTTTTTAAAAAAATTATCCCTATAGATGACACATTTCTATGCAAATCATCTAGAAATCTGATGGAGATTTCATTTTTTTCCCAGAAATTCCTAAAAACTTTCATGATACCAGAATTATCTGGAAGTTTCATAGCTAAATGTTACATTAATTAGGCTTCATGCAAACGCTGAGTTCTGTTGCATTAGCTAAGAACATCTCTTTTCGGAAATAAGACTCTTTCAGTTGCAGGTCATTTTAACAGAGAAAAATCACAAGTATAATAAAATATTTCTTGAAACTTCTTACTTTGAAAGAGTCAAAGCCATTGAGGCTGTCACCTGGCACAGATACATAAGTACTTTCACTGTTCTCACCCTACTAGTCTTTCCTAGAGGATTAAGGCCATGCATTGTTTTTCATAACATTAGGCAAATTTTCCCTGAAAGGAATACAGACTGGAAGAACATAAAGCAGAATAATTTGTGACTTTCATTATAGGGCTTTCCCTTCTTTCTTTCTACAACCAGCTATACAGCCTATCTGTAATGTTCTAGCTGCACAAATTATTGACAGAGTTGTGAGATGTAAATACGATCAAGTGCATGCAACAGAAACTAATCTAAAAATAGGGAAAACTGGATATAAGCTGGGAATGTGCCCTTGCAGCTCAGGAAAGCATCAAAAAGCATAAAAAGCAGTATGGCTAGAAGGTCCAGGGAGGTGACCCTGCCCTTCTACTCCCACCTGAAATGCTGCATCCAGCTCCAGGACCCCCAACACAAGAAGGATGTGAACCTGCTGAAGAGAGTCCAGAGGAGGCCAAAGATGATCCAAGGACTCGAGCACCTCTCCTGTGCAGACAGGCTGAGAGGTGGGGGTGTTCTGCCCAGAGAAAACTTTTCTGAGAAAGAGGAGGCAAGACGATTTACTGGAGTCCATAGTGACAAGACAAGGGGTTTTCAACTGAAAGAGGGTAGTTTTATACTAGGCATAGGGAAGAAATGTTTTACCATGAGGGTGAGGCTCTGGAACACACTGCCCAAAGAAGTCATGGATACCTCATTCCTGAAATGTTTAAAGCCAGGCTGGAGGGGCTTTGAGCTGTCAAGTGAAACATGTCCTTGATGTCTATGGGGACCAGGGTTAGGCCTAATCTACCTTTGAAGGTCCATTCTAATCCAGGTCATTCTATGATTATGAAAAAATGGGAGCATATAGTCAAGGAAATAAGGAAAATACCAGCATGCTGAAGTTACACCCGGCATTTTCCAAGTAAATGCAGACATAAAGGTTGCTTAGAAAATATTTAAAGATCCATGAATGAAAATGTAGGTCTGAGTATTTTGAGCTACTTTCTTCAGTCCAAGAGTAATACATTGAACGAACAAGGGAAAAATTAGGTTTTGAGAAGAAATTTAGCTTGTGGTCCCAAGCACAAAAAAGTTTTCATCATAGCAGTTTCTGTATGTTATTCATACAGAGGAAAACACTGTTCAGACCTACTACACTTACTTGATGTACATGTAACTATATGGAGCTGAATTTTACAGAGAAATTTAGAGAAATCTGTCTGGATTTGTCACTCTGGGAAAAAAAAGAGAAGAGATATGAATCGTAGGCAGAAAAATAACTATTAAAGCACATGGCTTTAATGAATCAAATTAATCAAATGAATAAACATTACAAGTAGATGTCTGAGAAATATTCCTGTGTATAACAAAGTTTAGCATGTTATGAATTACCTCCTAAACTGTGTAAAAAATCTGATCTTATGTAAGAAAACTATATTGTATAATACTAATATTACCAGTTACTGAAAGTTCCTCACCTGAATAATGGCAAAACACAAAAGAAATTACATTCTTCTCTTTGACAGTTTGGAAGGAAACTTTATCCCAGTAAAGAAATATGAACTCTTCCAATCATGTAAAGCAAAAGGAATTTAAAATGCCACAGACAAAAGTTTCCTCCAACAGATTCTTTTCAGCTTGGTGTCAAAACAAACAATATCTGGAGCACATTTACCCTGGATCACACAACCAGCTTTACAGTCACCAGCATTAATTCACTTACACACCTCCACTGTCAATAAGAGATCGTGTGTACTCAAAGAGGAACCCATTTCCCTTTAGTGATGATTATTTTTTACTGGGACACCTTGGACTGCCTTTACCTGACACTAGTCAAATATCTCCAGGGGGTTTTCAGGAGGAGAAGAGCATGGGAAAGAAGAATTAAGTAGAAGCTCTGCATAGAAGGAACACATAAAAAAGAGGAACTGTGAAATTTGCTAGTCAGACTAAAAATTCATATGTACATGTATAGTGCCAGAGGTACTACAAGAAGAATGGGTGTAAAGCTAATCTGTTTCCTTCCTTTAGAGCACTCAAAAGAAGAGGGTACTAAAGAAGCAGGCAAGTTATTAACTGAAGTCTTTCCACAGTTTTTGAATTTCATCTTCTTATTTCACTAGCTTATGTTAGAGTAACTTCATTAGTTTATCTTTCCACCTTCTCTCAGCAGTTAGACTAGACTGCAAAAACATCATTGCCTAACATTTTGTCTAAACTACATGGACTTGTGAATCTCCTCAGGATTCCCATTTTAAGTAACAGAACCACTCTGTCAATGTCTGTTTATAGATAATAATTATGCATAAATAACACAACTTGTAATAATTTAAAGGGAAGGGGAAAAATTATGGTTTTGAAGCACTTGCCTTTTATTCCCTTGAAGGCACCTTGCATTGAAAGTTTCAAGATTCGGATCCAAAATAGAAGTTAGTTTTGCTTTAAGTTGCCACACACTGAGTATTACAGAACAACTGCTGCACAATAACTGCATTTGCACAGACAGCTATTTCCCATTTCAAACCTTACTGTAGTCTGCCAAAATTTTCAGACACAGGAACACAACCTTTGGGATACAGTCACCCAAGCGCTGTGCTCTGCTGCAGGCTTTCAGACTTCCACAACTTGCCCTGAGGTCACTGATGGAGAATAGAGCAGATAATGTTACAATGTGCTTTTTAACTGAGAAGTCTAGCAGGATGTAACAAATTTTTTGCATGTTTTATTTTGGAGAAATTTACTGTTTCTCTTGTACTTTCTTTCAGTAAAGATGGTTAAGAAAGGGATGGGGGCTGTCCAGAGAACAGGATCTCCCAGCTCTGACTACTGAAGGGCCTCTGCTTAGCAGGATGCACAGCTTTCCACAAGCAGCACTCACTCAAGAGCCTGAACACCACAATTACAACATGGTCTTGTTTAAGGTATAAACAAGCTTAACACATGTTATTTTCAGGGTTACACTGCAGCAACACTAAGCACCTTAACAAATTGCCTCCAAATTAGGCAGGCCCAGTAGCGCTGCCCTTGAGGGAACTTCAGTTGAATTTACCTGAGCAGAACAAATTAGGCGATGCTCACAGCTCTTCACACTGCCATTCTGACACCAACTGACCAACTGTTTATTTGCCTCCTTAGCCAGCACAGCCCCACGAGATCTGCACCTGGTCACCCGCCTCCCGCAGGGGACACAAACACTCCTGTCTGGCTCCACACCACTGCTGGAGGCAGATGGTTTCTCAGGGCAGGAGACCCCAGTCTGGGGGCTCGCTGAGCGCTCTGCAAGGCACCCCGTGTGATGTGCCTGCCTCCCTGCAGGCCACCCCAAACGAGGTGGGATGTCTTTGACAAAGACTTCTCTTCTGCCTAGCACTCTTAAATGTTTTATTAGCTTTAGCTTATTTTATTATGGTGTTACTCAGTTGTTCATATTAAGAAAAATAAAGCTCTAAACACACTTTTTTTTCCTCTTCAGTCTTTTGTTTTTCATCTCAAGAAGTTCATTTAAGCTTCTCAAGGTTCTTCTAATCCTTATTCCAGTATTTGATTTGATCAAGTTCTGAATTGAATCCTCCTAGCTAACAATTTATTCCTTTGCCTATGTGTTAGTTGCCATTCTTCTGCATCAATGTATTTATTGTCACCAAGACTCAGAACACCAACTTTCAGACTTGTGCTGTAGCTATTCACTTTTTAAGACAAATAAAGTTGAAATAGGTCACAACTGCATTTTTAGCTGTGGACTTCTGCACTACTTTTTTCACATACAGTTGTAAAACTTAGAGATTATTAAATGCTGCATGCTGCATTTAAGCTGCTGCTTTCCTATAATTTTAAACCTAAATTTTATTGTCCACTGTAACCCCAACCTCAGTCCACTCTCCTTCCCCAACCTCAGTCACATACATATAAATGCTTGTGGCTTGAGCAGAAAGCAGGGTTGATTTTGTGACATAGTTTCCTGTGTACAGAACAGCAGCACATGCTCTGCTTTTAGGTACTTACAGGTTTTCTAGGTCTCAAATGCTGAATCCCTATCAGGTGAACCAAAACACTCAGAATTTTTTTTCAATACACCCTGTTCTGTGATCACTGAAATTAAATACCTGGCTTGATTCACAGAACTGGGTACTCCTTGTAAAGCAGGATCTTTACACAAATACAATTTGAGTGAGATTTGTTGTGTGGGTTTGTTTGTTTGGTTGGTTGGTTGGTTTTTTTTAAGGTCTTAAATTTTAAATCAAGTCATTAGAAAAATGAGTATGCTGAAATGCTTAGAAACTTCTAAAAACTACAGGTAACAATAAACAACTTGGACAAAGCCAACTGGAAAACACTGTCAAACAACCAATGTTTAGGGATCCTGGATGAGATGGAACAGCAGTGTCCATGAGCTGAGGTCAACAGCAAGGACCATGTCCCATGCTTTTCATCTTTTATTGTTGCCTAGAACATGCTTTCAGCAGATGGATCTTTTTTTTAGTAATTTAGACTCTCTATACTATCCAATGTAAGATCTGAAGCAGGAGAAATGTATAAACTACTAATCACCTGAGATTACATTTGAACACCTCACAGGAATAAATAAAAATGCATACAGTATTTTATTACCTATCACTGACCTCACATTCACTATTCCTCCTAATCTATTTCCCAATTATCCTCCTAGTATTAACAACAAATCTGACATTTCAAGTGACTTTAAACCATCTACCTGCATATTCAAAACCACTTATACAGCAAGTACTGCTAGCAAACCTGCACAAAAGCATTTGGTCACAATCAGCATACTTTCTGCATCACTGACCAGTGTGGTGTTTTGCAGACTAATGCAACACAAATTCATTGTTTGGATTACACAGATTTTTCTACAATTCAGATGTTAATCACATTTCTACTATTATTCAGCTCTACCTGTAAGTTCTAATAAATTTTCAAAAGCTCCAAACAAAACAAGATTTGAATATTACTTTTTCTTTAACCTGAGAGTGATCTAATACACTGAAGTACTATAACTTCATGGAGAACATATTAAGTAAATATGCCTGGAAATAATCAATTGAATTCACAAAAGTAGTAGATAAGACCTTGATATGAAATGCATAGCAATACAAGGGTATCGTAGAAACAATTTCTAGAATGAGATCTTCAAACAAGAAGAAATTCCTCCTCTCAATATGTTGTCAAGTACAGGACCAAAAAAACTTGTCTGGCAGCTATACAAAACTATTAAGATTCCTACAGCACTGCTTATAGTAACAGATCTCTATTGTTTCATTGTTTCATCAGAGAGGAGGCTAAAGCATCCTGTAATTTATACACAGTAACTACAAATACTACTCAGTATACAAGAAAATAAAACTGTAGTCAAACAGAGAAAGACTTCCCCTCAGTGAAGTCTTCCAGTGAAACCACTGGAAATCACAGAAGATAGAATCATAATGTGTTTAGGGGTGCAATGGACCTTAAGGATCAGCAAGTCCCAGCCCCCAGTGCCATGGGCATGGACACCTCCCATTAGACCAGGTTGCTCAAGGCCTTTATCCAAACTGGCCTTGAATGCTTCCAGGGATGAGACAACCCACAACTGCCCTGGGCAACTTGTTCCAGTGTCTCACCACCCTCACAGTAAAGAATTTATTCCCAATATCTAACCTAACCTTCCCCCCTTTCAGTTTGTACCCATTACTCCTTGTCATGCCACTGCAGTTCCTGATGAAGAGTCCCTCTCCAGCTTCCCTGCAGGCCCCTTCAGATCCTGCAAGGTTGCCATGAGGTCTCCACACAACCTTCCCTTCCCCAGGCTGGACAGCCCCAACTGTCTCAGCCTGGCTTTGTAGGGAATGTGCTCCTGTCCCTTTATCGACTTCATGTCCCTCCTCTGGACTAGCTCCAACAGTTTCGTGTCCTCCTTATGTTGGGCACAGCACTGCAGTGGGGTCTCACCAGAGCAGAGCAGAGCAGAGCAGAGCAGAGCAGAGCAGAGCAGAGCAGAGGGGCAGAATCCCTTCCCTCGCCCTGCTGGCCACGCTGCTTTTGGTGCAGCCCAGGACACGTCTGGCTCTGTGGGCTGTGAGCACACACTGCTGGCTCATTTTCCATCAGCCATCCCCACCAAGCCCTGCCCCACAGGGCTGCTCCCAATGAAGAGAAAACTGCTACACTCATCCTGACTCCATTTAAGACTTCAGGAGAAGATATCCCTACAAATGAACTTAATATATTTTATACAATTTATTTTATTAACGTATAAGCAGTTACAAGGGGAGAAGGGAGATCCAACCAGTGCAGATCTGCCCTTTAGCTCAAATGTAGGACAGTCAATTTATACCACGAGGTTAACAAAATTAAAGAGCACAGCTTCTTGATTTTGTTATACAGGCATTTAAAGTACAGCACAGACACAAAAAGCCCTTGAGCTTTTCTATTCCCTGTTTCACTGTAATCCTAGCCATAATAAAACATCTAAACATAAAGGTTATCAACTACCTTCTTCTAACTTGACTTTTAGACAGGTAAGTGAGCTTCAAGGCTCCCACAACATGCTCAGATTTGTCTCTATTGCTCTATCCTCATGTCTTCCTTCCTGTATCTTTTGCAAAAAACTTCTACTTTTTAATCTCATAAAAAACATAATTAATTTTAATATGCCAGTAAACCCCACTTAGCTGCCTACAAAATCATTCCAGTCATGCCAAAAAGATAACAGAGCTGAAAGTTCTAGCAACACTATAAATAAGATCAACTCTAGACTACTTGAGACACAGATTTTATGTCTGGAATCCCAAACACTACAAGCTAGAGACAGCAAAATTTTTTTCTTCATATCAAAGCCATAAAGGTAAACTATGTTTCCTCAGAAGAGGACTTTTTTTAATAAAATAGTCCTGCAGTTAGTCATAAAGACAGTAATATAAACATCAGGACTAAACAAAATCTTAATATCAACATTTACTGACAATAAAGTATCAAGATGAGCTAGAATTGAAAAAAATTCGCTAAACAGTTGTTCATTTTTGTTTCACCTTATAAAGCATAAAGCAAAAAAATTCATTTGAAGTGCAGCTGATAAAATGCAGATTTTTTGTTCTGAATAGAGGAAGAAGGATGTGGAATGAGCTGAAGGTGGGCAAAGGTTCTTCCACATAGCCTGAAAATTACTTTAATACACTAAGGAAAATGGACTAAGCATATATACAAAACAAATAACCTTCTGCTGAGAAGTGGAAGAATATCATAAACAAACACATATCTAATTATGAATACTCCAAACCAACTCAATAATCAGGGTTTAATTACAGGCCATTTAACTAGGCTTACCTTATCTAGCTTTTTTATGCATGCACATACCTACCACTCAGAAAGAACCATCTGCAGCAGATGAGTCAGAAAGGCACAGGTACCTTCTAACACCAAACTACTATTTCTCTACATTCTGAAACCATAATATGTAAACACTCAAAAAACCCCCACCTACCAAATGTTTTGCAAAAGACGGGAAGTATGGTTTTGCTACTGATTTTATACTAGTTAACTATGATATATAGCTCTAAAACGCATTTCATATAAAATGGTGATGCTTTATTAATAGCAATTAACACAGCAGCAACTTCCTCTCTTTTCCTCAAGGCAGAGTAGCACCAAAGGCCCCTTCATAACTGTTAACATAGCACTATATGTTGGTTTTGCATGGCCAAGTTTTGGTACTGGGGGCTACAGGGGTGGCTTCTGTAAGAAGCTGCAGCTTCTCCCATGTCTGGCAGAGCCAATGCCCACTGGCTCTAGGATGGATGTGCTGCTGGCCAAGGCTGGGCCAATCAGGGATGATGGTAACACCCCTGTGATAACTTATTTAAGAAGGAGAAAAAGGTTACTGGCCCAATGAAAATGCACTCAAGAGAAGAGAGGAGTGAGAGCATCTTAGAGAAACAACTCTGCAGACATCAAGGTCAGTGAAGGAGGGGCAGGAGATGATCCAGGTGCCAAAACTGAAATTTCCCTGGAGCCCATGGTGCAGCACATGGAGAGGCAGCTGTGGCCCTGCAGGGTCCACAGGGATGCAGAGGTTCACCCATAGCCCATGGAGAACCCCTGCTGGAGCAGGTGGGTGTGTGTAAAAAGGCTGTGACCCCAAGGGAAGCCTGTGCTGAAGCAGGCTCCTGGCAGGGACCTGCAGGCCCGTGGAGAGAGGAGCCCATACTGGAGCAGGTTTCCTGGTAGGATTTGTGACCTTCTGGGGGACCCACGCTGGAACAGGACTGACCCCACAGAAGAGTGACCCACACTGCAGAATTTTATGTAGAAATGTTGCCTGTGGAATGGACTCAAGCTGGAAAATTTCCTGGAGAACTGTCTCCTGTGGGAGGGTCCCCATGCTGGAGCAGGACTTCTCTCCCTGAGCAGTGGCAGAAATGCACAATGAACTGGCAATAAACTCCATCCCCCATCCACCTGCACTGCTGGGGAGAAGGTGGAACTGGGAAGGAGGGACAGGTGGGGGGAAGGTGTTTTTAACACTTATTTTTCTTCTTATTATCCTGTGATACTATTTGGCGGATGATCTCTCCTGGTCCTTATCTCAACCCTTGAACGTTTTTTTCTATTTTTTCTCCCTTCCAGTTACCAGGGTGAATGATAGAGCAGATTTGATGGGTACCTGGCAGCCAGCCAAGGTCAGCCCACGACACACTGGAATGCTTTCAGGAAGTCAAGTGGCAGTTATTTACTTCGGACCTAAAAAAGCTGAATCATATTTTAGAGCATTTCACTATTTATAGCTGCTGGGGATATGCCTTCTGCTATACAGTGTACCATTTACAGATAAAAAGAATTTGTTGCAAACATCACCTTTAGAAACTGGAACACAGCAGAAGATTCATGGGCCCAGACATATCCTTTACTTTTATACTTTCCAAAATAAAGCTTAACATTTTCAGTGACCATGTCCATAAGAAACCAGTAGAGATTATTTTATCCCCATCCCATCAACAATATTCCAATGATAGCAATGACCCGGCTATGTCTCAGATTTCTGCAGAACTGGCAAAAGCAAGAAATGACACTTTTCTTTCTTTCAGAACTGAGTGAGAGCAGCAATATATTCAGGCTGGATTTGCTGTTTAGCACATACACCCAACAGAGTTCTGACAGAGAATGCTCCCCATCACCCGAAACCCAATTTTTAATACCCTTTTTTTTCAGAATTTTGCAATTAACTTCTAGAACTTCAGCTGTACTTGCAGGTAAAATAAGTTCTTTAGGTAAGTATAATATTCTGCAGTAATGCCAACGTACTTTAGATAGCCCAGTACTATGCATCAAATTGGAAGTGGGCAACACTGGAGTATAGGAATTGGGTTGAAAATAACTTACTTCAGCTAGAAGCTAAAGAGAAATTCTTCTTCATGGAATCACAGTGGTTACACACCTCATATTGCACAATCAATAATTTAAATGTGGTAACATTTTGTTTGATAAATTTCAATTTGGCATGTATTTGGAAAAAAATATTATCCCCTTCTTAAACACTTTTCTACCTAACAGGCACTTTTTTTTTTGCCTCGCTGGATAACTTATTACTTAAAATGCCTCTCAAGACAACCAATTACAACACTATCTGTGTGTCATATATATGCTGAAGAGAACAATCAGTCACAGGTAACTAATGGATTTTATTTCCACCACCAGAGAGGTATTCCAGCTCTAAAGTTCAAGAGATAAATACCTTAACAGATACATGCAGGTATATACTTTCTCTGATTGCAGCTTTTTTTTCTGCTTCTAATTACCTTAAAGTTTAGTATATTCTTTCCTTTTACAAGTATTTAGTATGTAGAGGAATAACATGGACTATAGTTACATATTTTTCTTCAGTTCAGTTCTTTACAGTTCACCCTGAATATAACTGAGCCCCAGTAATTTCTGCAGACAAAACACCAAAGAAGAAAAAAATATATTGTCTGTAAAAATACTTCGTTAGCTGGAAATTTAGTTTACAAGTACAAAAGACACTAAAAGAAGCAAGCATGTAAAATCTTCAACTATAGAAGCCAGTTCTGTTTAAAACAGTTTGCTTTGCTCTTTGCCATTTCCTGAATTCCTCTCAAGACCTCCCTAGCAAGGGCACACTATTCAGGCATGCTCCGGTAAGGCTCCAGTACTACAGCAAAAACAAATCCATTAATTGAGAAAGGCTTACACACACCACACAATAAAAATTTTGCAACTGATCAGGTAATAAATATCAAACTGCTATGGTAAATGGAAGTTCCACCAGTTCATTCTGGGGTCTCCAAACACAAGTACAGAACAGACCAATTGCTCAACTGCAAACAGAGAGAGCCCAGCCCACTGCTCATGCACACACACCTCCTTCACATGATTTAACAGCCATCACTCAGGGTCAGACATGTATCCAAATAACTACCATTAGCCACATCTGCACCCAGCCTGATTTCCATAGGACAACACTACTGCACTCCCACATTCCTCACTGCATTATTCCATAAATCGGAGAAAATAAATGCCGGGATTTAATGTGTCCAGTTTAGTTGGTCCCATTATCTTCAGCATACAACTCATCAATGCCAGCTAAGGGTATTATCATCAAAAAGTCATGTAACACCTCTTAAGTCCCTGTAAGGTTTGCTCAAGGGCTGAGGCATTCACTATTCATAATATGTATTTCCAAATAAAAATGTATTGAACTCAAGGGGCAGCTTTAACTCCCTTTTCATTTAAAAGCTATGAATTTTGTTTAATACCCCATCTCACACACCTGCCTTACAACAGAGATTCCAGGAATCACCACATTGAAATGAAGAAAGAAGTGATGCTTTGGCTGGAAGTGACAGTCAATGATCAGTTCAGACAACAGCATCTTAAACACAGGATTAACAGCTTCTAACGTAAATCCTGTATTCCATACTCTTCCCCTTCTTTGAGGCTTGTTAGAGATGCTTAGGAAATAGCCAAGTGCTGCCACTGCTCTGTAAATTATACACCTCAGTCTCAGAGCACAGAGCTCGCTTCTCAGTGGGGGGTGAGGTCAATCTCTAAGTTAAAAAAGGACATTCTGGTTTGAGCAAAACATTACTTGAGAAAGAGAATGTAAAACTGCTGTGTGAAACCTCTTGTGTACATGCTTAACTGAAAAATACCATCTTAACTTTCACTTGAACACACGTAACATTTACTTTGGGTCTTATGATCTGATGACGTTGGAGGTATAAGAGGAAAAAAAACCCCAGTAATTTCAAACCATACTCACTTTCAGTGATTGCAAAGCCAATAAAAAATAAAGAGGCCTAGAATTTTCACTGCATTACAGCTGAAGAATGTTGTAAACATTTTTATCACAAATAGAATTGACAACATGGCTGTGAGTAGATGGACACTAAAAAAACCCCAGACCAGCCCAAAAAACTCCTCAAATTACTTTGACATTAAATCATAGCTCCTGGAGCACCACAGTTTGTGTTTTGATACTCCAAAGAAAAACAAGAGCACTAGAATCTGTTGAGATACACATTACTGAAATTTGTCTTGACACTTTTTCAAGGTATACTGTGTACAAAGAATACTTTCCCCACTAGAAAATTCTTCCTATATACTTAATTTTCAGCAAAATTTTGTTTTGTTCATCAGTTCAATCTGATTCACAAAATGTGACAAACACAGTGTAAGAAATTTGTCAGAGGGAGAAGATGGAAGTAGTTTAAATGATCAGTCTAATACAAGGAAAATATAGAAAATGACAAGAAACCTACCTACAAAGGCAGTGGGGAAAGAAAGACAAAAGGAAAAGAAGCACAGTACCGTCTATTTGCCTTATAATTTATCTTAAGGATGTAAAGCTGTATCAAATTTACCCAGAACATGGTTACAGCTGCTAGAAAGTAGTAAATACAGAACAAAACTATGAAAAGGTACTACCAACCTTTTAGATTAAGTAGGTAATTTTAAAAGATATATACAATGGCAAGACTATGATAAATAATACCATTTGGTGACTTTTTTCTCCTTTTCATTTTTGTAGTGTTCATGTACAAAGATTAACAAAATCATAAAGGTGAATTCTAGCCCAAAACCTCTATTATGAGGTAAACTCAAGAACAAACATCTGCAACTTGGAAGAAAATTCATCCTTAAGATGTAACTTATCTCAAACCAGCCACTATTTACAAACTGCTATTTTAGTATTAGTTTTGTATAAAACTAATCTGTAACGATGCATCATCTGCTTTAATGCTAATTAGGCATTTTACTGTCCATCACTTGGACAACTTGCCTTCTTGTACTTAAATACGAATGACCAAAGTTGAGATTTGATTATCTGCTCAGCTTTTTCAAGCAGCAAGTATTGTTCTTTACCTAGCAGCAACTATTTAAACTCAAAAACATATAAACAAACTCAAAACATATAAATTAAGCCATGGAGCACACTGAAATCTAGGTTTAGTCAGACTAGGCAAGTTACTATTTAACGGAAATGAGCAGCTTCCTGTTCAGGGCAAACAGCGAGCAACTTCCATTTCAAGCTGTAGTATTTTGTGCTCCTGCAAAGATCTGCACCGTAACTTCTATTTCAATAGTGTTCCAGGTGAAATTTGCTTTCAGGTGAAGTAGAGACACTAAATGTACTAGAATGTTTTAGCTCAAGTACTAAATGCAAACGTACTAGAACATTTCAGTTCCTTGTTCCTGCTTCTAAGCATGTTCCAAGTTCACAAAGTTTTGTCTTCCAAATACAGGGCTCAGACCTCTTTCCACCGCAACACTCCTCCCCTCCAGATTTTTTTTTTTTTTTTCTTTTTGGCTTGGCTCTACTGTCGATGTTCTTTCAAAGCAAATTTCCTATTTAGAGCTTACAAAAGATACACAGAGCTGGCAGCACTCAACCCAGCCAGTGAGTGTGAAAACGACTGCTGGGAGAAGTTTTGACCAGGCTGTTTGTAACATGAGTGGTTTCACTGACTAGTTACACAAAAAACTTGCAAAGGAGTGTAACTGAAACAAGACACGTGCAGAGAGGGGGAAGCATCACCTAGATCGTGTTTCGCTTTACCCGTGCTCAGGTAAAGCGAACATGTATCTCTAGAGACACAGAGGTGTGGAAGGTCTGACCATTCAGGTTTCTAAAAAGGAAGAGTCCGCACTGAACTGTGATCTCTCTTACTTAATTAGCAGTATGTAAATAAGATACAACTAAGTCTACAGGCGGGACTTCAAGATTTTTCCTAGTAGTATTTCAAAGCCAAACTGGCACGTCTCAGAAAAGTTTCTTTTACCACCACCGTGCAGACTTTAGCTGCATCACCACGCTTGCCTCTTCCTCAAGAGCTACAGGTCAGTCCTGCGCGCCCCGGCACAGGCGGACGCAGGGCACGGCTCATTCTGGGGGAAAGCAGAAACATTTCTGGGAAAACGGCGAAAAGCTAGCCCAGGAGGAGCGCAGGAGTTTCGGTGTCCCCGAGGGTGCAGAGCAGAGCAGCCTTCACCCAAACATATCGGCGGTGAGGAAACTCTCCCCGCGTGGTTCCGGCAGCTCCCACCTGGAGCGCGGCACCGGGACCAGCCGGGGCAGGAAGCGGCAGCCACCCGGCCCCAGACCCAGCGTTCTGCCGGGATCAGCCCCCCGGGCTGAGCCCAGCGTTCTGCCGGGATCGCCGCCGGGTCGCCCGCCCCGCCGCCGCTCGGCGCGCAGGGCAGGGGCCGGGGCCGCCTGGCGCGGCGGGACCGGGGCCGCGGCCCCGCGGAGCGGCGCGGAGCGCAGCGATGGCACTCACTGTGTGCGCGGCGGCGGCGGAGCCGAGCGGAGCGGGCGGCGGCGGCGGCGGCGGCGGCAGCGGCGACTCGGGGCTCCCTGCCGGGACCGGGGCGGGGCACGCTCCCGGCCCGGCCCTGCCCTCGCCCCGGGCCGGGGCAGGGCCACTCGAGCCCCGCGCCGCCTCTCGCACAAGCGGCAGCTACCAAACCCTAAATACAATCGTTTGTGTCTACCGAGCTGCATGCAGAGGCGGTTTAAATTTTGGCAGCAGCTTGCTGCGAGCCTGACGACATTCATACTCTACTCATGCCCATTGTGTGACTCGCGTAGGAGCTGCCAGGAGTTAAAGAACCAGTCTTGAACAGTATTAAGGCAAGAGAGGAGGGGAATTTATGCCAGGAAGGTGGTAATTCCAGGCCTGTCAGGGGCAAGATCTGGTTAGCAGAACCCGGTCCGTACATCTCCGCTGGGACAGACTGTGACAAGCAGCAGCTCAAAAACCTATCGACGAAGAAAGAACATCCCAAGTTACGGGACAGACAGCCTTTGTAACCACCAATAGGCTCCAGAGCTCCCCTGTGGATACCAGCCCTGTGGGCTGTATAAAGGCAATACTGCTCAATGACCTAGGGGGAGGTTAACAAAGCTTGTAAAGAAGGATGTACTACTGATAGTGGATACAAAAAAGCTTAATTCAGAGACCCCAAGGACATCAGGCAGAACTCCCAAGATAAGGAAGACACCAATAAATCCAATTGAGCAAACGTGTGATCCAAGAAATCCAGACTCAAAAAAAAGAGAAAGAACTAATTAGCATAGGAAGCAATGGATTCATTAACCAATACAAGATAGGATACTAACTAGAGAACTATGCAACTTGTAGCCAATAAGCATGGATTCCTTTGTTTGCTAAAACACCTAGTGAAAAATTTTCAGTCAGTGAACTGCCATAGTCAGTGAAAATTTCTTAGTCAGTTTCATCTTGTGTACCCAGCACCCCTTTCTGCACAGAACTTACCAAAAGAAGAATGAATTAGATTCCCTCACCCCACAACTGAGAAGCCCAGGATGAAAATGGACCAGCAGGACACTGCTGGATACGTGGGTGGTGACTGTCTTCTGCTGGCACTCTCTCTTTCCCCTACACACTAAAAGCTACAAATAAAGTCAGTATTGTTGAACTGGCATTTCATCTTGTTTGCTCCTTAATTTGGGCATCTCTCACTAATCAGATCGTAACAGGTGCATTCATACTTGTACATCTGCTAGAGGTGGCAACATAGAGGTGGATGAAGCTCCCCAAGACCTTCACAGGTTTTCAAGCTTAAATGAAACAGAAAAGGGGATTCAAAAGTTAAGTTGAGGCAGACAACAGAAAGTGCCATTACTGCATTAGCCTCATTACACTGCAAAATAATTTTGTTTTGCTCAGTTTTCTTATTTATACATTAAAAAAACAAAACAAACCCACAAAAACAAACCCCCAGCAACCAGTCCCCCTCCCAAAAATGAAAAAGTTAGAAAAAGGAAAGATAAAGCATGAGACCATAATAAGAAACACTACAAAACTTGGTAAATCAGTATCTTTATTTTATAGAAAGTAGTTTGATCAATGTGCTGAACCTGCCATTAGCGATGGTTTTGCTATTTTTAGTAAAAATAAACATTTAAAAATAATTACCTTGGAGAATATATAATCTCCAAACTTATTTCCCCTTAATCACTGTTGCTTTTTTAATAACTATTGCATCTAATCTAACACTGGGTGCTCTTAATAGGAAGGGGGTACCTAGTGTAGGGTATCTCCACAGTTTATTTCTTGCAACTGGTTCTGAGGTTCCTATAATGCAGTAGAACATATACAACTTCACCCTGCACCACCTTGGCACGGCACAAAACCTGCATCTCTTCCACCTTTCTCCATCAACATCCTGCAATGTCAGCGGTCAGCTGAGAATTTTCTGGTGTAAAGTCACACAGCAAGCCAGTTTAAGTATCCAGATGGCCAGAGTTTTAATTTTAACTTTCACAAGTTGCTGAAGTAATCATGAAGATCTTGGCTCATGTGTCTAAGGTAACGGAATCAGTTAGCAACACAAGAATGACACACTGACAATATTATGTACTGCTACAAAGACAAACATAAGTCACAACTCCCACTCTATGATATTTAAAAGGGACATTATCAACTACAAGCTAAATTATTTTGTCAGGGCAAAAAAGTATTCTTGATTAAGCACTGTCAAAAGCAAATTTTATGTTCAATTTCTGCACATGGCTACTGTAAGCACTGGGACCGCTGTAAGCACTAGCACCCTTAAGTTTGAGTAACTTGCATAGCAACAGGGAAAAAGCATTAATTGCTGGAGGACAAAAGTCAGTGGAAGTTAAGGGCAACAGCCAGAGGGTTCTGAGTTCAGCTCTTCTCCAATGACTAGATTCAAAGTTGAGAGTGTCCCTTTAAAAGTTTCACATACAACAGAATTAAACTCATTTTTACTCCATCATTACAAGAAAGCTACTGATAATTTGTCTTACAACAGTTAAACATCAATGAATAATATGCAAGTGAACAACTGATTTGTAAATGAAATAGCAGCAACATGGAACTGTAGAAGGTTGAGTTTCTGCAGGATTTATTGGAAAGATTAAAAAGGTGTGGCAAATACATTGTGATTTTACATAATTTAGTTTCAGGAATAGCTTATGGTAACAACAAACATTATTGAAAATGCCTGGTCAAGGTCAGTACTTTTCTGGTATAAACTAAATTTGCCAGGATTTCTCAAGGTGCAGCTTTACTCAGAAAAATGACAACATTGTATGTCATGGCAAATTGCATTTAAAATCTGCTCAGTTTGCAGACGGTAAGACAGCTTTCTGTGATTGCCAGTACAACAGATTTGAGCTTGAAGTATTAAAGCTAATGAGATATAAATATTTAAGGACAAAACATCAAGGACATAATTATATAATATTGCCATGATTTTTGCACATGTAACTTTGTTAGTTCAGTGGGTGTATAAAACTGACACATTTATATAAAGCAGCTACAAAGTCATGGTTTCAGCTGATTCTAAAGCAGTGTGCTACTGTTTATCCCCGTTTTCCTTCTTCCACAAGAATAAAGAGTATTAGAAACTCAGCCACTGAGCAAATAACTCATACTCATTGGGCAAGTCTGTTTTGTAAGGTGGTGTCACTTTTAGTAATTTTTCTGGTTCATCACTGTACTTAAACTGTTTTGAAATAACATTCAATTTCAATCTCTAAGTGTTAAGGAAGAACAATTACAATTGAATCACTGAACAGCTGTACCAGTTTGAAATGCTGTCACATGTTTCTTCATGGCAAAACATTCACATTCTTTTATTGCACAATTTGAAAATTCAGGTTATGTGCATAAAAACCTTCATAGTGTTTGCACTGCAACTTGCGAAACATACATTTAAAATGACCGTAATACATTTTACAAAATCCTTTTAAACAACTTTATATTCTTAAGATAAAAGCATCCTGAGAATGTTACATAGTTCATTATACAAGCCCTTCATTTCTGCTATGCTTTATTTATCCCCATAGTTCCTAATTTGACAGGTTTATTTTACAGTTAATATCTTGGTGCTATATTTCACAAAATATCTTTTAGCAAAAAGTACACCATTGGCATTCAAGTAATCCAGCCTCACATCTAATTTACAAATTAAACTTTTGTCAACTCTCAAGTAAGGAAAAGTAAACCAAAATACATACAGAAACAGTTTAGCTGACTTAAAAAAAAAGTAAAGGCCTTGTGCATTAATAATTTGGTCAAACATATAAGTTATGCACTTAAATATTTTGGCAAAAAAAAAGCCCTCTACATCTATCCTTCTCAGTTTGTTTTCTTTCATCTGACACCAGATGTAAACATAAACATCAAGAAAGAAAGACTGACAGTGTAGAAGTACTTTGCTGTTGAACTACTTTTTCTTTTTTTAAACTACTTAGAAAAAACAGACAAACAAGAATGTAAGTGCTAAGAATGGACTATATTTGGGCTAAATAAAAGTCTTACTGGAAAAAAAAATAAATTAGGTTAGGTTTTTCTTTTATTTCCTCTACAGTTACCTAAATAAATAATCTTTGAAGAAATTCTAGCGCCATATCCTAAAGCAGTATCTTCCTGTATCTTTTTGAACAAGTCTAAGTCTTCACACATAATCTTGACTATTTTACTAGGAAGATATCCATTTATATTTATATTTTATTTTTGTAAAGAGAGTGTTCAGGGTTAAAATATATTTATTTTTAAAAGGTCAGCCTACCATCCTGATGGCAGTGATTCAAGGTATAGAAGAGAAGACAAGTTACAGAACATCCTTCAGTTTCTTATACTCTAGATGAGAGGAAGGAGATCAGGCAAGTTAGAGAGGTAAACAGCCTGGATTTCAGGAATGGAGGGAAAAAGTGGCTCAATATATGAATGTCTGCATGACCAGGAATATTCACTCCTGGAGACTTTGTTTCTCTTCTGCACATAGGTATACATTTTTATTGTTGGCTGACTAAACAAATTGAGAAGAGAGACAGTTAATGGCTGCCACAGTGAAAAAACATTACCATCAGGACCGACATGCTTTTACAAGGTGGCAAGGTGTTGAATATATGCAGAGGTCATGCCCAGATGGTACACTCCAGGTGAGAGTGTAATTACCTCAAAAGGAAGACTAAACCACTTCAGCAACATCTTTATAAATTATAACTATGTAATTTGGGGTCATATTTAGCTTTTATTTTAGGCAATGATCAAAATCTGAAGGACTTTTTAATATTTAAGGCATTAGTGCATCTGGGACTAAAAGCTCCAGGATATTAATAAATAGGGGGTTGGGGGCAGAAGGGGAGAAAGGAAAAAATCCAAAACATCTTTGTATCACAAGCTATCATTGTGCATCTGCTTTGTTGGTTAGTTCCAGGAAAAATATTTTCAAGGATAGCAGAAGGGGAATGTTATTCACTATTCTGAGAAAAACATTAGATCATAAACTTCACGTCATTTTTTAACACATCCTTTAAAGGGCTAAACCTATCAGGCAAGATTCTCATCTTTACTGTTCCATCAGCACCACAGGAGAATATGTGATTTGCTGGTCCTGTTTCAATTTGCATGACTCCTGTCCCAATGTTTCTGAAGAGAGACTGTCGAGCATGCTCATTGATGAAAGTGTGAAGAAGATTAAATGCAGACAGACTCCATACCTGGAAAAGCATCAAAACATCAATTTCTTATAAGGAAAATTACCATGATCTTAAAACCATCAACAGTGAATCGTGCAGAATTGCACTACATTTTGCATTTACTTTTCTGACACTAACTGTAAAAGAAGAATATGTGGCAATCTTAATGATACATTTATAGAATACTAGTACTCATTTACTATAATAAGCAATATAGAGAGACACTAAGGTATCACTAATTAAAAGGAGGACTGCATTAAGAAGAGGTTAAGACTGACATTTCATAATTAAATTCATAAATGTGAAAGTCAGAATTGAGAACAAATGCAGTACATATGACATCTGATTGTTCCACACCCATACGAGATTCCTTCTGAATGTACACAGTACCTCTGCTCCCTCCCCCTCATTAATACCTTTATGTTGCCTTCAGCAGATCCTGTGACAAAATACTCTTCTGTAGGATCAACAGCAATTGCTTTGACTGGAGAATCATGACTCTGGAGTAACTGCTGCTGCTGCTTTAGGCGAAGATCAATTACACAGGTAAAGCCTTTTCTGCCTCCAGATATCAACAGCTGGTGTTTTGGAGCATATGCTAGCACAGTTGCTCCACTATCATGACAGATAAAAGCTGAAAGCCAAAGGAAAGTAATTCAAATAAAACACTGTACTATCTTGCATTTTCCATCAACCTCTAATAGTTCAAGACAGTAGCAACAGTGACTTTGATGCTGTATTCCAGCTGACCACAACTAGCCCACTTATTGAAGTACCAATTTACATGTAAACCCAGGTTCCCATGAGACATTCTGAAGCTGCAGTGTTCTCAAATTAAGCAATTAAAATCTGTATTAACAAAAAAATTATATCCTTCTATCCCTGTGTAACCACAAACTATTCATCCTTGACCAGAAACAGATTATTTTAAAAATTTACTATTAAAGTAACAGATTAGTTATTTTAAGTAATATAATTTGGTTTTTTAAGTCACATAATGCCCATCAGTAATTCTTCCTAAACTACTTGCACAAGTATCTTGTAAGTTTCCACTGGTCATTTAACTGCTAATTTGCTGCTTCTCACATTTATTTGGATATGTCCACTCCCCTAAATGAGTGGGAAAAGCAAATGAAAATTACAATTATCAAAACACAGCCTGGTATGCTCTACTTGTAGTTCAAAGGGCCTATGAATTTATATTTAGAAATTCCATATGTCTCTCACATACACTCAGACATTCACCATACTTTACATACAAGGAGTTCACAACTCTCTGATCTCAATTCCGTATTTCAGACATTGAAATGCACTTCTTGTATTACTTGTAAAAAAGTATTAGTAATAAAACTAATGAAACAGAGCTAAATATTTTTTTGCATCCCCAAAATCCTACTTAGAGGAATAACTGTTCTGAAGCAGAAGCTGCCCAGAGCCTTTTAAAAAAGAACAGAAATGTCTGGCTTGCACTTGTGGTCCAAGGACAGAAGGCATGCAAAGGAAGGGGCTCATGTCCATGAAACCAATCATCCATATTGAACACAAAGTAATTTCTCAAGAATCTGGTTTTATACTCCCACCGGTGCACTCACACAGAACGGTGAAAGATGTTTTACTGCCAATGTTAAAATTACTTCCCTAAGTAATTTTCTTCCATAAAGATAGACTCAAAAATACACTTTTTTTATGCTATGGTCAAACATTTTGGTTGTTTTATTTTACTTACCATGTACCAAGCTGTTTGTAGGAGAAACCAGAGTATCCCAAAGACAAATATTTCTGTAGAAAAAAAATATGGCTTAATTCAGCATCAGATGTTGTAAGGTATTCTGAACTACTGAAAAGTCATCTGTACCTTAAAAAAGTTGTTTCAGGCAATAAAGCAGTGTAAATAGACTCTCAGTGATGATATCTGAGCAGACCCCAAATTACTTCCATAGTTTATCATACACTGCAAGAACATGCCTTCTACACAAGTATTCTACAACTGGCTATATCCATAAAGCATTAATGTTAATGTTTTGTAGCTTAATTCACAGGAATGTTAGAAGGTTTTGGTATTTTTTGATCAATACTTACTTATGAAAACAAATGAGAAATGAAGAGCTATGCAAATTCCCTAGAGCTATAAAATAATTTACAACAGGTTCAAGTGTGTAGAACAGAACAGAATAGTTCAGCTGGATGGGGCCTAGAAGGATCATGTAATCCACCCACCTGGCACCTTCAGGGCTGACCAGAAGTTAAAGCATGTCATTAAGGGCATTGTCCAAATGCCTCAAACTCTGACAGGCTTTGGGGACTGACCTCAAGGAAGCCTATTCCAGTGTCTGAACCTCTTGGTAATAAAATGTTTCTTGATGTCCAGTCTCATGCCAGACCTTCCCTGGCACAACTTTAAACCATTCCCACATACCCCTCACTGGATTCCCAGCTAAATCACTCAGGACCTCTCTTTCTACTGCTCCTCTTCATAGGGAACATGAGCAGGATATTTGTGCTTCCCCATGAAACCTCCCTTAAGAGGCACATGAATTAGCTGCAAACATTGCTTCTGTCCCTCTCCTGCCAAGAAAGAAATCAAGCAGAAGTATTCTTAAACTGCTTTAAGAATCATAAAAAAAAAGTGGGGGAAAGGAGATAAAATATGGCACCACTTTTATGAATTATCACAATAGATCTCACCTGTTGTCAGAAGAAAATCCTGCTGTAGCTATCAAAGACGATGAACTGATGAAAACAAAGTCATTGGCTGTTTTGTTATGACATTGCCATGTCTGAAAAATTGCAGTTTGAAATTAATAATTAAAAAGGAATCTATTTTGTACAAGCAGGTAATATTAAACTTCCTTGAGAAGAAAAGGTATTTCATAAGAAATTTAAAGAACATAAGATACAAAGGTATTGGTATGCCTGTAAGACTCTTAATTTTTCATGGAAATATACTCTGCAGCCCTATATAACTGTCCATTAATAGACAAGTGACAATTAGTGACAAGTCTCAAAGAATATTAAATTAATTTATGATCTCATGTTACATTTTCCATTCTCCACTTAACAAGTATTATTAGAGTGCAAGAACTTGTCATACAGACCACAGGATGGCAGCAATACATAACTTAATCTTAATTAATACTGGTTAACATCATAATCCTTGCCCTTTCCTAGCTATTCTGAAGGAAGAAAGCAGTTAGGGAACACAATACAAGTTCATGGAAACTAATTTATTATTCAGCTTACCAAATATGGCTTAGGTGAAGTTCCAGTAAGTGGACAACATTTCCAATTTGTCTGATATAAACTTATATATCCATCAGCATCAACAATTCCAAACTGAAAGAAAATATACAGAAATAGTAAATACATAAGTATGTTTTGCAGAGAAAACACTCACAATATTAGGAAAATACTTTAAATTAGAAGCATGTGATGTTTCTGCTAATTTGCAATTATATTGGGGGAGGGAAGAAGAGAAGGCATACGGAAACATTTTATCAGTTACCTTATTTCCTTGGTAATTGAATCGCATTCGAGTTACCCTTGAGTTGCCACCAGACCGAAAACATGTGATCTGCTGCGCATGACCCCATTCAAACATTCTTACACTTCCATCTTGAGCACCCGTCAGGTCTGCAACAGAAAATATTGACGTGACTTTTCACAAGAGTTGTAGCTTTTATTATTCCAAAAAAACTCACACTATCTCAGAATAACTAGTGCCAAAATTATAATATCTATCATGGTGTAGGAGCAGGATGTACCACTGCGACTCAAAGTTGTGTCGCTCATTATTTGAAGATCTGTATTTAGATGCTCATGAAATATGAAGCTATTTACTTGGAGATAATAACACATTTTTTCTACTATCTTTCATTTTAGTCACAAATAAGAGAGAAATACAGTACTTTTTGCCATTTCTAAAGGCTATTCTACATCCCCCAATATTGTCTTTTAAAATGAAAAATAGTTTCAGTAAGTATGGCTTATAAAGAACTTTGACAACATATAATAGATTGTTGTGCTAGTATAAAATAGCAACACACTAAGAAACAGATTAGTAAGAAATATATAATCTTTCGATAACCTTTCTGGTTTTTTATAAGAACCTGAACTTACAATATGGCAGCGTTGGATGAGAAGCCATTCTTCTGACATTATTAATAGCTTTCTTGAGCATCTGTTCAACATACAAAAAAACAGTATTACTGAACAAAAAGTTATCAAACTAGAGAATAATTAGTGATTGTAGATGGTTGTTTCCTACAAAAATTCCTATGAAAACAAGTACAAGGTTTAGAGATTCAGATAGAAGTCTGTGTCTTCCAAGACTAGTGTAGATGTTAACACTTTTGCAGCTTTATACATCTAGATAAATATTAAACTTTTGCTTCAGAAATGTATGGATCCAAATATAAACACTCCTTAGACTGCAGTCTTACCTCTTTTCTTGCCAATTCATTTCTGATTCCATTAAATTTATTGGAATATTCCTGAATATTGTAAGATAAGCAAGAGAAAGGCAGAAGCATGTAAAGAAAGAGGTAAACAAACTTTAACAGAAGTAAAAAATAGGAAGGAATATATCAATTTTCAAGTCTAGTTAACTTACTGCCATTGATTGAAAAGTGGCTATTTGTGACCATCTGGAATAAGCAATATACCATGTAACTGGTATAAAATAAGTAAATAAATAAATAATTCTTCAAATATATTTATAATTTTGCAAATACAGATCCAGTGAGTTTTCGGTAGCATGTTTGTTCCTAAGTTCCAAAATCTGATTTGAGCTAGGCATATCACCCAGATTTTTGTTTTCTCTTATTTTATTAATTCCTACTGGGAAGAACTCAATGTACAAAGAGGACTGGAGACATTAGACAATTATATTTAAACCCCATCTTTTTAAACAATATGTTCAACAGACAAAAGGAAAAAAAGAGTAAGGAATTTTTTTATCAAGGAAATACATTTGTGCCTGTGTTGTCTCTTCCCTTCTTTTCTTACTCCTAATGTATGTTAAAGTTTAGTTTTCATTAATTTACTCCCCAATAGCTCTCAAAAGTATCTGACTTTTTTGAGGCCTCTTTCCTCAGAGAATTGTTGGATTTGGTTTGCTTATGAATGTATTATTTACCTCAACATTTGAGAAGGGCAAAATATATATTTGTGGCAGGTGTTAACTTCAAATAAGAACACATGAAATTTTGCTGCCAGGGCACTCATCTTTAACACAGCAGCTTATCACTTACCAACCACCAACAGCAAGCTGGCACTGACCCACTTTCAGAAAAACGTTTAGATCAGAAAAGACCTTTAACATCACTGAATCCAACTGTGACTTTCAACTGCTGTAAATTTTGTACCGTATTCTAACACTGCTTTGTCATGGGGCAGTAGAAGGTGATGAGGTATTTCAATTATGCTATTCTCCCCTAGCCTCCAATTTTATCAGAGTATCAAATGGAAGGAGGCAGAAATTACAAGTTTTCATGTGCTTCATATTCCTAAATACAATCATTAGAGTTTAAAAGAAATATCCTCTAAACTATCAGTCTGCAAACAAAAATACGGAAAAGTACGCAAAAGGGAAATAATTTACTTTCTTGTAAAAATTTCCCTGGGTTTGGATTTGTGGAATAACCACAATCCTTTTAAGTACATTTTGGAAGCAGATTTAGATCTTTCAGTTCTCAAAGTTTTATCACTGTTGAAGAGAAAGCCTGGCACCCCTCAGTTATACAAGTTCATTCCAAAACACTTTCTAAAGATAAAATATATGATCTTGAAATATGTATTTCCCTTTCTTTTTCTCTAAGTACTTTAAATATCAAGGAAAAAGCCAAATGGTTTGGTAAAACTACATATACATTTTAAAATTCAGGACAATAGAGAATTACATTCTTCAAACATTTACAGAATGGTATGCACTTTTAAGTGCAATACATTGCTCCCTAAACTCACAACTTATCTTCTGTATGTAAATGGAAGAACAATAATTCATGGTCACTCTATTTCTTCACTAAAATGAAGGGCTGTATTGAGTTTTACAGCTACTAACTATTACCCAGAATTTAATGGAAGTCATCTTCCTCCATTCAACATATAACCACACATCATGATCCCCTAACCCCTGCTGGATTATGCTTTGGAAAAATGCAAATTTATAGAAATGTGCCTTTGAAGGGCTACACTAAAAGAACTCTTTAGTATGGTTTCTCCAATTTAGAAGTACAATTATAAAATGCAAATACTTCTGTTATTAATGTAACTGACATTTGACACTGCTAGCTCTCAGTTTGCCCTTAGAACAGCTGATGGCTAGAACACTGGTTGCTTTGCTGGACAGTTGGGTGCTTTGTGCCTTAATGTACATTAAGCCTGAAAAATAAAAATGCACTTTAACTCCACCCCACTCATTGTTAAACTCTTAAATATTGGTGTCAGTCACACTGACTTGTATGACAAGCTGTTGGTAACACTGCCTGAGTTTCAGAGCTGTAGGTACATACTATTTCCTTCAGTACCCTCTTACAAACACCTCCTGAAAGAACTGTGTAAATAAACTGTGCTGAAGTGTCTGACCCTCCTTACTTACCTTGTATGTGCTGTGTAACAGGGAAGAATGACAGAAAAACCTTACAGCTAATAAAACTTTAACTGCCTGAGTGTCCCTTGCTGATGAAGGTGAAGCAAAGACAATGAGATTGAAAAGCCAGTAATGGTACAAAAGAGTGGGCTGCAACTACTAAATGTGCTGCACATTATGGAAAAGCAAAGATGACATCAAGAATCAGCAGTATCTGAAGGAACAAAGTAGCAAATAGTAGCAAAAGAAAGGTCTCAGTGAAGCTGCTTTTCTTCCAGGCTCCAGTTCTTCCACAGCAATACTATTTCCTCCGGAGATTCCCTATTTTTTCTGTCATTTACTTTGTCCTTCATTAGGTACCTCTGTCTTCCCTCCCTATTGGGCAGGTGCTGTTTTATGCTCTGGTGGGTTGTCGGCCAGTCAAACAATATGCCAGAGAAAATTCAGGTCCAAAGTTTAACAGCAGAAGCATTCAACACAAGCATAGCCAAATATATTTAGGAAGAAAGTTTTACAGCATGCAAAATAAAAAGCCGTGTAAATACCATGTGCATTAATATATTACGCAATTACTTAAGGCTGAGAAATACACAAACACAAAAATTCTGTATGTACTTATATATATATTTATAAAATGAAAGTGAGAGGAGAAAATGGCAAAGCCATTCACGAATACTTGCACAAGAGACCTTATTGTAATAGCAGAGCTGCAACACTGGCACCTAGAATCAGTAGTTCCTGAAGTGAAGGCAGAGGTGTAGGTACTGGCACAATACCCACTTCTATATGTGGAAAACATTATCAATCTTATAATGCTTATTCCTTATTTACTTCTCCTATTTATCAGCTATTTTCAAGTCAACAACAGTATTAATTAACATATGGTAATTTAATTTTGCCACCAGTTATAAACTTGCTTTGAATTGTTAAATGACACCAAGTACAGTCAAGTCACAAGATTTAATGCATTTGGTTATTTAGGAAAACTCCACTTTCTGCATTCCATGTGCAGAAGGACTGAGATACTAGTGTCTTGTACGACCATCTCAGTTCGCTTAAGTGTCTCCAAATAAGCATCTCTCAGCGAGCTAATCAACAGATCGGCATCTATGCTCCACAGGAACTAAGATAAGAATGTCAATGGCCAGGCTACAATTATCATTTCATCTGAATTAAGTCTATCCTAACAGCCCTTTGCTCAGGGCCAAGCTTCATTCCAGACACAAGATCTATTTCTGAAACTCAGAATGAAGCTGAAGATTATGCTTAAAATAAAAGCTACCAAAAAATTTCATGTAAATATTTCTACCCAATCCTTATGAATTTATATTCAGAAACCTGCTAATGATATACCATTTGGCTCCAAGGCACTAAAGAAGAATTCATAATCTAACTTCTTACCCATATCCTGATTCTTTGCTTTTGGATAATGCTTTTAAAAAAAGCATATATGACTTGACTGAAAGCTTTGCTTGTTTAGTTGTCCCTTAAATTCTGTGCAGTATTTTAATCTATTAAGTTAATTGTTACAAAAAAAAATCCAACTTGCCTTGGTTACACAGAAAGGTTATATTTAGTTATATAAAGGTTATATATATTTAGGCTATATTTATATTCTACTGCAAAATATAACAAACAAGATTGAACAGATAATAGGAGAGAAGTAGATAGAATACATAAAGCTAATCTTTGACAAGCAACTTACCACAGATGCACCCCTGCCAGTTTGTGTACTACCAAGCCAAGGCATATTGATAGGTGTGCCAGGATTACTGTGAGTATAAGGAGTGCTTCCCTGAACATTTACCAGATCATCACGAGCATGTATAACTAGGAAATCATCAGCCCTAGAAATGAAGAAAACATTTTAAATTAAGATTCAGAACAGCAACAGTAACAGCAACAGTAAATACCATGTTTTGTTACTCTGATTTAAGCACAGTCAAGTGTGATACTGAAAATAAAGAATATATACCCTTTATTTTCTATTTCCATATCATCATCAACCCAGGTGTAGATTTGTGTAGCTAAAATTGCAGAAACATCCAATTCTTGAATATCATGACTTGATGCTATTGCAATGCAGTTCCGATTTGCCTGAAAAAAATAACATACAGAAAGACTGATGCAAATGGAAACCCTAAAAATGGATTTACTCTATTTTTTTCTGATTATGGCACTGTTGCTCACAAAAATATACACTTAATTTACAAAACTCAAACATTTACATTTACAAATCTATGCATATTTATACTTGAGATTTCCCTTTCTAAACTTATTTTTATCGGGGATAGTATCATGCACTATTTGCATCTTATACTTCTCAAGCAGCTCAATTATCTCCTTGCTTTTCTCAGAGGATAAGCAATAGGTAACAAGGCTTGCAAGCAGGCTCCCCTCCTCCAGTTCTGAAGGGTTACATGGCTGAACAGAGAAGAAAAGATTACTTCCTGTTTGACAGAAAAAGACAAATACTCCTACACACAAGCCTAAAAAAAAAGTAGAAGCCACCTCTCCCTTCAATCAATCCACTGCACAATAGAAAAAGGAAAAATCTGTAGTAGAACTGTTCATGAAAAGGTAATTTTGAAGTGCTTTAGAGAAGGGACCACTAAAAGTTGTAGCTGCTAAAAACAGCAGGATGGCTAGCAAAGCCTGTTTCACCCAGTCACAATGTGCCTGTGTATCAGGTGGAAAACATAGCAATTAGATTATTCTACCTCTTTTATACTCACCTTATTGACTGCAAAAGCAGTAATGATATCTGACTCTTTATGGATTATTCTCGCCTTGCCACCAGGATATCCCATATCTGTTTCTATCTGTATTTAAAAAACAAAGCATAGTTAACAAACTTCTACGCAGTACCACTTTTTATGTAAAGTACAGAGACCAAACAACGTTACGTGTGAAATTTTTTCCCCTTAATTTTAATTCAAAGAAAACTCAATAAACATAGCCTGTAACAATTATGCTAAACCTGGTTTGCGTAATAACATAGCTTCCCATTCCCATGTTAAAATTACTACAGCAACAGAGAAAATGTAATTTGTCACACAAGCCACAGTACTGTGTTCATTTTCAAGTTTTTCAGGGGTGCTGAAAACCAGCAAGGCTACATGCAACAAACACACTGTTGATTTTGAATGCTGACGTTTTGCTCTCAAAAAAGGTTGCTAAGTCTATGATTGCTCTTAGCAAACAGCTTTTGCCACTGAAATTGATGAAATAGTTTAAAAGAAGGTGTAGGCAAGCTCCTGAACAGGAAAATGAATTTGAACTTCATCAGTGCATCTAATCACAATTATTGTAATTATATAAATCTGGAATCCTGTACATGTCAGACCCACAAACCTTTTGCTATCACTTTTGTTTCCCATGTGATCTAATGCTGGATTTGAATATTGTCTATAATTTTGTATTTTAAAAATGCAATCAGGTACATGCCAGCACACAACAAAACTCTAAACTTTACCAGCACTGTAGCAATCCTTTTCAAAATTAAAGAACTCAGCACTGAAAGAATTAAATTAATAGGTTACTGACACTGACTTTTACATAATAATTTTACAGTAAAAACAATAACACTGCCAAATTAATGGTGACCTAAGAATTCAAACCTGAGTTACAAATGTAATATTTAATTAAAAAAATCCTAAAGAATTATGTCAGAACTATTTCCAGCCTCTCATCTTCAAATTCTTAATTTTCTGTGCTTTAAAAGATCTAACCAATAATATTTTACTTGAAAAACAGTATGATATTTCTGTCAAAGAACTGAAAAAGGTCTTTTACAAAGTCTAAAAAAACAGTTGTTATGGACCAAGAAGAAGAATATCTTTTTTAAAGTCAAAATAAAATTGATACTTCATTGATTTTATGTATATAACACTGAAGAAAACTGCAGTGGCAAACAGATAAAAAACCATGATTTGTGTCTTATGATGAACAAACCTGCACAAAATTAAAATTATTTTTTCTCCAGCCAGTTCCAATTACCTACTTGCTAATATTCCATTACAACATAATTAATATTAACAAGGTAGCCCAAACCACAGAGTGTTCACATTTCTGTCTTCACACTAGTTTTGTAAAAGAAAGGAATATGGTATTAATTTGAGTACCTAGGCATAGTATTCTACCTTTTTAGTATGTCACACCTATCTTTTAAGACAGTTGCAATAATACTGTTATATGGGTTGATTTGTCACCATCTTTAAAATAAGGCTTCGTGAAAGCTTTCAGTAGCAAACTCCTATCATGCTAACAAACTGCTCAAAGTGCAGCTCACCACCTTCACTTAAAAGCAGCTATTGTAGCTCATACTGATCAAAGGTTCTGTATGTACTGTGTATCATACTACTACTGAATTTTTGTCACTTGGGCAAATCTCAACTTCATCTCTTCACTTGGCCAAGATACAGAAGTTGATAATAGCTATTGTTTGTACCTAGTTGATACAGCTAAGATAATTTCACATAAACTAAAGGTAAGTTTCACATAAACTCTGAAACAGTTTAACTCAATCCCTTGCATTTTTTGTATTTTTAAGTTTGTTTGCTATGTGAGCAAAGACTTTTGTTTAAAGTGAGATCAGCACCACTTAGACAAAAAAAAATTTGTAATTGTGTTAGGTCTAATAAATTTGAGAATTATTACTGTGTACCTTATTGATGATGGGCTCCTCCACAACAGAATTTTTCATGGTTTCATTGTGCTCCTCTAATGACTTCACCAAGGAAAGAAACACCACAGAACAGAGCATAAAGATAAGACATAACATGCATGGTATCAAGGAAATCTTCAATTCCATGTTGCTTACTCCAACACAGGACAACAGAAACACAACAGCATGTCTGCACACATATGAGCACAATTTATATAGTAAGAATAATTAACAAATTCTAAACTCTGTTTTCTGTACAGAATACACTGATTTACTTACTCTGAACTGTAACAGCATCTAGTCCATCCCACAAGCCAAATTTCTTGGAAAATAAGCAATCTACACTGACATTTTATCAGCAACAAGATAGAAAATAAAGCAAATTACTCTGTTTAAGGCTGTGAGCCTACCTTGAAACATATAAAGCACATCTAAAATTTTCTAAAATACCTGTCCATACAGCATAACTATATGGCTGTGTTAACTTAAGATCAGAAGTGGCACACTTTTAATGGCAAAAAGGACCAGTTTTCCTTTTAACTGCACTCCGTAGTGAACACAATTAGCCAGCATTACCCAAACAAGCTAATATTCTAGCTGTGACAGGACAAAGGTTAGGTCATACTCCGCTGCCACAGCTTTACTAGTCATGAGTTTCTCCTGCATATTTAGTTTGTTCACATCTGCTTATTTCTCCTCCATTTCTGCTATGCTACAGTTTTTCTGTTATAGCAGAAATTCTTTCAAAATTAGGAGCACGGGTAAGTAAGAAAAAGAAGTAAAGTGAGAGACGAAAATCCAAAAGCTCATTACAGAATCAAAATTTAAAAACATTTAACTGCATCCAGAACAGGAATCCAACTAGACACTGTGACAAATAATCAGGGACAGAAACAGCAATTGCTGCATAAGCACTTTTCTTATTAAAAGTGAATCTTAACATGGTCAATCATGACCAGTGCATAAAAGCCAGGATGAGTACAGTAGGGACAAACTAAAACTTCAGTACTTTGGCTCATTAGATTACTGGTTTTAATCTTTGAAACAGTCCATTTTGTCCTTCTTTTGAGGCAGCTTTTATACTGATCTTAAAGAAGAGACTGACTGTAGCAATATTGTGCTACTTGTCATTTTACAGTCACAGTCTGATTATTTTTGTATTTTATTAAACAATGGACAAGTATTTTTTTGTATGAAAGACAGTAGATTTGGAGCTGTTGACAAGCACATTAACACTTCATGCACCAGAAGTAAACAATCTAGCCAAGTAACTTAAATGACAGTTGACAGATTGACCTGCAATATTTTCTGCATTTAATATACTATACCAACCTCATTTAGGCATCGCTTCTTCGTAAAAATATTTCTGATGAAAGTTTCCTGGATTTCTTCCTGTTTTACCAAGTACTGCCAGAGCCTCTTCACAGCCAGTGCAGCATGACTGCTAGATCTACAGAACAAAGTTGAATAAATACACCATGCTTATACAAGAGTGCTGTATTTTATATTCTAATCAAACTATAGTCAGAAGAAATGCTGAAGCAAAACTACAGAGCTATAGACAGTATACTAAGACCAATCTGGAAGCACTTTAATACCCTCTTCCTGAAAAACCTCCATGTGAGAGGAGGTGCAAAAGGAAGAAGAAACAGAATATGTAGAATCTTCTCCTTCTATCTTGGGACAAGTGAGAAAACCTCTTTAAGAGATTACACAATGATAAGAGCAGCATAAAGATTATTTATTAGTCCAGCTCATTCTTGACAATATAAATAATTTATATTAAGTCCTAAAGAGTGATCCTTTCACATGGACAATGAATGACTAACACTTCCTGCTAGAAATACATCAGCTGTGTAACTTTTCTGAAACATCCATGATTTTTTAGTAACAAAATTGGAAGGCTTGTAGAATCAGATCAGAATTCAAATATTTATGCTTATCCCCAGAAATGGCACACTCAAGCAAAAATTATAAATTCCAATATAGCTGCTATATATAGCTGCTTAAGACAAGCCAAAATCCATCAAACTCTGAATTACTTTAAATCAGAATTTTAAAATGATGTCAGAGAACAGATACACGTTCAACTGGTCCCTTTTAATCAACCTGAGTTACTGAAAGTGTGACCATGATGAAATATTTTACAATAAAAAGCCAGACTTTCTGTATTCTGAAATCTACAAGTGACAATAACATTAAAAATGCAGAAATCTATATAAAAATTACACTTTGAGAGACTGAGAACACTCTTCTGGCTGAACATGCAATTATGTTAAGTCATACCTATGCAAATATTAAAAATAATAAGTATTTCTTCTCTGAATTTAGGAAACAATACTGATAAGACTGTGAGGTAATTTTATTACGTCTAAAGGTGGGGCAATTATTTAATTCACTGTCACTAATCCATAGTTATCTCTCAAGGTGAATGTTTTATTCTTTATTTTATTGTCAAGCATACTTTTTCCAGAGACACTCAAAATCCATGTTAGGCTGAAGTAGAAGAATTTTTAAAAATTAGAAACTGTGTACATTTTTCCTGCTCTTGCTTCAAATCAGAGATGCATGAAATCTGACATGCACCCTTCATTTCACATAGCTATTGAAGTTGTAATCTATCACATGCACCAACAACCTAACACTTGATTTATATCAAAGATATTACAGGCAGTGTTTACAGAAATTAGACTCACCTGAAAGGAGTGTTTGTAGGCTCGAGTAAAGTTTTGTGGCGGAGCAATGCAGGACCAGCAGCAAGGGCATCTTCAGAAGCATGAACTGAAATATAATGTTGAGGTGGACCTCCATACAGCTCAAGATGCCGGAGAAGAACTTGTTCCCAGCGCTGTAAAGTTTTCAAAACTGCATGGCATATCGGGGAGCTAACTGGAAGCTCTAGAAAGACAAGAGCTTTCCATTATAACCTTGATAAAGATAATTCCAGCAGGTGAAAGTTGAAGTTTATTTCAAGTGTCTCCACAAGTAAGCTTTGTTCAGACCTCAAGTCAATATTTGCAAGTATAAGAAGATGAACTGCTTAGGGCTATTTTTGCTAAAAAAGGGAACAGATTTCTCCAGTATTGGAGAGATTACATCAGGTAGTGGATCATTATGAAACAGATCCTCCTGGAAGATATCAAGGTACATGGATGACCAGCAGGTGATAAGAGAAAGCTGACACACCTTCATAAACAGCAAATTGTGCTAAACTAATCTATTAGTGGCATTCTATTGTGAACTGACTGCAGTGGAGTGGAAGGAAAGGGCAACTGATATCCTCTACTTTTAACTTCTGTAAGGCCTCTGACAAGTGTCCCACACAATATCTTTGCCTCTGCACTGGAGCGAAAAGGATGGACTATTAGACAGTTAAGGAAACGGCTGAACGACATCACCCAAGAGTTACATTCAATGGCTCAATGTCCAAATGGATATCAGTAACAAGCCATCCCTCAGGGATGCATGCTGAGATTGGTACTGTTCCATCTCTCCAATAATGACACAGGCAGGGGTAGTGAAAGGCACCTGCAGGCAGCTTGCAGAGAACACCATGGTGAGTGGTGTGGCTGAGTTCCTGGAGGGAAGGGATGCCACCCACAGGGACCCTGGCAGGCCTGAGGAGTGGGCCCCTGTGACCCTCACAAGCTTCAGCAAGGACAAGTGCACCAGGGTCAGGGCAATCACCAGTACCAAAACTGAGTGATGAACAGACTGAGAGGAGCCCTCTGGAGAAGGACATAGGGATACCAGTGTATGAAAAACTAGGCATGATTTGGCTCACAGACCAGAATGCCCACTGCATACTGGGCTGCATTGAAAGAGCAACCAGTCGGGTGAGGGAGGGAATTTGGCCCCTCCCATTTGTGCTTGTGACACTCTACCTGGGAAACCATATCCATGTACGGAGACCCCTCTACAGGAATGACAGGAACTTGTAGAGAGGGTCCAAAGAAGGGCGACAAAAACAGGTCAGAGGGCTGAAACACCTCTCCTGTGAAGACAGGCTGAGAGTGCTGTGGTTGTTCAGGCTGGACTGGAGAAGGCTCCAGGGACATAATACAGCAGCCTTTCAATATTTAAAGTAGACTTACAGGAAAGTCATAAAGAGACTCTTCACCAAGGCCTGCAGTGATAGGGGAAGAAGTAATTTTTTCACACCAAGCAAGTAGATTTAGATCAGATAAAAAAAAAGACATTATTACGATAAGGGTGGTGAGACACTGGAACTGGTTGCCAGAGAGGTTGTGGATGCCCCTGATGTGGGAGGTCATGTCAGATGAGGCTTTAAGCAACACCGTCTAGTAAAAGATGCCCCAGTCCCCGATGCGGTGGGCTGGGTTGGACCTACATGACCTTTAAAGATCCCTTCCAAAACTAAACCATTCTATGAGTCTATGAAACATGGAGTAGGAACGATATTACTTCAATTACAAAAAAATTATAGTGTTTCCACTAGGAAAAAAATATTGCAAACATTCTTATGTGACTAAGAAGCAAGGAAAACATAAGTATGCAGAGACCTGAACATTCTTTCTCACCCATTCATCTTAGCCACCCACCATTTCATAAATATACCTGCTCTATGATAAACAGTATCAGAACATTTATTCCCATATCACTAAAAAACTAAGAACTTTTGAACCAAAAGCTACAACATATGCATATTATTCAAAAAATTGCTGATTTTAATGTACTGATTAAGTATGAAGTGACAACTCTGCTGCTTATTACCTGATAGATCATGTCCAGCCAAAGGGTAGAAAATCTTCAAATTGTGAAGTACCAGCTGAACCATTGCCAATCTCATCAGTGACCAACTAACAAGAAAGCACTAGTAAGTGATTTATTAATAGGAAAATAATTTTCTCACTTATTCAATATTAGGTTTTAAATTTAGAGCTTCAAATCATCATTATAAACTACTGAAAACTACAAACCATACTTCTGAATATTTTCAGTACTTTGAATTAAAAAATTACTACACCACATACTAATAAAATGAATAAAATAATTATTGTGAAAAATTAACTACTAAGTCTAGGTAAAACATGGAAATATCAAGTAATTGGTATATTACCTCAAATATAAAAAAGAAATGCAAGTCTAGACATAGCAAAATGTCTTGCATTCTAAAGAGCTGTTTACCTGTAAGAATTTGAATTAGAATGCTCTTGGTTATGTGAATTTGTTGCAAACATGTCTCCATCATTGTCTTCATCATTTTCATCACTTTCCTGACTCTCTTCTGAATCATATTCCACTCTACTTTGCGATGGAAGAAATGGCTAAAAATTTCAACAAAATTCTGTAAATATCTTCTAGCCAACATCTCATTCTAAATTCCTTTTAAAAATTCAATCATTACAATGCTTAAAGCTTTTTATAAAAAGTAGACCTATCACCTTACTCAGTTTAGTAACATTTGGAGTTTGTACCTCATGAAAAGGGTAAACATACATCAGTTAACATCTTAACTATTTTTTACATTACAGAAAAATTCTGATGCTGAAAATGAAAACACTGTTTTTGAATTCTTATTTTATTTTCATGCCAGATATACCAAACCAGATGTGGGACACACGAACCTGTCAGAGAGAAGCCAAAACCACTAGGGTGTATTCTCTTCAGTTTTTCCAAGAGCTCAGAGAAATACTATCCTCTCTTCTACAGTGTTCCATATTTATGATCAGCCCATTATCATTGCCTCACTGTGCTATTCAGTATTTGCATTTTCTTTTTTGTCCTTGCTCCTAAAATACACTTATTAGTTTATTTTGCTTATGTAACACTTGATATAGAAATGTGTGTGCAACTCCACAGAAGTATGGAACTTTCTAGAAAGAAAGATCTGCCACAATGGACTTAACAAGGCAACATAATTTGACTTCCAGTGGGTATACATATGCATTTCGCCCAGTTGAAATAACTGATAAATGCTTCTTACATTTCCTTGTTCCCCTAAGTACCTGACCCATAATTATATACACATTTGTATTCTGTAACTATAAAAATCAACATGATTTGTTCATACCATTATCTGGAAATAAATTAATTGAATAACAACAGTTTTCAAGAAAGCTGTTTCAAAAATATGTATAGGCTCCATTTTAGAAAAAGCTAAACATGAGAAATAAAAAAAAGCAGATTCTATCACATCAGTACCTAGAATAATGACTAAGAAGAGAAAAACTACCAATCCAGAAGTGATAGAAGACACTTAATTGTCAAAATAGCAAAAAATTACCTTTGCAATGAAATAATCCCAGATGCTAAGCTCAGGAGGGATAAATCTTTCTTTGTAAGATGATGATTGTTGGTCTAGCAATGGCAATGCAGGCAACTGAGAACTCTCTTTTGGAGAGGTTTTTGATGAAAGCCTGTAATGTTTTTGCTGTTTCTCTCCATCATCTACGGGAGAAGAAAATAGAGTATGTTGCTTTAAACCTTCTGCTCAACCTCCCTATCGCATTTAATAAACAGATTCGTAATGAAAAGTAAAAATTGCCATCATGACAAGTTTTCAGAATTTTATCTTAGCATTTATGTAAGAACACAGAGAATGTTAATCTTCAAATACATAAAACTAATGTATAACTAGAACTCCAGAATGTAAAAACTCCCTACACAAATAGTACACCCATAACTGCATTAGATCTCCTTGTACAAGGTGACAAATATTATTACTCAAGCCAACGATCTTGCAAAACTAAATTTAATAAGAACTACTGAATACTGATTAAGTTAGCTTTTAAGACAAGCCAGAAGACTTGTTTTTCAGTATATATATTGCAAATACGTAAGCTTGCCATTCCTACTTCAACTTGTAACTCCATGTGTCCCTCTAGTGGAGATCTGTATTTTTTTAATAAGTAGTACAATTCTGCTAAATCCGCATACCCTGACAATACATTTCCTCAGCAAATATAAAAGATAACATTTTAACTAACACAATCTAATATACAACTTATTAAACGGGGAAAGATTAATTGTTTGTAGTAACACTCTAAATCCTAGGAGTAGAGAGGTCCCTTCTCTTGCCCCAAATTGACTTTAAACTAAGAAGTGTCAATGGAATATTTTACTTCCATTCTTGATTATTACAGTACTGAAGGAAATACCTCATTCAAGATTTCAGGAATATCTTAACATATTTGTATCCCCTTATACCTGAAATATTTCTGGATCTTGTTAGGAATCATACTCCAATACAGCCTTTCTATTAATAGAGGAGGAGTGATACCAATTATCACTTGTCACCAATTGTCAGTGTTCTGACTCTCCAGAACACATCAGAAGTGAAAGCGACGAGGGAGAAAAGAAATTATATTTGGACATTTGTTGGTCATCTTTCATAACAGAGAAAATGAACCTGAATCAATTTCCTACTTGATTGTAAAAGGTGGAGCTTGTGTTTGTATTTTGTTGTTGTATGGTTGGGATTTCTTAAATTTTTTTTTATTCTGTTTTCAAATAGATACATGGAATGTACAGAGATCAGTTTCTAAATTGAAACCTAGGAGTGGGTTCAAGACTTAGGTAAAACAAAGAAAGTTTAAATATGAAGATGAAAAGGAAGCTGACTTTTTGAACTTCATTTTGGAGTCCACAAAACTTGGAACACTGATTTAGCTGAGTCAGTTTTTCTAAGCAGAGGGGAGTATGGGCTGCCTTATGACATAACAGCAGTGATAAGTACGTGCCAAGAAAGCAATTCTGTAAGCTTAAAGGACCTCACCTGAGGGACAGATATCTCTATCACTGAGTTCCAGCACCAACATGTTGGGCCAGACCAGTTGCAAGAATGAACTAACGTGAATATTACAAATGCAAATAGGTTCTTTACTGTTTTAACTTTCCTATTCCCTTCTGCTAGCAAGGGCCCACAAAACTAACAACCATGGAAGCTTCCAAAATTACCTTCTCCTGTTAATAATGCTGAGGATGGCAAAAGAAGAGCCAGCACACCTATCTGTTCCTGGAGTAAACTACCATGAAGTATTTCCTATACCCTTATTTTTTTTAGTGTTTTATCCACAGGAGACTGAGTCTTGATAGGTGCCTGAAAGACTATGTCCTTCAAAATTCTTATAGGTATTCCAATCACTTGAAAACAGAAGGTCTAACAGTCTGAACAAAAGAAAAACAGTGGTGATTTACAAACACTTATTTCCATATGTAAGACTTACTTGCTCATAATACAAACTGAGCCAACTGTACAATTGTAACTCTGGGCCATTAAGATTTAAATACATGGTTTTTAAAAAAAAACTTCCAGGATTTCCATACCTCACCATTTTTTATTTGTTTTCTTCTAATGGACAAATTCTCTGTACTTTAACACTAGTCAATGGAATTTATTCATTACTTCTGGTCATTTCTGGACCAAGAATAAACATGTTATTCTCCAGGATTCACAAGGATTTTGACTACATATGAAGACAAACATTATCATCACAAGCAGCTGAACTACTGCGCTGGTTGAGGCTGGGGTAGAGTTAGTTTTCTTCACAAGTGATTATTGTGAGGCTGTGTCTTGGATTTGTGCTGGACACAGGGTTGACAACACAGAGATGTTTTGTTATTGATGAGCAGGGCTTACACAGAGCCAAGGCCTTTTCTGCTTTTGTACTGCCACCCTGTGAGGGAGCTGGGCGTGCCTGGGAGGCTGGGAGGAGTCACAGCCAGGACAGGTGACTCAGCTGACCAAAGGGATATTCCAGAGCATCTGACATCCTGGTGAGTACATGAAGGAATGGGGGGGAGTGCAAGGGAGGAAGGAAGAGAAAGGTGGGGCACATTTGGAGGCATGGTGTTTGTCCTCCCAAGTCACCACTGCACATGATGGAGCCCTGCTCTCTTGGAGCTGGCTGAACACCTGCCAGCCTATGGCAAGCAGTGAATTAATTCCTTGTTTCTCTTTGGCTGTGTGCACAGCTTTTGCTATTAAATTGTCTTGACCTGAACACACAAGTTTTCTCTGTCTTTTACCCTTCCCATTTCTCTATCTTTTACCCTTCCTATTTACCTGGTCCTGCCAGTGGGGGAATGGGTGAGTGAGTGGCTGCCTGGGGCTTGGCTGATGGCTGGGGTTAAAGCACAAAAGCCACAAAACAATTTATATATAGAATCTAATAAATGATGAAGACATCCCATCTTTCATCTTGAAAGAGGAATATCATAACAGTATGTGTCACACTTCTATACTGTATAATATTTTTTTTTCCTGTTAGGGATAGTATTTGAAATCCACTTACCTGTACTGAAAGTCAAAACCACAATAACTGTAGTACAATGCATTTTCATTTCATTATTCAAAACGTATCAGTTAAGGAGCATGCACATGCATCGCTATGAATTTTTAGCTGATTTTTAGCAACTACTTAAAAAAAAAGAAATTCACTAGGCATGAAATAAGGAGCAAGTGTTGCATGATACAGAAATGAGCAAGTATAGGCCTGCAAGTTGTTTTTTAAGCAGAATTCAAAAGGTAAGTTTTATTTTAAAACCTTTTTTATTAAAAGTTTTTATTTTTTGGTTTAAAAAGTACTTTATTCATTTCAGTTGGACCACTCTTTGTATTTTTAAAAATACTGCAGGCTAGCCATTAGAAAAAAATCAGTAAGGTAGATGAGAGAACAACCATCTAAGTGGTTTGACAAACACCACTCATGCAGATTTCTTTTTATACATTCTAAAATAAATTAACGACATTAAAAATATTGTTAAAGTTCTGACTGTCATTTGGGATTTCAAATTACTGATTACACACACTTTCAAATTTCTCATATATTTCTAATTAAAAATATTTTACATGTGTTTTGTTTTTTATTTGAAGCATTTATCTTTGCTGCCATTTTACTAATAAGACAAAAAAATTATGTAATTTCCCAAGAATACTGGACTATTTCAGACAAGGAAAATCCTTTAATTTCTGCCGGGTTCTAAGACATGCAATGATAATCAAAAGATCTGTTACTTTCCACCTTTCCAGGAAGAACTAAGAGGCAGATTGCTTTCAACTTCCCTTCATTGCTCTTGCATCATGGAATAACTGAATATATGAAATGAAACTATGGATTTCTAACTGTTAAAACAAAGCTCAAATTCTTCCTTAAGAACCCTCTGGATGATACAGAACTTACCATCTCTATATAGACTTAAATTATAAAACAGTTTGCTTAGGTAGTTTTCAAGTGAAACATGGTAAATGTGATTCTGAAAAAAACCTAATATAATCAACAAGGTTCTTTTTCAGATGACAACTGCCTCTTGGAAAACAAAACATCATGTGCTAGTTCTGTTTGCCAAAATTATTTGCTGCAACTGCAAAAACAAGAAACATGGCTGAAAAACATAGTGAACTGAAAAGCTTTCAAACTTACAAGACAAAGGCACTAAAACAAGTTTTTAATTCAAAATATTCCTAACAGTGGTTAGGAATTTATAAGACTACCAGATACTGGTTTTTGGTCCCTGTTTTTACCATTTAAGTCTAAGAGAAAGATCATATTTACTTAAGTGAAACTTTATATTCAAAGCTACTACATGCTCTAAAACAAAGAGCAGAAAGGGAATAACTTTATTGACCAATGCTGTACATGGAGTTATGATCTCTTAAAAGAAGTTTCAAACTTGGAGATCAACACCCAAAATCAGATACGTACTAAAGGATTGGAAGGGAGGCAAGGAGGAGAAGACATGCATAGTCTTATTGTATTAGAATTATTAGTGTTCAGAATTTTTAGCTATTGATCTCCATTTGAGAGTGGAAGCATTTCACAAAAACCTAAAAGTAAATGTAAGGGAGAAGAGTCTAGTTAAGCATAACTAAATGGCAAGATACAGAAAATATCTAAATAATATTACAGAAAGATATGGTATAGTTGACTGGAACAAGCATTCCAGTCACTTCTCAGTATTTCTTTCTGGGTATCAGAAACAGTAAAGGCACAAAAATATAGCTGACTTTAATCCCAATCCCTCTGCTTCATTGGAGGTCTATTTTTTTTCTTCCCTCCTCCCACCATTTTTTTAAATATGACCAAGAAAGGACTTTGGAGAAATACCTTTCCCACAAATTTGCTTTACATAAACACACATTAAAAACAAGTAATAACCCACTGAATCCTAGAATTACACAGGTTGAAAGACACCCAGTCCAACCCCTTGCTCAGAACAGGGCTGACTTAATTGATGACCTAGTTTGTTCAAGTTTTCAAGTAACTCCAAAGATGGAGATCCCACATCACCTCTAGGCCCCTTTCTCAGTGATTATCCCTAAAAACTAGTATTAAAAAATGTTCCTTTTTCCCTTCAATTTTTAGGTAGAGCTTCAGGATTCTTCCAGCAACAGCTTTATTAAACCTGCAATCAGCCAGGCAGTATTCCTCCTTCAGAAAAGCATGCAGCAGATAGGCTAGAATTTAGTAAGCATTTCATAATACACTTCTTTGTAAAAACACTTTGCATTTTAAACCAGTGGTAGCAGTAGTATTAACACAGCTTATTATAGAGTTACCAACACCTAGTTAGCAGAATTGGCAACAAAAGCCAGTTAAAGCTTCTGACAATTCTGTGACAGCAAACGTGTCTACCTTACTAAACTGATAGAGAGAAATGTTTACTCAGTACCACAGAGAAAGCTAATCAGAGTAAGAGCTCACTTTTGGGTAAAGATCTCTACTCTGAAAACATTTTTCTAGAAGTCTGATGAAGATATTTAAACAGACCATATTTACAGTTTTCCTGAAATGGAAGGTAAGGCATTTTGATATGTAGCATACATCTAAATACTAATCATTTTTTTAAAAAAATATAAAGTTACATTTTATCTCTCTACATATATATTCAGATGTGATTTAGAAAGTCATCAGAGTTTAAGTAAATTTGTCCTTACAAAATCTTCCCTTAAAAACTTAGTTAACTGTAGCATTTTTGCTGTTGGTTTTATAGAAGTCAAACCAAATCAAAAAGCACATAACTGTATGAAAAATAAAAGCATTACAGGAATTTGTTCTGGACCTGAGGATAGTTTATCATTAACTGAATTTAAAACTTGAAGATTGTTTGCTTTTCTAAAGGGTTCTTAGAATATCAACAAGACACCTTTCACTTGTAATGTCTGGAATGAACACTTAGAAATCCACATGCACAATAATGCTTATATTCAAAAAGCAAAACAAGCAGCTCTCCAAAAAAGATATGAAACACTTCTGATCTTTTCAAACCATGGTCAAAGTAATTCTGTACTTAATATTTATTTCAAATGAAGAGCCATAAGAATACTACAGTGCTGATAATTTTCTTTTTTTAAAAAAGCCCAATTTATGTGCTTCTTTAATTACAAAATTTTACTTTAAATTTTGATATCATGGCTTGCAAACAGAAGTTTTTCTGTCTTTTTGCATATGCAAAAAAAAAAAAACCCGCACACAGCAAACTGCATGTAGAGGCCTAGTACTAAATCTAGTATCTTGCCTGAAGGTTTGGTAGGACTATGAGTACTGAAGGAGGGAACGGATTTGGAAAACCCCACGCATTCCATGGAGAACACTACTACCTGATGTGGGCTAGGCATTGGGAAATGCCTACCTGTCAAAGAGAGAAAACATACTGTATTTGGTATTTGTAAAATGGGAATATATTCCAGTTAGAAGAGAACTGGAAAGCTTTAAAATAAACACAAACTAGGCTGTAATAGTATGGGGAACTCTCTAAGATCAACTTAACTCCCTCATACTAGAGCAGCTGTGCTACTTGGAAACCTTATTTCAGTAGCATTCACTTCTGTTTCACTCTTCTCTTCTATACAATTTCTACATGAATAAGTTCAGATCGTTGTTTTTCTATGCAAATCCAAAACCATACTGAATTCTTATTGAACACAAGCTACTTAAAGTAATTCAGCTTTCAGCAGTCACCTAATTTTCTTTAAAATTCCAGAAGACAAATATATATAAAACAAGAGAACTCACCAGTTTTTGTCTTTAATTGCTGCTGTCCTCTGCTGGGCGTATGAGCTCCTCCTCCAAAGACAGCAGACCACATTTTGTTGTTAAGTGGATGAGCCATAATTCTATACAACTCATTGCTAGAATGTGTTGCAAGGCCATGGATGAACAGGCTGAGATAGACCGCAGTTAAAATTTCACAAAGTAGAACTGTGAGACCTGGCTGGGCTTCCTCGCCAGCAGAATTCAAGAGACGTATTAGAGCCGTCATTCCTGTTTTTATAAAATAAACATATTCTTTAAGAAAGCACAGATGTGTGTGTGAACATACTCCAGATTATCATGGGTATTTTGTCTGGTAACCTAGGTTACTTAGTAATGTTTAGTGTAGAAAAATTCCAAGTTCTACACATTGAAACCTAAGTTGAAAACTTCAGAAGAAAGAGGCAAGCTCTTAATTTTTAACAATTTATTAGTTTTTTAGCTTCCTGTTTGGGACTAATGGTTAAAGAAATTTATAACTCCTTTTCAATTAATATAACTACATTATAATCCTGAAAGCTGAAATTCTGTCTTCTCACTTTACAGTGGTAAAACCAATCAAAAATCATGGGCATCAACTTGCATTACACATTGTCTGGCAAGTGTTCTTTCACCCAAGTGCTAAACATCTTGTAATGTTTTTATGCTCCCACAAAAACGTGTAGTTTCAAATGGGGCTTCAATGTGACACTTTGTACACACAAGTCAAAATGCACATAGTCATGGCCAAAGAATTCTGCTTTTTGTCATACTCTACAATTTGCACACATAGCATTTGAATCTATTAAAAAATAGAAAAAGTCAGTTCAAGGTGATGTTATTCATAACAGCAACTGCTAACAATTCTTGCCCCACTCATGAGAAATTGAACCCTGTGATCAATTAAACAAGAAAGCAGATGACAAACTAGTTTCTCTGTAAAATCTCTAGATTCAGTGACAATGTTTGGCAGAAGAATAAAAATGGCATAGTATCAAATACAAAGACTCCTTCAAGTTCTCCATGAAGATTTTAAAGAGAAATTTTCTGATTTAAGAAACAATTCTCATAATAAGTAAGCACATTTCTTGGCTATGCTTACTTTAAAGTTAGTGCTGTAAACTGAAGCCCATACCTAAATGTATTACATTGATAACATTCCTTCTACTGTAGCTCCCTAGTGTAGTTTCACCAACATAGATCTCAGCATATATTACCTGAAATCTGACATTAACTTTACAGCTAGAGAAAATCAGGACTTATGAGAAATGTCTCATTTTTAATAGCTTCAAGGTAGTTCAGAAGTTGTCCAAAGGTAAAATAATTCCTAGTTGGAGCACAAACTAAGACAACCTTCCCAGTCCTTAGGACTCAAGAAGTAGAATACTGGTGGCCCCAGGGGGTGCAAGTAGAGCACAGGACATGACTTCACCCTACCTCCTGTTTAGCTGCTCTCTCTTTACTAGATCCAGTACTAACATTTTGTAGTTAAATAAAGCAATATAAACCAACTTGACTTAGTGAATAATCAGAAATACTAACTTAGATGTTTTGAAAAAAAAGAATGCAACATTTTAATCAAAGAACTCAACACAGCTGTTACAAATACTACGAGAAAGTCATAGCCACATGTTCTTACAGTGGATCCAAATAACTCAGTTTTCCTTAAGAGGAAAGAAACAAGTCTAGATACCTGGCCACTGAGCAGGTGATGTGTTGGGAGTCACCGTTTCTTCTAAGCTTGCTGCTCTTAAAGAATGACACTGAGTTAACAGGACCGTCTGGTACACTGTTCCAGTGAACTGATTTGCTTGAAATGAGCTGTGAAACAGAGAAGGAGGAAATATTTATTTTTAAAAGTTATGTTTACAACTATTCAAGTGATAGCACTTTCTAGATGTAGGCAAGTGTCATCACTCCTTCTGGTGCACTATCCATTAACATGACTGCAATGAGACAGCTGTCTAAAAATCACTTTTCATAGACTTTACCTGTAGCTGTGGCCATCACAGAGACACTGGTAGATGCAAGCAGAGAGTGACGCCGCTAAGGTATGCATTACATATATCTGTAAGACAAAGTTTTACAGAATGCATTACACCCAAAGTGAGCTGTGGTTAGTATCACAGCTTTTCAATCTGCATACAGACGTGTAACAAGCACTGGGCATGAAAGGTCTAAGTCCTTATGCACTTATAAAACCACCTTTTGCTTCAGAATTTTTATCAGACAAATCAGTTCACACCCTATGAAAAGGATCAGGGAAAACTCACTTGCCTCACCAACACAAAATCACAGATCAGCTCCATGTGAAATGTTTTCAATTATTAAACAGCAGCCTATTAAGCCTGTATTCAACAATCCTGTGTAATTACACCCCAAAAGAGCAGCAGTTTGCTTATTCAGAATACAAAGAATTTATTTCAGAATGACAACTATAATGCAGCTTAGTTTTTGACCAATTCTAGTGCAGCTCTTGGACACACACTCAATTTACTCAGTATCATACTGATCAGTATTTTTAACACAGCTGACACTTTTTTCTTAATGTATCACAAAATACACTAAGGTTAAAAAGCTAGAGAAGCTGATAATCAAAAAGGTTCAATTAAAACAAAAACAGTTTATTGTATTTTTTTGTTTGTTCCCTCTAAAACAAAGCTAACTAGGACTAAGCCATCTTTTTACTGTTCTCTAGAAATCCTTAGTAAAAGCAGACATTATCTGGGACCTAACAATACTAAACTTCAGGAAAGACTAAGTTTTATTTCCAGTCAAAGGTTAAATACAGGAGAAATTTTACAGAAACAATTTTTAAAAACTACTATACAAACACATACTGTTTCACAAAAAACAGTATGGTTTATTGAAGTTTGCCAACACTTAGTTTTTGTACTTAAATATTTAATTTTACTTATGTCTAAGAATGAAATGCAGAATCTGCTATTAGCATAAAAGAAGTAATGAACATACTGTCATAAAGACAAATATGATGCTGATGGTTTAGCATAACATATTGTCCATTAAAATGTCCTCTTGGACAAACATCCAGTTCTGAGAGAGGCCAACCTACAACAGCTTGTTGAACCACATCCTCAACACCTCAACAATGACTGATGATCACTGGACATTTAAGCTCAAGGTAAGTACTACAGAAAATTATTATGTTTCATAGTTTTACTGTGTCACAGATAGGCACAGCAAAAAGTTGTCATGCTGTCTGAAAGAAAAATTTTTTACTTCAGCAAACTAGATGATAAAACAACAAAACCACTGTAACAAATACATACCTTACTGTTCTGAGTATCTGGATGAGGTGGCGAATCAAGGTTTATTATAGCATGTAATATATCATGAGTTAAATTGCCAAGATGTAGCAATGGATTAGCCACCACTGTTTTGGCACTAGCTGTGCAAGAAAATAGGAGAGGTATGGAGCTTTGCTCTGGTGGAGGGCTGGAAGGTATCTGTACTGACTGCTCCTAAAATAAAGCAAGAAACACATAGACAAAGCAATAGTACATATTCTTTAAGGGAACATAATAACTTTTGAAAGAGGGAAAAAGATTCTACAAAACAACAACAAAAAATAAACTATGTAAAAAAAAAAAACCCTGTTAAAACCACACTGAGATTTATTAAAAAACATGTGTATGCTACAGTAGGAAAATTTCAAAAATATTACAAAACACTTTCAAATAAATCTACAAACATGAAGCAGAGAAAACAAAATCTAAGCTCCCCCACATACCTGCTGAGATTCCTGCAAGAGCAAAATTAATTCCATTCTGACAGATGCCAAGCCTCCACCATGTGAGCCATGAAGTATACAGTAACTAAGGAACATTCTGAGGAGAGACTGGTATTTCAGAAGCCATTGACGTCTTTTTTGAAAGTCTTCTTTCTGTAGCATAGTTTTTTCCTGGTCAGCTAAGTCTTCAGGGTTTTCATGTAATGTAGCTTCCTCTAGCATCCCTCTAACTTCTGACTGTATCTCTTCTGCTTCAACACCATAATCACAGGTCTTCTGAAGAGCTACCACTTCTCTCTCAAGCCACTGGTAAAGCTGATACCGCAACTTTCCACCATCGACTTCATAGCCAGTGGACAGTGTACGAAGCTCCACCGTAAGGATTTTCAGGCATGCTCTAAACTTCAGCTGTGCTGAAATTATATCTTCTGATGGACTTAGAATATCTTTGTCATCAACTACACTAAAAGATTCTGTGTAGCTAGAACTTGTTTCATGTAATTTTTCAGTTTTCTTCAGAGGTTTTAACTCTTTCATTACCAGGGAAGAATCTTCACTTTCATCATTTTCATCACTGTCTGACTGTAGTTGCAATTGTTCATCTTGGAATAGAGCACTTGGCTGACTCCAATCAAAGGAAAGGGTGGAACTTGAATGTTTTCCTGATGAACAATCTGAAGACGAACCTAGACCATTGAATACTGGCTGAGACCAATCGATACTGGAAGCTTGATCTTTTGTTTCAAACTCTTTAACTGGAGATAATGGTGAGAAATCTTTACTAGTATCAACTAAACTAGGGGACTTACAGAATAACTTTGACCTCTTGACAACTTTGGGCATCTTTGATAACACTTCTAAGGCCAACATGGGACAACCAGCTTTTAGATGAGCATATGCAGTGGTGAAAAATAGCCCTCTTTCACCTAGGTTGATTTTGTCAGCTAATCCATTTTCTACTGTTAGGCAAATGTGTGTGGAAGATGTATCAGAAGAGCCAAAATGACGTCTCAGCAAGAGGGGATGTGTTCTTAAGTAGTTATAGAAGTTAAACACAGCAGGGTTGCAACTTGATGAACCATCCCCTTCATCTGAAAAGATATGGCAACATGTAAAATGTACCATTCTGCATGAAATAACCAATCTGCAAAGTCCTAAGTTCATCAGAAGGCTTTTAGGTCTTAGTATCAATCCTGTTGTCTACTTCATACATCCATTCTACTGTTTACTTCACTGCACCCCCCTTTGCACTTTCATCATTTGAATACCTCCATGGGAAGGACATTGCCAAACCCACTAAAAACAAGCAGAGTAGGGCAGTAGGCATGACTTCCTAAATTAAAACAGCTACCATTTATTTTCCTTGTAGTCAGGCCAGTTTTACTGAAATCAAACAAGGCCACTTTTCTGGTAATTTTAGATTTCTGCAGTCTCCATGTTCCATGTCTAAATGACAATAAGACAATATCTTCTTTTACTTAAAGTCTCATTTAAAAAACTGGAATAGTATTTTTTTTTGCCTACATCTCAAAAGAAATGCAACTTACAATAAAACTAGGAAATCTATAACATTTATACATAATGGTAAAAATATTACACACAAATAAATGAATTACACAGCAGTGCAACACCTACTCATTTCATTTTCATGTCCATAAGAAGAAAAACCCTGAAGAGCTATAAGAATCAGCACAGCATGATTCACAGTTTTCAAAGGTCTCAGGATAGCTGAAATAAACCCTTACTCTCTCCTCTATCAGAAGTTACAGCACAACTGGTGACAGTTAACAGAGAGAGAGAGCTACATGAAAACACACATTCTAGGTACGAAAATAAGTCAAGACTCCACAAACAAGCCATGAACTGATCACAGAAGAATTAGCAAAACTTTAAAATTATTTTACATAGAAAGATGGGATCAAGATAGCAACAACCAAACGCTATATTCCTCATTTGCTCAAAATCATCCTAAACATTTAACTTCTACTAAAATCAGTTTCACAAATTAGTTGCCCAGTTCTAAGTATTTGAGCCTTTATTTATCCCCTTCCAATATCTCTCAGTAGCCAGGGCTGAAACCAGATAACTGGCAAGGACTTGAAGCATTTAACTGCAATCAAAACACTACCTTTAGGAAATAATACAATTAATTCTTAGAAGGCCTATAAAGCCAGCGAGTGAACATAGAAATTAATTGCTCTAGGAGACTCACGTGCTGTTTCAGGCACCACATGGGCCTCCTTGTACCATTTTAAGTAACAAAATCTATCTGTTGGTAGTCTATTATTGTAGTCAGCTGTTACCAAGGGCTAAAAGCTACAAAACACCATGTCTGTAGTGGGCAATCAGAAATTTTGTCTTAGGCTGTGACGGAGTTGAATTAATTTAAGTTAATTTGTCTCCATCTTTAGACTGCTTCGTGAAAAACAGATGTATTAATGCAGGGTCATTTCATTGTCTTGATATTCACATGCCTAAAGGACAAAATATGCATGCTTGGGATACAGGGTAACAATAATACAGTCATCATGTTTGCTATTAAAGTCCACATACATTGCTACAGCAAGCAGTTTACTAACAATGGTGAGGAACTGTGTGGCAAGTGCTTTTGTTCAGATTACACTTTAAGAAACTGTGGCTTAAGTGAACAAATATTTTAAATCAACTCAACAGACCAAATACTTATAGTCTTACCTCCTTCATCTTTAACAGAATGTTTAATCAAAGTGTCAAGGGCCTTGCTATAATCTTCCAAAATCCAGTATGCCATACTTCGCAGGAAAGGGTCACAGTGTATGTTTCCCAAGTTCTCTTTTCCAGTAGACACACTTCCCAAAACTCTCTTCTGTAGTATAGATTTGTAAGTACTAGACACTTCAAACTCCGATTCATAGAGTCTTGATATTACAAGAGCCAACTGAATGTCATGCAGTTTTTCAAGGCACACCTAATTAAAAGTAAGTATATTCAAATGATCAAACTTTGTCATTTCTCCTCAGTTTAAAATAATTACTGGGCAGGAAGTGACATAAATTTGCTCAGATTAAAGTAAGTAGGTCTACCAAATCCATAAAAAGTGAGCAGGAACTAAGAAGAACAGGTGTAGCTAAGTATCACGTGCAAGATTGGGTTTGCATTTCTTCAGTTTTAGTATGGCATGACAACAGATCTTTGAAATCAACCAGCTTCAATAGATCATTACCAATGTGCACATGCCACCTCTTACCTCTGGATTTTGGTTGTTTTAGCTACAAAGCTTTACAGAACAAATCCTTCATTGTCACAGAGATTAATTTCCTCACAATTTTGCAATTCAAACAGACCCAGGAAATAATTTGTGTTTGCTTTGTTTTTTGTAAAGGGATTCTAGGAGCTAATCCACATCTCTGCCAAAACACCACATCTGGAACTTCCTAATGAAAAACTATCCTATCTTCCTACAGGACTGGGTAGAAAATCTGAAAGGAAGCTAATTGTAGGTAGGCCCCTTAGTATTAGTGCAGAGAAATTACCCATGTCACTTTTCAGTATCAGTAAAATGACAGCTAAAAAGGAATCAGAATGTAAAGATGAAGGTTTTGTATTTGTCATTCATTTGGGGTGGGAAAGAAGAGCAAAAAATTGAAAGCATAAGAAGCTTCAGGGGCCATACTAATGCAAAACACAAACTGCATTAGTATATTTGTACATTTGGGACAATGCAACAGTCTTAAACATTAAGCATTTTATTACCTCCACTGCATCTTTTAAGTGTCCTGCCAACAAGAAAAATGCTGCAGAATGCTCAAATCGCTGTTTGCCAAGCAAAGAAAAAGCATTCTTTAAGGCTGCTTTACGCCATCTGTCCTCAGTAAAGTTGTTTCCAAAAAACTGTGTCATTTTAGTATCTTTTTGGGACCTGCATATCAAACATAATTGATAAAAACATTTTACTTTTTATTACTTGTACTATGGTTCTTAATTTCTGCAGATGTCAGTATAATTTTACACAGATCTTCACATTAGGAAATGCAGAGTCACCACACTGGGAGCTGAGAAGGCTACTTCCTCAAAAATAGCAGAAACTTCAATAAATACAAAACCTAATGGTATTTTCAATAAACCTGATACAGAAAATCTTTTTTCTTAATGTGAGCTCTTAAGTGACAATTAAAATTAGTTTTCAGAAGGTTTGCAACACTGAATGCTGTATTATGAAACATCAGTTAGGAAGATGTAAGTCAGTCCCCTGATCTGAAGGTAAAATTTTTAACAACACTTATGTATAAGATAGGTATGACATTTCACACACTACACTGCTAGTCCTCAGAAGTAAATCAGAATTAAACAGTAACTGAAATTACAGGAAATATACGACTAAAACTTGCAGCACCTACCTTCAGAAACAGCAACTAAATTCCTTCAGTTTAGGGTTAGAAACTACTCATTCAATATAATGACTAGTTTAGATATCAAACCTCAGCTTTCAATGGCAGTATTTGTGCTCTCTTTGGATTACCATCACATTCAACTTTTTCTCCCAAAATTATACCAGACAGTGTGAAATTCCATGTAAGAGCCTGAATACCTGTATAATCCCCAGATAACAGCTTTCTTCTTCATTGCAAGGTAAAAAATGGCAGCATCAAGTGGATCGTTGTTTCTCTGGAAAGCTGCTTTAGCCACCTGAGAAGACAGTTCAAAAACAAAAAAACAACCACAATTTAAATTAATCTTTAATGAGATCGTTGTTGCTTCTGGCATCTCATACCCCATAGTGCTCTGAAATTCTCTTTAATACAGGATCCCTCCTGTCATTATGAGTCTGATATAAGAACATGTGAAGATACAACAACCCATTTGATATCACTTAGTCCATTCTCTTCCAGTTCTAGAAGCTTATTTGCAGACTAAATGGGAATCCATATATCTGGAAGTAATTTCTAAAATTATAGGAAAATTAATTTACTAGTTACTCTGTTAATCAAAGGACAGATGGAGTCTTGAAAAACAGGCTGGGGCCAGTGATTGCTTTTGGAAGGTGGAAAGGAAAAAGGGTAAGTGGCAGCAAGAATAGTTCAAGTCCCACGTAAAATAATCTAAACTCAGGCCGAGAATACCTGGAATTTTTTTAGTACAAGGCAGTTAAGTTTCATAAAGTGATAATTAATCACTGAAGATTTAAAAGTAAGAGTAGAGACATGCATTTTATCACTTTGTGCTTTGTAGTCAAAGTATCTTGTGCATGTCATTTTCTAGCTCAACACACTTGGCTTTTCCAAGAGCTTAAAACAAGTGATAATGAAGTTTGGCTTATTGTCACATTGTGATGATTAAAATATAATGTAAAAAACCCAGCAAAACCCTCAAACAAACAAAAAAGCCACCAAGCCAAAACAAAACTATAGAATGTTTGTTTTATCATGTAAAATAATCAATTTGCAAGACAGATGTACATATAATATCTAACCTGCTCCCACATCTGATAGGTTTCTAAGAACCTTTTCCCACAACTTCAATTCTCAATTTTGCTATAAAAAATAACTATATCCTCCATCTGTATCTTGAGCATCCACAATAAGCACTGTACAATATTACCTTTAAGATGGAGTATCTAAGAGCAGAAAATGTACTCCACACTGGAATTTGAAGTACTGAAAAAAATTACTTAAATACAGAATTTCATATTCTTACAGAAAAGTATAGATACAAAAAAATACAGCATAAAACACAGAAAAATTTCATTATCTGAAAACTTAAAACTACATAAATAGAAGATAAACACTGGAGAACAGCTGTTTGGAAAGATTTTGTTGGGTTTTTTTAAGAATGCTGTGTTTACCTTTTCTATGCATTTCCGCAGGCTGTGGATGTTTCGGACCCACCATCCTACACCCATAGCTCTGAGCTCGGACCATGTTGGATCTCCCTTCTGCACTGCAGGAAGCATACTCAGGAGCTCTTCCTCTGCTACAGAATGGAATGCCCAGGCAAAATGACTAGTAGATAAGCCTATACAATGACCATTAAAAAAAAAAAAAAAAAAAAGAAAATTCAGAAGATACTCATTAATAAAGTAGTCCAGAATCTGAAGACAAAGGAATGGGAAAGGGAGAAGGGAAAAAGGTTGAACTGCTTGGTTTTGATTTTTAAGTGCATTGCTGATGAGGCAACAGAAATCTAAGAGTATTTGTTAGGACTGCAAATCAAATACTACAGAAAAATCATATAACTGGAAGCAATTTTTCATCTGCAAATTCCTTAGGAAAGTTTGTGAAGAACAGAGTTTCTCTATGAAGCTCAAACATATGGACAGTAAGTGGCACTAAGATTAGCCATGATACAAAGTGCAGTGTACTGATTAAATTTTTCAAAATTTTGAAATACATGTTCACTATTTTGATTTGGATTAGAAAATGCACAAGTTTTGGGTAATCAGAGCAAAAACACCTCTGGGGACAGAGATACAAAAGAAAACTTGAAATAAAAAAATCTCACAAGGAAGGAAGCAATTACTAAGGAACAACATAGCTGGCTAGGGTTCATTGCAACTCTGGCGAAGGCCAGATGCTTCTTTGTAGAAAGGCACTTCCGCATGTGCCCCAGAGGCACTTCCCACTCTCACCAATATCTGAGCTCACCAGAAGCAGAAGTATCTCAACTAAAATTACTCCATCAGAAAATTAACTCTGCAACCCTCTGCTGCGGCAGTTCTGGCAAATTCCAACCTCTGATTCAGCTGAGGGGTGATAAGCATGAGATTGAAAATGCTATTGCAACTGTCATGATGGCTAAAGGAGTAATCACAGCCAGTCCTTTAGATCTGATTATGACTAATCAAATCCATCTCGTTCTGTCATCTGCAATATCAGGATGGAACTAGTTACATTATACAAAAAAACTCCTTATATGAAATAGTTGATTGTATAATTACAGTAAGTATATAGAAATATATAAAGTCTGAGTAGTAATTTTTTTTCCAAATACGTACCAAACCCCTACATAAATAGGTATGGTTGTTTACTACATTATTCCTGCAGAAAGTTATTGGAACAACATGGTAGTAGAATTTAATTTGGGGAATTTGGGGTATTTGATTTGGGGAAATAGAAACACGCCCCTACCAACTAAAAACTTGGTAGAAAAAAATCAGTTCTGAGACCTTTACCAAAACAAGACATTTTCTGCTCTAGCATACATTCATATTGGATAATATTTTCTTGAAAAACCCCAATAAATTAAGTTAGTGGTTCTGCAGAGGCACATCAACAGCACACCAGTCATAGTTGCAACTACATCACTAAAACTCAACTTGTCTAAGAAAACACATCAGTTACCTTGGTGAAGCAGCTGGGCTCGATGCACAGGAGGAAGTGCAGTTGTCAGAAAGGTGTGACGCCGTACAGCCAATAAAAATTTTAAACCACACTCATCAAGAGTTTCTCCACCTGGAAATAAATATTTTTACACACATTTTACAGCAATTAATCCAAGTAAGTATTTGGGTCTTAATAGAATAAATATAATTTTGTGACTACTAATACTTTGAATTTGTAAACAATAGCTTAGTCCATAATTCTTCCCTTCAAGAAAAGGGAAAGAAGAAAATTTCAAATATAAAAACTGCTGAAGTTATTTGTTCTGTTTAATGCAAGAGACAGAAAAGGTGTTATATATTAAAAAACCAAATTATTTCTCTACACAGTACAACAAATATTTGTCATACCTATCTGTTCAAAAGTGAATTAAAAATAATTATAGTATGTGGACGGATGGGCTCGCAGTGGCATTACCAGGTGGCAAAAGAAAATTTTACTTCTATCAAAGCAATAGGTCTTGAAATAATTATACTATGAAATGAAGGCGCATCATCATCTTACAAGCCATAAAAATGTTCCACAATAGGAAAAAAATCCCTGGAAAGGCTGTGAAGCACAGTAGTACAATTAACTTGGAAGAGACAGCTTACCCTGACTTCTGTCTCTGCTTTCTCCGATGTCAGTACTGGTAGTAGCAATTGTATCTGCCAAGGCCATCAATGACATTTGCTCCATCCTAGTCAGACCTGGCAAGCTTGAATGAAGCAAGTGACGAGAAAGAACTTGAGCATGTTCTGGTCCAAAGTAAGTTGGGCTGTATTGAGAAAGATCAATGACTTTTGAACTCTCGTCATCTGCCTCAAATGTGACAAGGTCATCTGTACTTATAACAGTATTTTGGAAGAGATTTTCATAACTGTCATTGGGCATATCCTTTTTATTTTGACTATTCTGATTATTGGTCTTCTCAGAACAGGAATAAGATGAATCATCATCCGCAGCAAGAAGAGCATACAGAGGCAATGGTGGAACAGAGTCTATTTCGATATAGTCTGTAATCTCTGTTTTGCTGAACATTTTGGGATCTCTTGCAGTACTTCCACTAGCACTGATTGTCAGAGATCTGAGTCTCTTGTCATGATTAGGCTCAGACTCATTTATAGCAACAACTTCTCCAGCAATGCACTTCACCAAGTGGGACAGAATGGCTTTTGCTCTGCGTACTTTACCAAGATCCATGAGCTCCAACAGTTGATATGGATGGTACTGAGGTAAAGTTGGAGATAATGTATGAGCTGCTTCAAACAGACCAGAATCTTCCATTTCCACAGACAGATCAGAGTCAGACCTTTTCCCACTAAGTTTCTGCGCAAGACTGGTCATAGATCTGGTCAAAGTTCTCTTTGGTGGATGCAGACTTGAGGCAGCTGACTGACTTTGTTTCATTAAGCTAGTTAGGCATGGCATACTTCCACTGTAGGAATCCGTACTAACTAGCTCCTGCTTAGAAGGAGATTGCCACTGGGAATAAACATGCATTTCACAATCCATTCCAACTACCAGAATGCCATCACGCACCCAAGACAAGGATACGGGAAAAGGAGGTGACCCCTCCACGGATGAAACCAAGTCAACACAACGCAGCAAAACAAACCCAGAAAGGGTTGCAGCCTTAGGACTGCCATTGTGGGAGATTGCTACAATCTCATTACCATTTTGTTCTTGCCTGTTCCCAGACATTTGACCAAACATATAAAGTTTTGATCCAATTCCCACTGTCAGAATATGTGAACCATCTTCCCTAGACATCCAATCCAAGTGTACCAAGTGCTTAGTGTTGGGTATAATACTCCCACCATGAGACAGAGAGGTATCTTGTTGGTTATCTGCCACTAAATCGCTATCAACACTAACACCAGAGTCCAGCATGGTGCCTAGCTCATCTAAATTAAGCGTCTGTTCTAAAATCCAAGAAGAACCCCCTGTAGATTCACATTCAAAAATACTAACGTGCATCACAAAATCTTGAGAAAGATGGCTATTTCTAGATGCTGCCTGCTTGTATGCTACTGCTAATCTGTTTGTGTGTGCACAGCTGACATCAGCTGGCCTCCCTGGAACATTAATAGCACTACTACAAGGAAGACCATCCTCAATCAGTAATGGCCACTCTTCCCATACATATTTAACATCACCGTCAGTGCCATATTGTGGCATGGAAGAAGCTGATGATTCAGTGACAACCCTGCATCTCCAGAATCGAACTTTTCCATCAGAGCAGGAAGTAGCCAGCAGATAAGGTGCACGACAAACAGGATATATGGAAGAAGAACTGAGATGTCCTAGAATGAAAAAAACAAAACATTCTTACTGGAGGAAAGCAAAATGAGCAACATTCTTACTAAAAAGCAAAATGAGCAACATCTTTTTTTCAGCCATTATTCTATTATTCCAAATTAAAAAAAGTATTACTGCTTCCTCACAAAGAGGTCATTTACAGGGCCTCACAAAGAAGACAATATGTCAAAAATACCAGGAAACCATTTTACCCTTTGACTGCATTTTGTGCTCTAGAGAGGAGTCAAATAATATTATTTAAACATGAATACTAATAAATATTCTCTTCTGTCAAACAAGTATTTCTCCACTGAAAAATCTAAAACCGTATTTTAGAAAGACTACTGATAAAAACCTTAACATTTATGTACAGATCCTACAAAAAATGTCACGAATCACAAAATTTGTGCAAACAAAAATTTGTGTTTCAACTCTATTTTTTGCAAGTATGTGGAATACAGTAAATATTATACCTCAAGTAAGAGCTTTATTTTAGTGTTAGTTCCAGGATTGAGATATTAAGTTATGGGAAGTACATTTTAGCAAACCTTTTGAATTCACCTACACAGACTCTATTCCAACAACAAATCCAAAACTCACTTTGTTTCTATTTTAAGACCAAAGTCAGAAAGGCAGAGATTCCCTATTTTAGTGTTTTAAAAAAAGATGACAAACCTGCTGATGGTTTTACACTTATTATTTCTACTCCTTCTGGCATACTCAACTCTTGACTATACACCATTTTGGAAGACAGAGTAAGCCAGCTGGTGCTCTGAAGGTTTGCTCTACAGGTCCAATACTTCTGAGTGAATGATGATTGGATTTTCTCTGGATCAGGTGAAGAATATGATTCTTCTGTTTGCGTTGCTTCTTCAGATGGATTTGTACCTATTTTTTCATCTAAAAAAGGTATGCATTGTTAACTTTAAAAGATCAATGATTTCTTATAATGTAAGAAGTTATTTTATTCACTTTAATAGATCCAGAAGAACCCGACTTAAAATTTTACATTCATTTTAATGAAATGTATTCTCATATTCAGATTTAAAGATAAACACTCGGACATCTCACATTAAATACTTCAGAGATTAGAGAACTGCTGAGAGATTATGAAACAATTAAAGCATGACCAAAAAGACCAAAACTGCAAAGAAATATGTATGTGGCTATCCACTGAAAATAAGGTTTCAATAAGCACAGAGTACTTGTAGCTAGGGAAAATTAAATTAAGACCTTCATGTCTTAGCTTACAAATCGGTGAAAGTTATTTTTGAGAAAAGTTTCAATAACAGCTTTATTTTATTCTTTATAACATAGGCTCTCAGAGAATGTGATATGAATGCCTCCATTTTTAATAAAACTCAAGACCTGAAGTATAAAATTGCTGGAAATGGAACATGAAAATTTTCAACAGATTTGCTGAAGAACCTTCTCATTAATTTCTTCATCCCGTAAGTACATCCGAAAATTTACATCTTTATTATTCTCACTAACTTATAAATTAATTGCAATAACACTTTTTCTCTTGTTTGAAAGCAACAGTAAGAAATGCTAATTTAGTTTAAATGACAGAAACATGCATTATAAGAGATTCCTCTGGTAAGTGGTACCAGATTTATGTTTCTTAAAATGTTTAAATGTTAACAGAAAACTACAAAAGTGTATCTTACCTTTCTTTCAAACCTTAGAGTTTTAGAGGGAGTTTGGTAGTTTGAAAGAGAACCAGCAGATTTCAGAACACCAAAATTATTTAGAATTTTAATGGCATCACTGATGCTTAGGTGCTTCAGACTACGGTCCTATTTAAAATGTATGCATAAACTCAAAAATTGCAGAACTAAAACTTCCAAAAACAAAACAGCTTAACTGTTAGAGTGTATGAAAGCCAGTTAAGCATATCTGGCAATCAGAAGATTAGATAATAAAGAAAGAATAGTTGTGATAAAATCTTGTAATCAAATGCAGAATCTTTACAAAAAAATGAAACATTTTAGATTACACTGAACAGCAGATATTCACTAGACAGCAGCTATTTTTTAAAAGAAAACTACAAGAAAGAGGGCTTACCTATTGAGACAGGAATTGCCTTCAGATGTAAATGCCACATGTGTAGTAATGAATGGTTTTGTGTATACTCTATCACTATTAAGTAGAATTTTTCAGAGAATCCATTCTGCTGTTTTCCTGGTGAAATTGAGAATGGGAAGATCTTAGGGGTTATTCACCTGAAAGCAAAACTAAATTTTGCTGGCTAGCAAATATTCAGATTAAGCTAACATGAACTAATACTGAAATGCAATGGTCTGACTGCATCTAACTCTTACATTACCTTTGTGTGTTTTTTACCGCAACCAACAAACACTATAATTACATGTACACTCGTGTAAGAACTGCCAGTGTTTTCTTTCAGAGACGACCACACATTTGCCTTTGCTATGTTTAAAGTTAAATCCCAGACTGTATTATCAATACAGTATAGTCTAGAAGAGAGAAAGCGATACAATGTTTCTTCCTAAGAATTTACGTGCCCTAGTTATACACAAAAAGAAGATGTGAGCTGTACTACCAATAGGTGCCCATTTCTGGAAAGTTCACCCACGTATTCTCTTCCCTTCATATAAAAGTCAACCCATTAGGACCAAAAAGGAAGAGTTAATTTAGGGACTCTTTTTCCTCCATGATTCCTCTGACCCTTTAGGTGTGTGTATACATAAAACATTACCAAGAATAAGCTGTATTTGCCCTGTGCTTTTAATATTGCAGTAGTTATGGTACCATAGAAAAATATAAGTGAATTTGTTCTTTTTAAGAACAATATGAGGTAACTACCTTCATGCATTATTAAAGAGGAAAGAAGAAAGTGCTACAAAGCAATTTCAAATTAGAATGCATGCAAATAATACAGTTCTAATTTAACAGTTTTTCAAAGGGTCCATTTAGCCCAATTCCTTACATGGATGGCATGCAGCAATCTATTACAGACTTTCAGAACACACATGAATGTATACAGTTGTCTAAGATCAAATATTTCCCTATTTGTTCTAAAATTATTTCTATCATATTCAAGATGTAAACATACAATTATGCTGTAGAGTAACACTTCTTATGTCCTCTATTTTGTTTCTTATTTTCAGCATCTTAGTTGTGTTTTTTGAACTCCACTGAGGGCTGGGATTATCTCCACTACTCCAAATCTCTTTCTCAGGTAAAACCAGCCAGTTCCAAACCCAAATAATCACTATGTATATCCAATTTCCCTAAGTTCCTTTGACACTTTTCCACAACTCTGCCTCCTTTCATTCAGGACTCCTATCTGGTACTGCAGATGACCTGGTATCACAAACTTTACTCGACCTCTTTTTCCCCGCACATTATTTCATTGGAACAGAACAATGCAATGCCTACACAAATGAATAACTGAGGCACTCCACCAAGGAAAATGAGTAATTTCTTCCAGAGCAGTTCAGATCTGTCCAAGGACCTAGAAATCCACACACTACTCACAGTATTATAGTGAGGAGGAATTGTTTGGCTTGCCATTTGTTGTACCATGCAAGGCCTAAGGAGCAATATTTAGCTGATGTAAAAGAAGAGCATCCACCATGACAGGATACAGTACGTTTTGTCTGTTTTATACAGGCTTCATATTTAAAACCCTTTCCCCCTTCATGATAAGGGACTGCTTAACACAGGACACAATGGGTATCTTGTGATTTAAACTACTTGATCTAAAATTTGGTTGCACACAACTCAAAGGAAGTGAAACACCCATGAGTTTCATCAGTTTAATTCTTCTGAAGATCTCAAATTACGGTATTTGACATTGAAATTATAAAAGCCATTAAACAAGTTTTTTCTTCTGTGGAATGAAAAATAAAACACTGTCTTCAATGTTCTATGAAAAAAAAAATTCTTTACCAGAGTCTGATGAACTGTTCTTCTTTGAAGACACTTCCTTCTCCTGGTTATTTAAAATAAATTCTTCTTGAAAAACATGGAATAACTGTGTTTTTCGGCCATGCTAAGGAAGTAAAAATACACAAGTGAACATCATGGTGTATACTTTTCAAGACTGCTCTCTAACACAGAAGCTTTTAACTTGGTAAGTTAAGCATATCAACAGAAGACTCCTCATGAAAATGCATTTTCATTACTCACATTCCTTTCATTTACAGATGCTGCTGAAAACAAGTACAAGAATATGTCAAAAACAGTCTAAGTACCCCAAATTTACCTAATGGACAACTACAGGTATTGCCTTTATTATTAACACTTTTTAAAAAGCTAATTATGACATAAAATGAGTATAGCAGAAGATCTTACAAGCTCTGTGATGGCATCCAGTTCAATGATACATCCCGGGTGAGCTGTAGATTGCTGACTTATGATGTTAAAAACTTCACCAACGTATTTCTGTTTGAAGAGAATCAGAGGGGTGATCTTGTTAACTCCTATGCATTTCTGTGGCACAACCTGCTAGATAGGTGCAACATGACTATGAAAATGTTAACTAAAGCATAAAATACAGACTAGTTGTGATTGAGTAAGAACACAGGTAACACTCCCTGTTTTATGAAGAGCACATTTGGTTTTGATGGCTGAAAGGTGACAAGAGTATCTGGAAAGCCCCACGTACAGCAATTTATTGTCCTTTCCCCGAAAGCTGCATTGTTGTCTCAGCTTTTCCTCAGGATGGCAATGGATCCACACAGTTATTATTCCTTGGGGTGTGAGCATGTCACAGATATTTCTCAATCAAACCTTGGCCTGCCTCAATATGCAGAGTTCGAGATTAAATGAAATACAGTACAGCTAAAAAGCCTTTCCTAACCTGTTTTTACAAGCAGAATAATCTGTGAAATCCTCAGCAACCATCTTAGTCAGTCACCAAGTCTGAGCCTAGTGCAACTGAAAGAAGTCATGACATGCAAAAACTTGAGATGGCTTTTCACTTACAGAAATTTCTGGGTTGGAAAGCTCACAGAGAAGTTTCTTAGCATCTATTACAGCTTGATATAATCTTAAAAACTGTCCATCACTAGCCACAAAGCAGGCACTTGGAGAATTACAGTATGCACCTGAAAAGCAAGAAGAAACTGCTCAAATATTCAAACACCATATGGCTTCATTTTTTGTTTTTGAGCAACAAGCATTTCAAAGTTATGATGAAAAAACTATACAGCATAAAAGAAAGTCCTCTTAACTTCTATTCACAAGCAAGAATTATGAAGTTTAAAGCTGTGCTTAGCAACCAAATCAAAATACATGAAAGGAAACAAGAATTCCATTTGCAAATTAGAGCTAAATCTCCCTCAGCTTTTAAATCTTCAGCATGCTATGAAGTATGCACTAGTATCCAAGAACTTTACAGCATAAGCTCCTAAAATATCAAATACATAAAATTAAACAGTAGAACATGGAAAGTTTTTACACAGGAATAAAGAATTCCCAATTATCAGCAGCTTGAAAATTCATGAAATAAAGGACCCATGCTTAACATTTTTTCCAGTACATTCAAGTATCTCTGTATTAGCTATTAAAGTGTATTATTAGGTTATATTAATTTTATTCTCGAATACTTCACAAATCAGAAAATTAAACTCACCAAGGCAATAGCTGGGTATAAGTGTGGGCAGCCATGCAACATTAGAAAAAGCTGAAACATGAAGAGAATTGATCCGAGCAAGTTCAGAAACTCCGCCAGAAAAGGACAAAGGCCCAACAGGATCTACTCTCCATAGAATAAGTTCACTGTAAACAGCATTGGGATCCTGGGATGTCACATTTGCATTGCCTCTACTCTGAGGTCTTACTGGTGACTCCTGAGACTTAAAAGACTCATTTGCCTGTATTGCTTCCTCAGCATCTGGTGAAATTAGAGCATTGTGATGTGAGGTTGTAAGCAGCAGTGGTAACACTGAGTGGCAAGCCAAGTCGTTAAGATGAAAACGGTGACCACAATATCGGGATTTGTGTGAAATACTGAGTACAGTTGAAAAAGCAGATTCTTCAGCAAAACTTACGAGCCACTGATTCAGTGACCCATCTGCATGTTTGGAAATCATCATAACATTAGGTGTGAAGATACTTAGTTTTAAGCTGTTGGTTGATTTACTGTGTCCTGAAGAGATAAGCATAGATGAAGATCGTGTAAGGCCAGGAGGCTTTTGTTTGCCTTGTTGAATAGCTAAGTCAACATTTTTGGTACAAGCATACATCACTATACTTCTGCAAAGAGAGTTTGCATCACCCGTTGGAAATGCAACAGGAATTCTTGAGACAAATGACACCTGCAATTTTAAGAAAGAAAGACTAAGCATTAGAGTTCCCATCATACTTTTCACTGAACACCAATGTAAAATGCAGGAGGAATAAAGTACCTGCACCTGGCGAAACATGCCAGGCTGGTATTCATCTAGCCAGTCCACATGCCACACCAGCAGGGAGCCATCCATAGGATGTATACTGAAGAGCATGTCAGCATTTTTACTCCATTCAGAAAGCAGAACTTCAATTTCATGATCAAAAATAGCAGAGGATAAAGGAACAAGGCTTGAATATGGAGCAGCTTTCTCATCACCTAGTTCCTTCTTCTCTTGGTTTCCTTTTTGTTCATCTCCATTTTCATCAGCTTCTACAATACACACACATATATATATATGTGCACTGAAGCACCTAAGCATCATATATATAGATGTATATATAGATCTATATAGAGATACACATACTCAAAACCAGAAGTATAATAAGCAGCGTTATTCAAGCACTGGAACTAATTTCAGGCCTTTTATAAACTACCCATATGAGAACTAATTAAAAATGAAGAAGATTACAATCATAAATCCTCTAATGGAGCTCAGTGTCTAACAAACTAAAATAGTTTATGTTGCACCTTAATTTGAAATATTTTTCTTTTCCCCTATTTTATACAAATTTTTTGCATGCATAGACAGAACAAAGGACAATAACCTGCAGGATATATATATTCAAATTAATTGACTTGTACTATGTTATAGAATAAAGCTATTTAAATTAGCTGTACATTAATACCTAAATAAAAAAAGTTAATTCTAATGTTGCTCCTGCTTCCTTAATATTGAAGTAGCATTTTCATGGGAAGGCCTCCAAGTCAAGCCTAATTAAATAATACAGTTTTCAGCATAAATAACTCAAAATTGCTAGAATAACTATGAAAAGAGAAATCAGAATTTCCAGATACATTTTTTAAAGTCACTTAGATACTTTCAGTGTAAGGGAAGAAAATGCATTGAAATGCCACCGTAATCTGTCTGTACCCTTGCATGTCAAGTTGCCAATCTCTAACTTCCCCCCGAGGGAACATTACAAATTATTTTAAAAACTGTAAGCCATTTTTCTATATGACATATGTCTGTATGACTTTTACCTTCTTCTGATCTGCCATCCATTTGATTAGAATCCTCAGTATTAGTCTCAGGGGAATGATGTTCAAAACTCCTTTTAAGTTGTTGCAAAAACACTTCCATAGATAAGGTAAAATGAAGTTCTTTGTTGTTTAGCCAGTGCACAATAAAAGGTCCACTTTTTTCTTCATTTTCACCAAGACTTAGAGATGTGATAGAAGGCAGTAGAGGAATATCTACCAGAAAAAGATACTGATTGACGTTTTTGAGAACTAAGTAAGTTAGGTCAAAAAATAATTTTAGAGAAATGGTTTTTTAAGCAGAAATCCTACAATGAAAAAAATCCACGTATATTGCCACTTGTCATTCCCTGCACCAACACCATCTGCTTTGAGACTTGTTCCACACAGAGGTTCTCTGGTATGCTTACATTCGGATAACAGTAGGTCCTGCAATGTTGATGTAATACTGTGCATGCAAGTTAATTTACTTTTTTTTTTGCTACTACAGCTCAATATGAACAAAATAATTTAAGCATAACATTTAGTCCACAATGGATGCTGCAGTACATATACACTGTAACCAAAGACCACAGGGGTTTACACTAGCAAAAATTAGTACAGAGATAAGACAATGCCCTCTGCAACACCATCACAAAACTCCAGTTGTTCTAGTTCTGATACGTCCTGTTAATTCACATGTCTGTTTGATGGTATTTGGTGTCCCATGTTGCTGTGAAAAATAGAGCAGTAATCACAAAGTGTGGGACAGAAGCAAGGATCAGACTGCTGCAGAGTAACAATCTAAATGAATCAAAGCTAGAAAGCAGACAGGTGATTTACTGCAGTTTCCCCAAATGCGTGACACAGCAACATGTTAAAATCTCAAACTGCATATAATTCCCACCTAGAAGTCTCCATGTGTAGTCTCATTTCCTTCTGCTCCCTATTTATGCAGCATTACTTAAATTCCACATCCTGGGAGACAAAATACTTTTCACCCAAAATCTGTTGTTTTTATCAAAATCAGCAATAGGTTTGAATTACTAATCATCCGATCCAGCCAAAGAAAATTGTCATTGAGACCACACAGATAAAAGAAAGGAGCACCACGACAACTAGCAGTTTTGTTGTGGGTAGGGGATACAGCAGGGGAAGGGGGTAGAAGTAGCACAGGTCATATAAGAAATACAGTCTATCTTCCTACACAGGCCAATGCCAGTCTCAAAAGTATCATTATACATTTGGAAAGTAACAGAATCTGAAGGAAAAAATTCTGCTGACACCCTTTGAAAGATGAAGCTACAGTAAACGTGAATAGAGTGAACTAGAAAGATTACTTTTCAGATGAAATTATAAATCTATGTGCTTTTTTAAGTATTTATTGAAGTCACTAAAGAAATCACTTTTTTTCCTATTTCCATCTAAAACTACCAGCTTCTAAATGATGTTCAGATCTGGACATTATTCTTAGTGAATTTCTACTTGCTACATAAATCACAAGCTCTCTTCCCAGAAAATTTCTAAGTCTTTGAATTCAGTAACTTTTTCTGTAATTGCCTAGAGACAATTTTGTCCTAGCAACCACTGCTTATTCCTTTTATAGAATCCCACCCAGGCTGAACACCACAAAAAGTAAAATTATAGTATAAAAGCAGGTCTCAAGGATTTTTGTTGTATGTTGTATTTATTCTTATATATATTCTTATATATAAATATATATGAAAGCATTATTCTTCAAAATGCAATATGAATGAGAGATAAAGCTGTTTCGGCTTTAGTTTTTATCAGATACTTTAAAATGCTGTGTAAGAGACCACAAACCAATTTATTTTAAATCAAATGAAAGGAAATACAATTAGGTTTTTGGATTAAATTGAATTTCAAAAGGGCAAACAAAAAGGCCTACTTAAAGAATGTGGTTAGACTTGAGAGGTAGTTAAAAACTTGACTGTGAGGGAGAACACATAGTTCTTCAAATTAAGATTTAAAATGTGAAAGTTACTTCAGAGGTTCTACAATAAAGAACAAGCTGTTATCCTCCAATCAACTGAGTTAAAAGACCAAGCGATCCAAAAGACATTCAAAGAGATACTGATTAATATAGATAACACAAAAAGAATACGAGATTAGAAAAGCCAAAGACAAGTTTTAAGTATCTAATTTTTCTAATCTTTTTCAAAATTATATTTATCCTCATTCTGTGAGTTTGCTGCTTGGCATATTTATACTGCAAAGTTTATCAAAAGCAAAATTAAAGATTGCATAGTTGTGCTGGTTTTGGCTGGGGTAGAGTTAACTTTCTTCACAGTGTCTGGTAGTGGGCTGTGTTTTGTACTTGTGCCGAACACAGGGTTGATAATGCCGAGATGTTTCTGTTGTTGCTGGGCAGGGCTTACACTGAGCCAAGGCCTTTTCTGGTTTTTGTACTGCCGCACTGGCCAGGAACATGAGGTTGCATTGGACACTGGGAGAACACACAGCTAGGACAGGTGACTGAAACTGACCAAAGGGATACTCCAGACCATATGACATCATGGTCAGTGCTTGAAGTGGGAGGAGGAAGGAAGAAGGGGGAAAGTTTGAAGGGACGGTATTTGTTATCTCAAGTGGCCGTTAGGTGCGATAGGACCCTGCTCTCTTGGAGATGGCTGAAGATCTCCCTGCCCACAGGAAGCACTGAAGTCATTCCTTGTGTCTCTTTGGTCGTGTATGCAGCTTTTGTTTTCCCTATTAAGGAAAACAAGGTGGAGATAAAACCTATTAAATTGGTTTTACCTCAACCCAGAAGGTTTCTAGCTTTTACCCTTCTGATTCTCTCCCGAGTCCTGCAGGGAGTGAGCAAGCGACTGCCTGGGGCTTGGTTGATGGCTAACCATGGTTAACTATGACATTAGCTATTCTGTATAAAAATAAGAAATGCTTTAAAAATAAGTAAAAAAATATGGTCAAAGATTATGTGTTACCTACATGAAAAGATTAGCTAGCTCACTGGGCAATCTGAAGAAAAAATATAGAGGAGATACACAAATCTCCAAGAAGCCTTTAAGAAACTTTCCTGTGTGACATTGGGTAGTAACAAGCAATGACTGGAGGCTTTTCTTGTAGAAATATGATAGCACTGATGGTACAACACAAAACTGTAAGAAGTTTCCTTCTGGTAGGCTGGATGTGATTCTAGTCCTGTCTGTTAAAATATGAACCAATGAACTGCTACTTAAAATGCTGAAGAATAATCAAGGAGAAAGTGTATAGAGCTTTACTTAACACAGCAGTGTTAATGGAAATCACTTGTTCTTTCCAATCATACCAGACTGTATTCCTAGAAACATGAACTAATCATAAATGCCCTTAGCTGAAAATTGGCCTTTCAAACAAGGTTAAGTAGGAACAGAAAAACAATACTATAAAACAGAGCTTAATTAATTTAAGAAAAGAATTACACAGTATGTTTGTTCATTAAGTCTAGACGCAGAAAAACACATCAGAAACTTCATGAAATGCCATTCCATATTGCATTTCTAGTCAGCTCTTTAATGACCAGACACACGCATCATTTTCAGCATACGCAAAGATAGTAAAGAAAGAAGTATCAGCAGCTATAGGGGATTATCCTCAACCCCTATCAACATGTTGTTCCAGTGCAAGGCAGTATCAAAGTTTATGGAATACAGGGTGAAGTCATGTTTTGTTTAGTTCAGAGACAGAAGTACATGAATGTGTGGTTATTTCAGCAGTAAAGTGTCAGGTGCTCATTTTAAGAAGCTTAGAGATTTTTTGTTTTATCAGTGTGTTCCCAGTACCATACACAATTCACAGTAAATTTTATCTCCAGTTACAAATACTTAGCTTTCTCCATTTTAGACACTATCAATCTCACTTAAAAGATGACAACATAAAAGACAGGATTACTGCAATGGAAATTTATTCAAATAATTTCATTACTGTAGAAAGTTCTTTCATGCAAAAATGAAACCAACATACTAGCAATTTTACATGATAATATGAATACTGAACTATAGTAAAATGTGGCGAACACCGAATCAGGGAAGAAATGATGATGTATGGGCTCCAGATCAGAAGGCTGCAGGATAACTTTATTAAAACTCTATTACATTAATATACTATTTAAAGAGATACTATATCATTCTACATACTTACTTCTTACTTACCTATCTAACAAACTCGTGACTCTCTGCTGAGAGTCTGAGACACAGCTGGATCCGATTGGTCATTGAACCCAAACAACCTGTACCAGGATCCAATCAAGCAATCACTTCAGGTAAACAATCTCCATACCACATTCCACATGGGAAAAACAAAGGAGAAGAGATAAAAGATTGTTTTCTCTTCTTCTCTCTGTGTTTCCCCAAGAAATCCCAAGAGACAGAATTCTGTCTCTCTGTCCAGCGAATGTGAATGTCACACTGAACAAATACATCTGCTAAGTTTCCAGAGAGAACACATACCTAACAGCAACTAGAGTTCACTTCATAGCAAGGATTACATTTCTTACCTGTGGCTGGATTGATACTGGCAGCAATATGGTAGTGGCAAAGCGCATTTGCATGAGGAGGAATGCTCCTGTGAGCTTCATGAGGGTCTTGCTGATGCAGAGCATATCCAGTATGTGCTACAACAGCACCTGACCTCCTTCTTCCACGTCGGAAGTGCCTCAGGTTTAACTGCATGAAGAATAAGGCATCATTTAAAATCCTTTCAAAGAGATAAAGCAGATTTAATCTGTAAGTGGTTTTCTAGGCACTAATGAATAATATTTTTCAGCTTAAAAGCTAATTTAAAGAATCACTGGAGCTTCCTGCAAACTTCTGCTGAGTCTGCAGTAGAGAGAAACCAGAGCCTTTGGATTTATTTATGAAGGCCCATAAAATACCTTCATGTAGTAACTACTTCATACTTCAGTGTGCAGACAATGTTCATACACTTTTTAAACTTACACAGAAAATAGTCTTGTATTTCATAAACACACATCATGCTTATCCAAGATTCTGAACAAAGCAGCAATACTGAGTAGTCTCATTTCATGAAAAACTGGATCCATACTTTGGATCTAATCAGATCAGCACTTCAACACCCCACAAAAGGCCCCAATGAGTTCTAAGGTCTTCCTCTTTTATACAAATACTTGTTTCCAAGGGAAAGAATAATATTCCGTTTTTAAGACTGACTTACACAGTTCAAGCCTTTTGTGCTGTAGACATTTATGTAAGCACCCAAAGGTACACAATTTGTTTAAGAATGGTGTTACACTCTTGACATTGCTTTTCATTTGCTGAGCTTTCCATCTGTACACAGCATGCTCATGTCAAACGGTCTTCTCTCAATTATCACATAATTGCTGTTTCTGATTTCTAGTGTTGTCTCTCATTTTCCACAAGAACAGAGAAATTTCTCCAGCTTCCTTTTTCCTCCTCTCTTTGACTATTTCCTTTTCTCTGTTGTGCCTTTCAGCCTGTCATATTTTTCAGATATGCTGCACTATTTTTCAGGTATAGCATGGACTAGGAGCATGCTAAATACATCACTCCATTATGATAAAAGCACAATGCCCACATATACTCTACATACCTTAGAAGCAGACCATTAATGCTACACTTTCTTCCTGATTCACACTGATTAGAAAACACTACCTGGTAAGAATCACCTGCCTTAATGATTAAGAGAAGTCTGCTCTGAGGACTACAGCAGAAAGACTGTTTTTCTTCCCTCCATATTACTGCTTTTCCAGTTGTGGAAGTCAGAGAGCACATCCCACAACTTTAGAGGTAACTAGTGAGCCCCTACCATATGTCTTAAGGCAGCATCACCCCCGGCTTTCACATAACCTATATATAATGGGTGCTCCATACTGCTCCTAGCCCTTTGAACTAAATACTGCAAAGCATTCTTCTTCAGTCACCAGACAAAAATAGGCAGTTGTGACTTTGGAACACTGTGTCTTCAATGTGAGAAGCTCAGCAGAAGAGCTGTCAGCTTAGCCTGCCCAAGGAAGATTTCAAGGAAATTCACCATTTCATAACATTTTATGCACATCTCTGGTATAAAGGATTTCAGCTTGCGATACATGTCAGAGTTACAAATTACAAACTTGTCTAAAATCACAGGCTTTTACCTGTGTTTATTCTCACTGTTCAATTTCAATTCTTACCTCCAATGCACTCTGCACTTTTTCTTTACTTGAAATATTTCTCTTGAAGTTATTTGTGAAGTTTGCTGCTTCACTCCAATTGCTGTATCCTCCACCGTACAACAGACTGTCATTGGGTAACAAAGTCTCTGCCCAGAGACGACAAACATTATCCTTACAGCAAGTCAGGAGTACATTGCAGACAGCACCACTAATGAAAGAAAATTGAGGAGTGAAGAAGCTGCTAACTATTACACAGCATCAAAATAAACCAACGTTTCCAAACAGTTTTCCATTACCAGTCTTTGGAATTGTACCAACTTACAGATACCAGCGCAAGAAATACTCATCAATATATTTTCAGGAAAATAATTGATGTAGGAAAGGTCTTCCCCTCTGTTCAAGTATGTGACCATAAATCACCTCAAATGTCATCACAAAATAGTGCAACAGCAAATTGTGGATTTTAATTTAAAGAAAAATTCATACCTAGAATAGCAAAATGTAAATTTTTATCTTTTGAAGTCATTCACATAAAAAGCTAATAATATTCTGGATACCTGATTGTAATTCCAGATCTTACTGGTATCTACCACTTACGAAATAATATATATCCAAAAGAGAGAAATTCAGATAATCCCAGGAAAACAACAGAAAATTTAAATCTACAAGTTTTCCTTAGTTACTAGTTTTCCAAGTGTAACTTGTGTTAAATATATAGCCAAAAAATTCAATTACCCTAAATTAGATACCAGAAAACACTAGGCAACTTATCATGTTTCCAGGTCATGTCAGTTCACAATTTAACTCTACATAAGGCTCGAAAGCTATGACCAGACTGTCCAGCAGCAAATTCCCTTAGGAATCATGGAGCAGGTAGATTTTTGGAAGTGACCTACAGAGTAAGAACTATAGATTTATGAAGAGTCTTAAAGACTGATGTAACAAACAACATAAACTTGCTCAATACAAAGGTATGCAAATTTGTTCACTGTTTGGAATAACATGGCAAAAAGATGGCTGCAGGCCACAAAACTGCTAACACTATTTCAGTTTAAGATTGAAAGTACTGGTGAAAACTAGGGACAGGTCATTTTGGAATCATCTGAACACAACCCTAACACCTCAAAATAAAGGTACCAGTTCCAAATGATTACTTGAATTCAATTTCCAGATACTATTTCTGACAGAAGTCTAGCTTTGTACTAGGTAGAGAAACAAATAAAAAGATATGAAAATATCTGAATGTTTGTGAAAGAGGACTTCAAGTCACAGGATTTTTGCTCTGATTCCATCAGGGTATGTCAGGATTAAATGCATGAATGGTCACCTAGTGCAATCAAAAAAAATCTAAAGAGACATGGCTTTTCAAGAGCTGATTTTGTATTTAGTTCAATGCCTAAATCAGTCTCTGAGACTATCTTTTCAGCTCTTTCCCAGGTGAGAGGACACTTGCCATCCTCTCAAGAGCAGAAACAGTATAAAAGGTGTGCACACTCAATAAATGAAGTTAAACATAATTGTGTGACTATTGATTGTTAGAGAGAGGTAGACTGTACAGGTTGGGATTTTTCTGGGGCAATTTATGAACTAGTTATTAGAACTACTGACCGTGGCATGAATTTACTGGTCTTTCTCCATGAAAATGCATTTACTGATCGAGGATGAGCCAAATAAACAAATGAAAAATCAAGCTCTTTTTCTTGATTTTCTGGACTGGCATGAGGTGGTGATACGGCTGACCGCCAGCTCTCTGCATTGTACCATACTTTCACAAGACAGTCATCCTGTGGAAAGACAAAAAAGGACAGTAAATAAGATTACCTTGCGTAAGAATATGATGCACTCCGAGTACTTTTGGCTACATCTCTTGAGGTTTCATTTTTCTTTAAAGTAAAATGCTTTTCTGATCAGAGAGGAACAGTTCCATAAATGGAACTTCAAAATGTGATCTTAAAGAAAACACAGAAGCAGAGCTTCCACTTAACTTTTGCCATTACTAACTTGGATTTCATATAGGTCCTTCTGATTAGCTGCCAATTTTTAATCCTGAAAACACAACCTGCACTAACCTGAGATGGCATTCAAATGTTAATACAACTAATTCTACCTTGTCAGAAAACCACCCAAACCTCCTGCATAAATTTAACTGTTAGGAAAACAAACAAAGGTCATAGATGTTATCTCAAAAACCAAGCTCAGTAGTGCTGAGTCTGCTTTTTTCAGATATACACATATATTGATTATGCCTTCAAGGACTAGATAAATTAATCTGGACCCAGATTCATAAGTTGTTGATCAACTATTAAATGTGAATGGCACTAAAATATTGAAATAACCTGGTTATGCATAACATGACCCTACTGGGGGGAGGACAGCTTGGTGTTGCTGACCAGCATTGTCCCTCTCAAAAAGTTAAGTAAAGGTGTAAGACATAGAAACAAAGATGTGCTTTAAAGGTTCTCCAAGCAGGTAACTAACTTAAGCATTTATTAATTTTCCTACTTACAAATTTTCTTACTTATTCAGTAATTCGCTTTGAAGGAATTTATAATCAAAAATAACAGGACATAAGATACTGGAGTCAAAAACTCTGCAATAATATTAACCTTATATAAGCTATTTGCAGATTAATTCATTTTTCCACCATTACATCAAATTGTAACATTAGAAACTATTAAACCATTTACATTTAACTTTTAAAATTAAAATTAACTCCTATCCATCAAAAAAGGTGGAATACATATATATGTAGTCAACAATAACAAAAAACTTGGTTTTTACATAATACATATACTCAGAAAATTTTATTTATTTGAAAAATGGCTGGAATGGCTCTCCTTTCTATGATGGTTAAAGGCATCACAAAACATATAGCAAGAAATACAACATTCAAATAAGCACAAAAAGAATGGAGCATGAGAATTTATTGCTTTGTTTTTATATAGATAATAATCTATCATGAAGAAAGTCTAGTATTTCACTTTATATGATGGAAGCTCGTTAATTGGAGTATAGTTTCCCTGGAAAAGCAAATCTAGGCAATTTTACAGATTTGTTACACCTCTATCTTTTAAGATAGCAAATGTCTTAAAAGTTGTTCTTCCACTCAAGCATGATGACCTGAAATGGCAAGCTTTAAAGGAAAAAACATACACATACAACTTATAAAAATGTGCACTACTCATCTGTTCCTGATGCACATAACTGAATCACAAAACTATGCATGACAACTACCTCTCAAAAGCAAGATTTATTTGCAGACTGAATCACCTTCCACTGTTTGTCCTTCAAGCATGTATTAAGGGATACTATGACCCAAACAGCCAAGTTCTACATTATTACTAAATCAAACACTGCTCTAACCACTTATTATGTGTACACACTAGTTTTTCATTCATGCTCCCACAACAGAATAGGGTAAATTGCAAAACTGCCTTTTATTCTTCAGTCTGAAACATGTTCTGTCAGGTTACTTCTGCTCTGGATTCTGTGACACTTAAACCAGGTGTTCACTAATATCAGCAACTGATATTAATCTTACATACTAGCATGTTGTTTTGTATCTAGTAACTCTAGTAAGTCCTAGGTTCTTTAGTTGGTAGCAGAAATTTGATGCAGAAAATAACTACTTCTCCCATTCATATTCCTTAACAAGTAATATAAATTCTCATATGGGTTTGTCACATTTGTTCACTGGATCCTCTACATGATCTTGATTTTTTTTTTCTGCTTTGACTTTAAAGGACATTATTCTCTTATAAAACCTGAACAAGTTTTGGAGTATAAATAAAAGATTAGTTTGTTTCTGACATTTTGTTTTAATTTTTTTGCTAATTTTGCCAAGGGGTTCTGCTTTTGCTGACAAACTGCTCAATATTGAGCACATGGAACCAACCACTGGGATTGGCAACAAACACTGTCATGAATCATGTGCCAATACACCTATGGAGGAGAATGTGAACCTCTTCTATGGACACCAAACGGCATACAGATATATTTATACAAAAACATAGGAAAGAGCTATTTTTCATTTTTTTAATAGTCTTTAGTATTTTGATTATACTTCCTCACTAGAGTAGGATAGCTACTCTAGTACTCTAGTAGGATAGTGATTTCGTATACAGATTTCCCCCATTCCCCAAAACTCTTCTTTTTCTGATGTCTTATAATTTGGCATAAGTTAAAAATGAGTATTTTAGAATAGTAAGCAGTGAATATTTAATGTGTCACCTACCTGCCTCAAACTACCTTTCTACCAAATTAATGTTTACCAAAATGTAAAGACACACAGACTACACAATTTTTTTTTCATTAAGTAACCTTTCTTTTAAAATATGATTTTGTTGATTTGCTTTAATAGCTTATCTGAATTAGTACAAAGCCATAAGGAAAAAATGCTTACCTTTCCAGCAGTAGCAAAAAACTCTCCATCTGGTGAGAATTTCATTAAACAAACTTGAGAAGCAGTTCTACGGAATAAAGACATTTAAAAAGAGATAAACAACTTTAACCACTTTTATAGAATTCTAAACATTTTTTTCCTTGAATGTATAAAAATCTTTTAATTCTTAAATACAAGTGTGTATTGTGTTGTGTGAAATAGTTAAGTTTTAACAATGTACAAAAGACTAAGATATAAACTCATGTACAACAGAAGGCTGTCATGATCCAGAAAACCAAAATCTTGTAGCTGAATATCCAGTATTCAAAAATATCATAGCAGAAAAACAGCTGCTAACAGATTAAACTGCTGTACTTCTATCTCACGATTATACGGATCTCAGACTCTGTTGTACCATATTATCTTCCAACTTCTCTGAAAGACAGCTTCACTTCTCATATTCCCTACAATTACAAATCAAGAAAACAAAACAGTGTAAAAGGAATAATGTAGTTTAGAAGTGTCTGAAAGTAGCTTTCACATGAATGGGCACACTGCTCTAAGTTGTGACACCAAAATATTCTAAACCTAATGATGTGGTTAACTTTTGGAGCATTTTACTCGAATTGGATGTACTAACAGACAAGCTCTTTTACAGGATTTGAAGCACTCAGTTATTAACTAAGTAAGAAAACTTATTAAAAGCAACAAGAAGATACAAAAAATTAATTGCACAATACAGATACAGTGTAGATTTTATGTAACAAGTTGTTGAGGCCTAACTTTCAAAAGGGCTTTAAGTTAAGGTCAATCAAAGCAGGGTGCATTTATGTGCAGTAAAAGAGGAGCAAGACGATTACAAGAGCCCTGTACCAAAGAAGTCAACCCAGATTTAACCAAAATTCTCCTGCTGGGGCAAATATGAAAACATTTGGGAATGTTTCCTTCAGGCATTAAAACAGGGTATTTGCAGGGGCAAAATGACTGTCTTGAAGACTTCTATTCTAAATCTAATTGCAGTATAAATGCCAGAAGACATACAGGCATCAAAAGTATCAAAAAAAGGCAAGTTCTGTTGACCCTTTCCAGGACCTACTCATTCAAAGAAGGCAACACTCTCCAACAAAGTGACTTTAAAAGAGGAAAACAGGTGGAGAGCGGAGAAGGCTTCTGTAAGTCTTTATATATGATACAAATGCAAAACTTGTTATACAAGGGACAGAAGAAAAGTACTCTCTGTATGATCTTGACTACTTTTACCAGAACCCCATATTCTAAAGCCATACTGAATGGCATTCTGTCTACAGGCTGTCTTCTCTTATTAGGCTGAGAGATGAGCACTCAAATATGTCTCAAAAAATAGAGTAAGTCTTCAACTCCTCATATTTAGAAAGTTCATCACACATGAAGAAAAGTTTTTCAGTTGTCATTTGGATGATCTTGGATTTTTAAACACATCACTACTGATAAAAGTTCAAGTATAGAGAAAAAGGAACAACTGAAAGATCATAAAATGGATGTTTTTCAGGTACATCCAGAAAACTACCTGTAGAACTACCTACTAGAATTCTAAGTGCTTCACAAAGAGTAACTTCAGGTGGGTCTGTCCAGTCAGCCACTTCAGGAAACTTCTTCAGGAGATGGCCATATGGTACATAGCTCCCGCATGAACAATGTACCCACCCCACCGTACTAGAAAAGTCTACCTATGGCAGAACGCTTTAAATTGTCTTATAAACTTAAGTACTAAACTAAAACTCTTCTAAATGTACAATATACAAATGCAAATATCAAAATCAACATGAATACAAGAAGAGAATTCAGAGACACAGAAAAGATAATGTATCAACCTTAACTGTTCCAAATACCCAAAATAAACCTAGAAAAAGTAGGAGTGAAAGCAGGGGTAGATGTGTGAGAATAAAACAACAATGGAGTACACTGAACATAGAAGGAAGAGTATTTTAATCAGTCCTGCCAGCAATTGCATAGTTTTCACCTTATTTCTTCTACATGGAAGAGTACCTATTGGAAAGCTTCAGTATTAGCCTTCCCTCAGTATTTTTCTAGTGTTCTCTGTAACTGAAGAACTGCTCCAAAACCATTTGCAACTGATCTTGTAAGAGGAAAGAATGTCACATAGTCAAGGGAAATATGATTAATGTTTATCTCACATCAATAATATTTATCAAGTAACAGTATGCCATAGCATTTCACATAAACTACACTAAATATTTAATCTCAAAGGTATGAATCAGTAAAGAAAAGGGAATTACTTGTCCTTAAATAGGTTCCTTACTTGCATTGCCAGATACATCTCCACTCCCCAAGTCCAACATCTGCTTTTTCAGTACTGTGATTGTCAGCAGGGTTTTCCAACGGAATATTGGACCAAAGTTGAAGACAATTGGAACCAGTCAGAAGGCGAGTACCTGGAACAAATATTTATGGAAATCTAACAACAAGCAAGTAGTAAACTTAGACTTTTATAGAGAGAAAGAGAAAAAAGTTCTGCAAAGCTGAAACTGAAGAAAAGAATATGGCAGATACAACTTTTCTAGATTTTTTTGGGTATTTGAGCACCTACAGTTCAAACTATGAAAATTAATTAAATTTTAGTTATTCTCTAAAAGAAATGCCTAGGTCTCCTGCAGACATTACTCTTTCTCAACAAATATTTACCATTTAAGCCATGGTTTCTTATCTGCTTATATAAGAATAATTGAGCCAGACCATACAGATGCACTTAGTATGTTAGTTTTCCTGTAATAACTGACAAAAGGTACATTTCACTCCACTTTGGTATTCTCTATCATGCTAGGACAGAACAAAAAACTTTTCCTTGTCCACAAGGAATGACAGAATTTAAATTAAAAAATTAGGTGCAGTATCAAATAGAAAAGTGTTTCTTTTAATCTGTTCATACCTGCAGGATCCCATGTTAGATTATGCACTATGGCTTCCAGTGAGATTTGAGCATTCTTCTGCCACTGGTAATGTAACACCTGAAATTTTAAGTATTTACAAACATTAGTATGAAAACTCTTCATTCTCCCCTGTCCACGTTTTGTAATATAAACAGTACATCTTCACTGCATCCTCCAGATTTTATGAAGATGTTTAACATGTTACTGCTTATCTAATAAAAATTGATTCATTCTGATGTTAAAAAAATAGCTTTTCACTAATATGGCCATATTTATGAGGTCTTTAACTTCTAATTTTAAAAGTTTAGCTTGAAGAAAATTAGTATATAAAATCACTACTGGAATTTGAGAACGTTTTTTGGAGGAAGTAAGATCTTATTTTTGAAACAAAGAAAAGATATCAAAAATGACACAAGTTAAATCACCTAGTGTTTGATATCTGTACAACTGCTGAATTAGTGGTTCAGAAAAGTCAAGACAACACGTGATACTTCCCCTCCACTTTTTTTTTAATATACAACAGGACAGTCAAGTATTTTTCACTTTTGCATCACTGCTTCACTCTCTAGAGCAAGTTGATAAATTAAGTTTATAAAATATTTATCTAGTCTGTTTCTGTAATAGACCAAAAAGGTTTGATGTTTTGATTTATAGAAGAAACTGAAAACATTTCTGGAAATAATATTAGGAGCCAACAGGTTTCTTTCTTAATTCACAGACTTTCTTAAAAGTAGTCATCCTCCACCCTAAAAATATCACACAGAATAGAAGTGAAGTTAAAATATGACAACTCAGTCTTTCAGAAGTTTGGCAAAAGACAGTAAGAAGCAGCTGCAGATAAGGATTTACACAGAGTAATTGCAAAGCTTTTTTTGCAGGGGTTTTTTTAGACCTTGAACATTCTAGTAAATGGAAGACAGAGACAATCTGACAAAAACTTTGAACAATATGCTGTAAACCATTACATAAAAGTCAACTGAAAGAATGAAATAACAAAATATTTCTTCAACTAAAAACATCTTAAAGCAAATCGTGGGTGGCTGAGTGCTTCCTCTACTGCTTACAGTTACTACTCCAACCCTGAAGTTTCAAACTAAGTGTACTCTTTACCAGTATAGAAAAACATTCAGGATGGATGGACCAAAAACAAGAGCAGTATATCCTAAGTGTTCATAGGAGCGTGAGAATTCACATCTTGCTGTAATTTTATTCCACTGCTTTCCACTGATGTAAATTATTACATAGGTGTTCATTTCCAGCTATTCAATTAATACATAATATACCACAAGTTTACATGTACACCCAGAATCTTCTGACTGAGCTGGTTAGTACAAAGATGAGAATCCACTAGATGGTGATATAAACAATTTGTTAATGCAAATGGTGACCAAACCCCTGAAAAGGGAGACAGAAGCTCCTGGAGCAATTGCTGTCAAAGTTCTTATATCAACAATCTGACTTCAATTAGAATTTAATGCTTCTAAATATAGCCATATGCCTCCTCATGTAAGAAGCATGGTTAAGTAACTTGCCCTAAATCATATTATTATTCAGAAATTAAGATTCTGGAAATTAATCACTAAACCACTGTCACCAAAAGTAAGACCCAAAAGAATAAATATTTTTCTTCTTCACCATTATAACACTGAAGTATAATAATTCATTCAGATAGTCTAAAAAAGCCACAGATTTCAGAAACAATTACAATTTGGGAAAGGGCATGTAATTTCATAAGCAAAAGTTAAAGTAAGAACTGTATAACACATAAAAACATAAAGGCTACACAGGATGGCTCAAAAAGGAATTCCTATTTTAATGGCTACACTCATGGCAGAATGGGGCTGTGTACGTCTTTTTGGGTTCTGGTATATTTTGGTTATGAACTGCAGGGTTATTTGGTTATTACCTACATAAGCAAGTAATATGAAGCATTACAGTAAAGTCTATCTTCCATAAAACTATTTCAAATTACAGGCCTCTGTCCTTATCCCACCCTTTTCACTTTCCAAGGACCACCTTTAAGTCTCAACTTTATTCTAGCATTAAAAGAAGACATCAAAAAAACTCCAGCTTTAAAGCAAACTTTAAAATAAAATCTGTCAGGCTTTGTATCTGCTCAAATAAATTAAGGACTGATGAAATACTTACATTATGAAGACTGCTGTTCTGCTTCAAGACACTAAGTGGCTCAAAGATACAAATCACCTTTCCATAAGAAGCTGCAATCTAAAGTAATATACATTTATATGCATATGAACAGACATAAAAGAAACAAGCTGAACAAACAAAAACAAGATGCAAATGGTTGATTTCACTTTTAACCCTGCTTGTAGATAAATTTGAAGCTCAAATCTGTATTTCCTTTCGAAAACAGAAAATTACACTTACCCAAAACCACTAAGCTCGTGTTGACAATAATAAAAATACAATCATCCATTTACTCATTAATCACGGTAAACTACTGCTACTATAGCTGGACAGTTTTTAAAAATCAGATTATTAGCAATATTCTTCCCATATTAAACTACGCAAACAATCAAAACAGTCTGCAGAGCTCACCTTCTCAGACATGAAACAAGTACACAATTAGAGTACTTTTGTCTACTTCCCCAGCGTTAGAACAGGCTGCCTTTTAAAAAGTTATTTCAAAATACTTAAACAATGCAAAGAAAACACACAATGAAGAAAACTGCAAATAAAACTACTACTAAAGCCTAACATAAAACAGTCCAAAAAAAGTTGCAATATGGTTAGTTTAAAGTCAGTGTTTGGAAGTCTTATTTCATCACAGATTAACACCCACCTCAAACTTACATTAAGACAAAATTAATATTTGGTCTCAAGGTCCTATATAAAAGCAAGCCTAGAAGACTTGCTAAGAAGAGCCAAAAGTACGTTAAAGACCTCAGAGAGCGTGAGAGAACTGTCATACGACAATGTTCCAAAAAAGTATTCTGAATTACAGATTTACAAAAATTAAGGAGTCTACATAGGTCATTAACAATAAACATACTGCATTCTGAAGTGATAGTAGTTAAAAGGAGAACACCTACAGATATAATACACTGCAATAATCAATCTTCTATTTCTGTAAAATTCTGATTTAAAGAATTCACAGTTTTCCTTTAACAATAATAAAAATTTAGATTCACTTTATAAAATATGTTTTGATTCCAGTATCAACCACTAAAGTTTGAAAGGAAACCAAACTAAACTGTCATACCTAAGATCTATACAAACATAGAGATTCATATAGATCTTCAAAATCTACAGAGCCATAGCTTTAAGAGAAACCCTCTACATTAGAAAAACAGATAGTTAAATAAATTTCCATCCTATTAACATCAGCCTGACCCAAAAATGCCAAGAATAATTTTGTCACATTTGCAATGAAAAAGTTTCTTCAGGCATTTTGCAGACCAATATCTGCCCTCTCTAAATCTCTTTAACTACCTCACTCACTGTTGTATTCTCTAATAATTCCATTCCATACGTTCCAACAGCAAAAATTTATATAAACTCATACTGAATGGATCTTTTCCTTTTTTCCTTTTCTCCAAATGTGGACATTTTTTCCCTATTTTATTGTTCAGTGGGTTTTAAAGATAAACTAAGATTAGCATTCCAATATGCTCAACTTGTAGTGTCCAGAGCAACTGCTACTCCCAAAACTTTCCACTAGTTTCCACAGACACTCAGCCCACATCTTCACTGAGCTGCACTCTACCAAAAAGAATAATAGTGGGATCGAGAGCACATTCAGCAAATTTTCTGACAACACCAGGCTGTATGGGGCAGGTGACAGGCTGGAGGGAAGGGATGCTAGCCAGAGGGACCTTGGCAGGCTAGAGAGGTGGGGCCATGTGAACATCATCTACTTCAACAAGTCCAAGGGCAAGGTCCCGCACCTGGGTCAGTCAGAATCAATATCATCGGTACAGACTAGGGAAATTAACAGATTGAGAGCAACCCTGTGGACATGGATCTGGGGGTGCTGAGGACAAAAAAACTGTATGTGAGCTGGCAGCAGGTGTCTATAGCCTAGGAAGCCAACCATGTCCTGAACCGCTCCAAAAAAAGGGTGGCCAGTAGGGTGAAGGGGATGATTTCCCTACCCCAGTGAGACATCAGCTGGAGTACCACATCCAGTGTCCTCAGCACCAGGCAGATATGGACATGTTCGGTCCAAAGAAGGGACAAAAAAATCATCAGAGAGCTGGAGTTCTTCTCCTATGAATACACACTGAGAACATCGGAACTGTACATTTTGACAAACCAAAGTAGAATTTGTGTGTCAGCATTGATCAAGAATGTCTAAGAAGAAATTCCACCCTTTAAAGAATGACCTGAAAATGCATTGATCAGTCAATAAGCAAATTCCTAGCCATCCACTGCTTAGTACTTCAGCATTTCAGAAACACATCCAGTTTCCTTACAGCAAACAATATGAACTAGCAGACTCTAAATGACCTCACAGGTCTACTTAGGAAATGAAAAAACTCTGAAGCTTAGTAAGCCTTACAGTGTGATATATTCAAGTGTGTTCATTTACAATTCAAGGACAGTTTTTCATTTAAATGCATACAGAATTGGTATTATGCAATCTAGATGACCTTGCAAATTTAGAGAAATAATGCTCAGTGAACTCAAAAAAAAAAAACCTTCTAGTTAACAGCAGCCAGTGGAGGAACCCAGGCAGACTATGGCTATGAGGTGCCAGAGACACAGAGAAGAACATTACCTCATTTTCATTTGTGTTCCTTCACTAGCATTGTCAGAGTTTATCACTCAAATGCTAAAAAGCAGGAAAAGGGTGTGGCTGGGTTTCATCAGCACAGTGTTCATACATAAACACAAACTGGTTTCCATCAGAGGTCTTGTCTCAAGATGGACACCAGGATATAACCAAAACTCTCATCAGCTCATAAGGCTTGTAGTCATGAGCAGAAAGCTGACATTATCTACTCACAAGGACAAGCTTAAAGAAACAACAGAGGTAGAAAACCCCTCTTACATGAACAAATAGTTATCCAGAGCTCCCACGGAACTGGTCAACAGTTTAATCCCTGTGACATCCCAATGGGGTATTATGGAACTGTGACATCCCACTGAACAGTCATCTGGTTATTTCTTTTCACTCTGACAGGAAAATTAAAAAAACAAAAAAGCTCTCTTAAAAGGAATTAAAAGCCAATGTTGTCTAAATTGCAACATTCTGATGCAGACCTACTAATGAAAAAGCAAAAGCTAAGAATTCAAGAAAGCAAACCCTGTCCAAGAGAGGCTTTATGAATTGCTTGAAACAGATGTCATTTTTATGGATGATCTGAAAGTGATTCTTGTGGAAGCACTCATCTCCTGCCAGCCACTAACATGTCTAAGTATGTCAATGACATGCCCAGTAGTGCAAATCCATAGTGAATAAATTACTTTTGCTTACAACTTAGTAATCTCTTAAGTCAAATTCTTGCCCTGAACGTAGCCCTGAATCCACAGCATCCTGCGCAGTCCTATCTGTCTTCTACAACCATCTATCACATCTATGGTTACTATTTCACATTTACTGTGCTGCTTACAAGTAAGACAGAAAGCAATCAGTCATTTTACCATTCATTGTAGTGTATTTGCCCTAACTTGCAAGTATACACATTCCTAAGAAGGTGCTTAACATGACATTGCTGGAACATTATTAGAAACACTGCTCTACATACCTTGCCCTGTTGCATTGAACAGTCCACACATCCCACTTGTATGTTTCCATGTTTTGCTCCAGGGATTATCTGCAATCTTTCAAAGTCAGTCCCCAGTACCACAATATCACATCCTGATGCGTATGCCTACAGTGTATATATATATAAAAAAAATTAGAAACATGCAAAGAAAACAAAAAAACACTCCAAAATAATGTAAATCTTTATCTACTTACAACATATCAGTGAAGTATGAAACAGTATAATTCATGTAAACACTTCTGACTATATAGTCAGAAGAGGTCTTTGCAGAGAAAATACAGATCTCTGCAATTTAAAACCGAGCAACAGAAGTGGTAAATTGCTTTCTCCACGCTTACAAGTGCATAAGATTTGCATAACAAGCAAACAGTGGTTTGTAATAGAAAAACCAAAAAAAAATGGAGATACAAAAGCATCTAAAAGAAATGTAAAAGCATAAAAACCAAAGTTCTCACAAAGTAGAAAAAAGTAATATATTTTTTTAGATTGGAGAAAGAGATTTTAGAAGCTTTTTTTTTAATTTCTGAAATTTCTGAAAAGGGGGAACAGAATTGAGGAACTAAAATTTTACTAAAAATTTAATAAGGACTTTGTAGAGGCAAAAATAAAGAGAGTAACAACATGAAGCTTAGTTATACAGATGCAAAACCATCCTCTCAGACTTGTTGAATCTCCTGTTATTTGCATGAATTCTATTATCTCAAGTTTATATCGTCACTGAATATGTTGATATATCTAATACATTCACAGATCCAGTTCACTAAGTCTTGCTATGCTTGAGTCAAAATTTCTTCCTATCTTCTTGGAAGTTTTATTAGATACTGAGTACAGATAAAAATAGAGGAAAAGATTAAATGCTGGAGAAACTTGTGGAAACAACAGTGAGGAGAATCATCCAATTAGCATAAGAAAGCAGCATTCACATATGAAATTCTTAGAAAAAGTAATGTACATTCATTAAAAAGTAAATCAGGAAGACAGCAACAAAATTAAGAGCACAAACAAGAATTCTGTTAGCAAGATACTTGTAAAAGGATCAAAAATATACAATTTTAATTGACTAAAAGTTTCAAGAGCAGAATAGCATCACAGAAACTGAAGATGGAAGATTTCCATACACTGACAGAAATTATCATGCCTTAAAACCAACTCCTCTACTAATTTCTAATATATTAAATAAAAACTATGGACATGAAAACAAAAGCAGAATAACTGAAATCTAGATATATAAATTTGAAATCTGATGATCATGTTTTCAAGTGTTTTACATGAAAGACTACTTTTACCAAGACTTACCTAGACTATCATACCATTACACACCTTAAAATAAATAAATGAAATGAAAAATATTGAGATTTCGGTCCGAGACACTTTTCCCCACAAAGGATAAAGTGATTCTTCAAGGAAGTCTTAGCCAGAAGACTGTGTTCACCACTCCAAGCCAATATTCAGTTATCACACTGCAACCAGCAGAACACCAAGCACCACCTCATAATTGAAAATGCTGTCTATAATTCTGCAGACTAAATATAACCATATATTTATTTATGATCACTTATTACTGGCAGGTTTTTGAGCCCCTTCCTGTCCAGTTCCCCCTTCAGATTCAAGACATTCAAGCAGTATAATTCCTCTTGTCAAAAGAGCTGCATTTATTACTAATTAGCATACTGAACTACAGCTTCCAAAGCAATCTAAGTGAAAGCTCATTCAAAAGAGGAGATGGAGTAGTAATTTTTGTTCAAATGTTACAGTAATTATTTTGATGTTGTGATGGCATGAACTTCAGACCTGTTCACACAGAATGTTTTTTTCTTCAGTTAAAAATAATCTCACCTGGTGAATCACTGGTTATGTCCACAGTTCACCAGAAAAATCTTATTCCGAAATACATATACACAATTTTTCCTAAAGCCGTTTCTCAGAATTTAGAGTTCTGTACAGAGGCAGTATTAAGGAAAACAAAAATAAACTAAAAGACGTGTTTCCATGTAAAGACATAACATAGAAACCTAGACACAGCTTTATTAAATATGTATTTAAGATTGAAGTGTCAAAGGCTGTATGAAGCCCACCTGCTGTGTGCTTATGCCTCCCCCTAGGCCTCATCAGCACTTCAAAGACTTACTATACTTCTCCCATCTGGTTCTCTCTATTTCTAGCTTCACAGACAAGCCTGAAACCACCTTGTGCCACCACAACAACAGGATAGAATGCAAAGAATGGCTTGGATTGGAAGGGACCTTAAAGATCATCTGGTTCCAACTCCATTGCAATGGGCAGGAACATCTTTCACTAGACCAGGTTGCTCAGAACCCCATCCAACCAGTCCTTGAACACTTCAGGGGTGGGGCACCCAGAGCTTCTCTGAACAACTATTCTAATGCCTCATTAATGTCACAGTAAATAATTTTTTTCCAACATCTAACCTAAACCTATTCTCAGTCTGAAGCCATTCGCCTTGTCCTGTCACTGCATGCTCTTGTAAACAGTCCCGGTCTTTCTCGCAGGCTCCCTTCAGGAACAGGAGGAACAAGGAACAAGACCACAATAAGGTAATCCTTACTCCTCTTTTCCAGACTGAATTTCTCTCAGCCCTTCCTCATGGCGAGGTGCTCCATCCTTCTAATTATATTCATGGCCCTCCACCAGACTTGCTCCATGCCTTTGCTGTGCTGGGGACCCCAGAGCTGGATGCGGGGTTCCAGGTGGGGTCTCACCAGAGCAGAGCAGAGGGACAGAATCCTGTCCTTTGCCCTGCTGCCCACACTGCTTTGGGTGCAGCCCAGGACACGTTTGGCTTTCTGGGCAGTGAGTGCCCATGGCTGGGTTATGTCCAGGCTCTCACCCATCAGCACCCCCCCAAGTCCTTCTCACAGGGCTGCTTTTGATCCCTTCATCCCCTAGCCTGGACTGATAACAGAGGTTGTCCCAATCCAGGTGCAGCACCTTGTACTTGGCCTTGTTAAACCTCATATAAAACTCTATACTTTCACCATAGTGAGTAACTCATACCATTAGTAGAAACCATGTAACCCATAAAATAACTATTTTAATGAGATCATAACTCCATCAGTTTTAAGACCTAAGTACAGTTGGCATTTTGAACTCTGTTAAAGAGTGAACTCTGTTAAAGAACTCTGTTAGTAACTATCAAACATTATACATTGGAGACTTGAGGAATCACATATTCATCAATGCCTCAAGAAGTAAGATTTAATACAGCTATTATAGAATATCCTGAGCTGGAGGGGACCCACAAAGATCATCACCATCCAACTCCTGGCCTTACACAAGAATCAAACCACATGCCCAAGTGCAGTGTCAAAACACTTCTTAAAGTCTTTCAGGCTGGTGCTGTGACCACGGCCCAACCATCCGCCGAGAGAGTAATCTTTTCCTAATACCCAGCCTATACTTGCCCTGACACAACTTCAGGTCATTCCCTAGAGTCCTGTCACTGGTCACCAGAGAGACGGTATCAGTTGTGCCTGTACACTTTCTCTCATGAGGAAGATGTAGGTTGTCACGAGGTCTCCTCTTGGTCTCCTCTTAGCCAGGCTGTCACTGCTGATATGGCTTTCCTTCCAGACCCCTCACTGTCCCCTTTCAATGCTCTCTCACAGCTTTATACCCTTCTCATGTTGTGCTGCACAAAAGTCAGAACCCAGGCTAGCTCCTGCAAACCCAGGCTATGATGGACAAGAGTAGCTTAAAGATGTATTAAAGCATCCCAGACTTGCTGTTTCCTGAAGGAAAACATCCTTATGTTCTGGTATTTCTCCACACTACTTGATAAGACTGACATTAGGGGAAAAAAAAGGAATCACTTCAGACATCAGTCTATTCAGACAGATTAAATCACACTTGGTCACACTGGCTTCCCAATGCCCAATAAGCTGCAGAACCACTGACTAGTTCCTAAGCCTGTAGAACTGATCTCTTCCCAAAGAGACAGAAAGGGGGGGAAAAGGCCTTTTCAAAGAGCTTCCAAATATAACTACAGCCAAGCAGAAGGATGATGACTTGGAGGTTATTTTTGGTATTTAATGTTTGCCTGCAGGAGAACCACAGTTTCAAAGACAAAAGGCAAGAGATGCAGAGGGTAGGGAAGTTTTACACTGCAATGGAAGAAGTGTCTGAAGAAGAAGGTGACTAAATTTTCTGGCAACTGGCTCACTTTTCTACTGTTCTCACTGACCAGACACCTTAGGAGGGAAGCTTGTGTACCCCTCCTAAGGTGTCCTTCCTTCGGTTCTTTGCTGTCCCCTCTGCAACTCATCCATTACACTGATCCTGTGCAGAGATGCCAGATTCTCTTACACACTCACTGGAGCCCAGACTTCAGCTGAAAATGAGGCTCCTAAGCAACAGTATCTTACCAAAATGTTTCTCTAAACAAATGCATAAAATTAACTGCTGGACTAATTTTACACTTAAGATTTTTTTTTTATTCACTGCAGAGGTATTTTAGTGTAGTATAATAGAAAACTGTACTTGAGAGTAAGAAATATCTTCCATACCCTAAGAGGGTCTCAGATACAAGAAGAATGAATTCTCCCTACCAGTCACTTTATCTAACTTTTATTGTGAGACTTGTCCATGATAGTTCACACACCACACATCTTCATTTTAACAGGAGTTAATGAGAATGCATCTTTGTAAGGAATGGTAACCAAGAAGAAAGGTAATTCCAGTCTTCTCTTAAGCAAAGTGCAAGTGATTCCAGTATAAGAATTCACTGTATGTATATATATATATACACACACATATATATTTTCATATACATATATATATATATTCACTTACCTATATTACTTGGCCCTTGTGGCAACAAGAGGGGAAGGGAGGGAGGGGAAGGGCACAAAATGCTGTCATACAGTTGAATGAAGAAAGAATTCCTAAATATATATTGATTTTAAAAAATAATATTAAAACCCTAAGACAAGCCTTTGAAGCAAGCAGAGCCTCCACATCTGATGTTGGCAGGCCATAAAAGCCTTTCACCTTAAGAATGCCCTAGAACATTTACAAGAAAGCTGTCTCTGCACAATAAGACAAGCAGATAACGTGATAATATCATGTACTTGGGATGTTTATTAAACAATGCTTTGTTCTTCTGTTACAGAAATAAGCAAGCTAGAACTAGCTCAAGCTGCAGGACCATGGATCTCACTTGCTGCTGACATAGAAAACAAGCCTGAAATTAGGTAGTGAAAGATGTTCCAGACCTGTGAAAATAAATTTGATTTTGTATTGCAGAAGTGAGTTTTCACAAAAATTCTGCCAATGTTTTTAATCCAATGTTGTCTCTTAGTTCTAAATTAATATTTCTTTGAAGAAGAATAACAAATTTTCACTAGAACAGTGCTTTAAAAGCATGGGAAATAGTATAGACAATTATATGAACTGTTCTGATTTCTTTCTAAAGTGAAAGTCTGACATACACAACTCACAATCTGAGACTGCTATTGGGAAATTACTCTCAACCTCTAACACAGCACAGCACCTTCAACACATTTATTTCCCTTACAATCAACCTTCTTGACACATTTCTTCTATGTACTGACATATAAAGTTTTTGCTATCATTTCTGCTACAGCTACGTAAGGGCTGACACATTATCTTGGACAACTTGTACAACTTTATTTAACCTACCTCTTTTACATGAAGGACAGCTATTATCCATGGCTAAATCATGGATAAGGACAGCTGCTATCCATAGCAGACCATGTGTGCACACATGCATATTTATAAAAATACATAAATATATTCAAGCATATATGGGATGAACATACACTAGAAAGACAATGCAAAACTCAGTAAGTCAAGATAAAAACTAAAAACAAATCTTTGAGGCAGATGATACTGCAGTAATTGCTATATTTTTCTTTCCAGTATGTAGAATGGTCAAAACCAAAACAGTCACCATGAGCCACATAGTATCCTGCTGAATTATTTTATTCTATTTTAGTATGGTCTCTCTCTATCCCCACTTTTGCAACAGAACTTACAGTAGTCTAAGTATTCCACTTAAACATTTATTTAAAATAATTAAATTATTTTATTAGGATGCTAAATTAAATTTTAAGCAATTATATTTCATCATGCTTTGGAAAAAACATTCAACTTTTTTATTTATCAGAAGTACTTGATTATACTACAACTGTGTTATAGTAAATATAAATACCCAATTGATTGGCCATGCCCTTTGACTCATGTTTCACTGCACTTTGAATCATGAAAACACTTTTCATTGATGTGTAAAGAAATCTTTTTTTAAAGGTAATTAAGACACAATTAATTTCTTAAGTCTAGAGTAGCTTAACACAAGTATTATTAAAAAAAAAAAAAAAGGAACTCTTAAAAAGGTTCCCTACTAAATCCCTTCCCTTTACTAAATACCACCGAAGAAGTAGGTGAGGTGTAAACAGTGTAATTTCTTGACTGACTCTTAGGATATTTCAATTTTCTGGACTACAGATATCCAGCGAGTACTAAGTGCAAATATTAAGTATTTTCTAGACAGGTAAGTAACAATATCATTGAGTCATAGAAATGACTTTTATTTATCAAAAAACTTTGCAGAATGGGAAGCCTTTTTCTATTGCAACGCATTATCTTTAGAAACCTCAGTGTAGTCTTGACCAAGTTATGGAACCCCACCCCTACCCCAATTTTCCAAGTGCCTTTCAACTTCAGATATTTAGTTCCCAGCTCTATCAATTGTACATAGCAAGTCTCAAGTCCAGAATTAGTTTAATCACACACACAGATGAAATCTGTCAAGGAAATATTTTGGTTCCATTGAAATAATCTATGTAATTAATCTTTCTTTCACATATTTTTACCCCTACAATCGCTCTTTTGTGACTTTCATTATCAGTCTTGGGACTTGCACTTGTAAAGATGCTATTGCTCATAGAGACTTCCCCCCTCCAAAATCTTCTGCTACTTTGGTGGAGGGAAATAATAATGACTAAAAAAATTTACAGAATCAGAACTGAATAAGCAAAAAACATTGTATCAGTGCTGGTTACCCACTTAACTTAATAACCTAAATACAAATTCAGTAATAACTAGTTCAGAAGAATCCTATGTGATAAACTCCAGAAGATTTTTAAACTTTTACTCAAATATTTCAGATTTGACATGAACAAAAGAAAGCAAAGGGTATCTTCCAGTGTGGATAAGTACATGGAAAATAAAATAATTCAGTAGCAAGAGAAGGACATAAAGAATAAACAGGTAACCTCTGACAGCTGAGGGCCAGGTTCTCATTGATTTAGTGTGCCATAAGTTACTATCACCTGCCCTCAGTGGAGAAACAACAGGCATGCTTTTATGGTACCTTGATGCTTATGAGCCTTTTTTCCACATATAAATAAAAAATAGGCTAAAACTTTATCAGTGTTCTTTCCAAGGAAGCTCATGCTCCACTTTATACTTCACATCCTAAAACAAAAAAGTCAGAAAAACAAACCTGCCTCCCATTAGATAGCTGAAATACCTCCTTAAAACATAACAGCACATATTCAAAAAGGTATATATGATTCAATGGATACAGGAGGTTTTATACTAATTTTGCTTCAAAATTTTCAGCTTTTAAGAGAAGAATCTTGATATTTTTAGCTTAGAACTGTAATATTTTAAAATACTTCACTTTGTATATTCAGTGCTGTCTATGAGAAAATATCCTGAAGCATACAGTATCTTAAAAAAATTACAGACCAAGTTCTCGTGTTGGACAAGAACAACTTGTCCCTCTTGTACAGTAAATAACTTTGAAATATCAACTCCTATGTTCTCAGCCACAATAACTGGAAGCATAGAAGTTTGACATGTTTGGGTTTTTTTTCCATTTCTAAAATACAATTAAATAGTATTTATACTAATTAATTCTTATATCATAACTTCAGAAAGGGAAAAACAATGGTCAATATTTTTCATTGGATTTTCTAAACCTTGAGTCCATCATCCTCTTCCAAAAAAGCAGAAATTAGCTTCAGCACCTTTCACTTCTTAATCCTTCTGAGCAATCTCGTTAACTTAACACAGCATTACAGAATCAGTAACAACAACAAAAACAGCCCTGAAGCAATCAAGGAAGGATATTTCTGTTAGCCATTTTATATATGAGGAAAAGAAATCCATTAATAACCTTTCAGGGAAAAGGATAATGAAAGGAAGATGAATGCAGCTATAGGAAATATTGTTAATACATTTATGTCCAGGAAACATTGTTACAATTACTTATATGAAAACAGCTCCTCCAAAAGAGAGACTACAGTAACGAATATCAAGAATGACAGTTCCTAATCATTCCATTATCCGCAAGAAGAGATTCCTACTCTACTTATCCACTGGGGACCTCCAAAACTTTACATAAGTTCAGCTGCAACAAGTAGAAAGTGATTCTAGTGACATGAATGACTCAAATTCTTTCACTCAAAAAAAAAGACATCAAAATGGCAAACTTATGAAAACATATTTTGAAAGCTTACTAGCATTTCTCTGTAAAGGAGACCTCCTTCTCTCTTACCAAATGGCTTCCCATCACAGGTGGGTCTTTTACATTTCTGGATATGTAAAATTAAAGAGTTTGGCACAATTTGGTATCTGAAGTCTCAATCGCTGTAGTTTAAGATATCTTACAACATGAAGTTATTTATAGGAAGCAAGGACATGGCCGGAAAAAAACTGCAGACAGACTCCGGAGAGCCAGCCTAATCCTGGGGAAGCACCTCTGCTCCACTGCCCCAGGCGAAGCTGCAAGTAGCCGGACGAATTTAACTGCGTACACCAGACGGGACAGCAAACAAGTCTTCATTCCTGCATTTCCGTCTATCATTCCCTTATCAAACTGGAGAGCACAGCAGGCTGAAGCTGAGAGCAGCCATAAAAAGTAAGGTTAAAAATACCCCAGCGTGGTGCCCTGAGAAACTTTGCTGCATCTCATTTCATTCCTCTTCAGCCATACGCGGAGGGAGGGTGGGAAGAAAAACACAACAGAAGTCTGTTTACAAAACAAAAGCAAAAGGAAGGAAAACGCACGCTAATGAAGACTTTGGCCTTTACAACGCACTCAAGCGTTTTCTCTCCACTGTAAGAGCAAACAGGCTTTGAAAACCTCAACAACACTACGGCTGGGTATTCCAAGGTCTTCCTCAGCTACGCTCAGGAGAGGATTTCAGCCACCCTCCCGACTGCAAGGCAGCGCTAAAACTCCCTTCCAGAGCGAGCTGCACGTCCCGACTGCCGTTTATGTAATCTTTTATCACCGTCACCTCATCTCCGCGGCCCCGGACCGCCGCTGCCGGCATGTGCCCGTCTCCCCGCCGGCTCCGCGCCCGCCCGGGCCGCCGCCGGCATCGGGGCCGCCGCTCCGGACAAGTTTTGCGCGTCCCCGTCCCCGCCGGGCCGTGGACCCGCGAGCGCCTCGGGCGGCGCCGCCGCCGGCGGACGGCGCTACCGGGGCAAGCCCCGCGCCCGGGGCCGCCCGCGGCCGCCGCGCCTGACGCAGCCGCTTTCGGCGCCGGGCCCTGCGGAGGCGCCGCGGCCACGGAAGAGGACGCTCACCGTGAAGGGCTGGTCGTACAGACTGCCCACGGAGAAGCAGCTGTCCCCGGGGTTCACGGCGCCCGTCAGCACCTGGTGCAGGTTCATGGTAGAGGGCGCGGCCGCTCGGCCACCGCCGCTGGTCCCCCCGCGCCCGGCGGCGGCGGAGGCGGTGCTTCCCGGGGGCGGGGCGGGCGCCGCGCATGCCCGGCCCGGCCACCGCCCCTGGGGCGGGCTGAGGGTTCCGTCCGCCCCGTGAGGAACTCGACTTTCTTGTTACAATAACCTGACTTTCCTGTCAAAACGCCGCTGGAAAACGCTTCCGCCGCGCCGGAGCCAGGCGGTGGTGACGGAGCGGACTCGAAACCTGCCGAGCCGCTGCGCCTCCCGCCTGCCCGGGCCGACAGCGATGACCCCAAGCGCATCCCCTCCCAGCCCCTTTCACAAGGGCAGGGGCTCAGCCGCAGCCCTCCCACCGGGCAATGACAAGAGGAAGCACATGGTAGCCGGAGTCTTGGGTCCCCGAGGTTAAGGACACAAAACGTTTTTGCTTGGACCTCAGATTGGCTGTAGGCAGCAGGGCTTTTCACCGTCCGGATGAAATGAGGGGAAATGGGAGCCGCCTAGGCTCACTCCTGAGCGGGGTGAGTGCGGGCCGGTCTGGCCCGACGAGAGCAGACGAGAGCAGAGGTCAAGTCAGGTCCGAGCTCAGCAGGCAGACTCTGCGGACCCGTCCGACCGGGGCACCTCACCATTTCAGCAGCTCTTCAAAACCAAAGGTACGGGAAGTTGAGGTGTCTCCCAGCTGTGAGGCAGCGTGGCCATTCTCTCTGCTACACTTTATAAGAACTTTATAATATTTCTTTCCACTGTAACTAGTTTTTAGTCTTCCATCAATTTCCCATAGGAACTTCAGCATTACAAGTGTTTTCTCTTGTAAATTACGGGTCCCACATCAATTTTCATTCTTACATTATCCTTGTATCAAATATTAGATCCTCTATCTGCCCACAAGCTCTTCAAGAAAAAATGCAAAATTAAAATTATTTGACGGTATTAGGCATAACTTTGTGTACCACATCCCAGGATACTTACAAGGTGATACTGTGTATCTGTAGATTGCAATGCCTACACGGTCTTTGCATAAGCAAGGTCAATCTCATATATTCTTGGGCATTATGTCTTGCACATCATTTTAGTAAATATAAACCTTGCATCCTTTGAAAAGCAGATTGACAAGCATGTCACCATAACACAATTTGCTGATGATGATTCATGCATATTAAACAAAGATTTCTCTTATTTTTAAAGTCTTCTGATATAAGAAAAAAATCTTCAGGTTTGGCACTCTGTGTATATAGATGTTCCTCCAATGAAAGTTATAAACTCCTAATCACTTTTGTTTGGCAAAAGATCAAAAAGCTTATCAAAGTGTCCTGTCAGTGAGTAGTGATCTTACTCTTGCAAGGATTGCTGGTCACTAATAAATGATCTTAATTCTCCTGCCAGCTGCAAAATCACAAAAAATCAATCCTAGTGAATTTTTAAGGTAACAAAAGTTCTGTTCATTTGGTTCTAGGTAAGAAAGTGAATTATTACTGAAAACAGTAAGAGATCCTCATTTGCAGTTTTCAGCACAACCAGCTACTTCTGGGCTCACACTGTGAACTGCTCTGACTTTGCTTGCAGCCAGCTGGGACTTCTTTCCACAAGGACTGATCTGGAATACACTGGACAGAAGAGGTCAGAGGTACTGCAGATCTATATTGTTTCTTCAAGCCTTATTCAATCCACAGGTGTAAAGCTTATAGGATTTGCAGTGTAACCAAAGAAAGTAGTCTAACAGTAGACAGCAATCCCAGACCCCAGTCTGAGAAATCAAGAAGGAGTGGAAACTCAGGATACCAACAAAAATGATGAAAGGAAGAGTTTTGCTCTACAGTTGATAACTGCTTTTTAATCTATATCTATTTTAAACACAGTATGCATTTATAACTGCAACACCTTAACATGCTGATATGCTAAGAAAATACAGAACTTCCCATTTCTTTTCTAAGTGAATTTGACCTTTGTCACTACTTAGATTAGTATGTTTGGCTTACCTTTTAGAAGAAAGGACATTAACTTGTGTTCTTTCCGCTGTGGATAGAGTGAGAGCCTATGTAATGACATGTCAGGTATATAAATCCATGTCAGGGCTCCCATCCCCACAGGAATAGGGCACTACCTTCCTCCTCCCACATTTGCTGTCAGTAACACGCAGTAGCGCAGGAGCTTTCATACCTCACCTCACTGCTGATCTCTGACACTGCTGCTGTGCTTCTTCTACTTCTTAGTCTGGGGAATGGCATGGACAGCCACTAGCCATGTGTCCTGCAGTTTGATTGATGCCCCTTCTTCTGCAACATCTGTGAATTCAGCTGCAGACAAATTATCTATGGTATATTTTATAGAACGTCAAAGTGAATACATTGTGGGACACTGGCATTTAAAAAGAGAATGCTGAAATGGTTAAATACAAATAAAAGTGTATTTATACATTGTCTTATTGACAAAAACATGTAAGTTAGTTTAGCTCAGAATTTTAAAACTCAATGGTTTCTTAAAGGTAAAAAAACAGCTGAGAAAGCTAACAATTACAACAGTTTTTTCATATCATTTTTGTTCATTTTGCACATTACCTCACCTTCTCAATAAACACTTTTTCTTCTTTTAAGAATACCTTTGGTTTGTCTTTCACTTAGAAGAATTAAAAAAACAGAACAGGCATTGAGTTTAACATACAGTATTATAATGTACCATTATAAACTAATTTTCATTGTTCACCCCCCTAACTTCAGTAAATCATCTTTATTTGAGTCTTTCAGGAGCTGCAGTTCTTCTCACAAGCTGATGACTCCTGTCATCCAAAATTGCTAATGAGTATGCTCAGTCCTTGACTTTGTTTCTTTAAAGGGGCACTGTACGAAATGGTATCTGTAATAGAAGATCAGGAAGGTCAGAAAGGAAAAACCCTAATTTCCCAATATTTTAAAATACAGTGGCTGTGGCTGTTCTGAAAACCTGACAGAACTGCAGCATTTATGCATATACAAAAGGGCTTGGAAGTGAACAACTTACTGCTTTTTGATTATTGAGAAAAGTATTACTTTTTCAATAACAATGAGGCCCTTAAATGCTCCGTAAAGCAATACCAAGTGTATGCATGCACACTTCTCATTAGTAAATCCTGCATATATTTTCCTGACAGTATCCAAGGAAAGTCTAAATGAGAATGTTAAATCATACTCCCACGAGTCTCTTCTAAATTCAAAATTGCACATCTGCACAGCAAATCCACATTAACAATATTCTTCAGTGTAATGCAGTACAAAATTGATATATATATATATATATATAAATTATTTCCCTTGCAGAATTACAATGACATACTTTGTGTTCCTTCTGTACAAGAAACATCCATGAGTCACTCATTAACAGCAGTGAGGCCACTTATGTCAATGATATGCAGGCAGCTTGAAAGAAGCTGGCATTTTAAATGGCATGTTTAGAGTTTGTCTATGGTACTAGAAAATGTTGTATTCTTCCTGTATTTCTTAATAATTAGCTACAAGAAGGTAAGATACATTTTACATTTGTATTTTACCTTTCATGTGAAAAAACCAATGCACTGCAGCCAGGAATAGCTGTGCCACCTCATACACTGTTTGACCTTGTCTTTGCTGCCCTTGATCTTTCTGCAGGGTTTCTTTGGTTTGTGAATACACAAGGCAAAAGTGGACTTTAGTGAGGTTAAGACTGAAAAGCCCATACTGATCTCCTCAAGATCCGGTCTCCTCCCTTTGTGATCACACTGGCAATCACTTGAAGAACTACTTGATTCTCCTCTTGAGCTTTTGTGACTTCTAAAAGTGTAAAACAGTAAAAACACATCATAGAATCTTGGGAAAACATGAAATGCATAAATTCATAAATACTGGCATTTAGTAGTAAGACTCTAAACAGAAGACCACTTTATGAAACCTTTCTTTCCAAAAAGCTTGCTTTATTCATGTCTTCAGTACCCCAAGTTTCATTATTTGTAGCCTGAAGGTTAGAGTGATATTTGGTTTTCTTCTTCCTTTTTTTTTTTTTTGGTACAGTTTTCATTTGGTGAAAGACATTTTGTAACAACTAATGTTGCTGTCACATCTCCTGTACAGTGCAGTACATTGCCTTTCACTTCAGTGATCTGATATGACCTTTTATTTGTTGAGGGAGATATATACTGACTGATATCCCTTTTCTACAAGATATTAGTAAAGATGTTTTCATTTATTAAATTCAAGTTTTATTTGGCTTTTGGTGATTCTTTGGTTCCAGCAGACAGTATCATAACTAGTTATTCTAAGGTAAAAGTCAACAATTATTAGATCCCTCAGGTTTGCAAATTAACATTTTAACAATTTACAGACTTTTAAAACCTCCATTCATATACAGAGTTTTACATTCGTTTCACATAACTGAGATTAAAGCTATTTTTGAAGAAAGCCATTAAAGGACTGCTGGATAGTACATTAACTGTCCACTCCTTCCCCATGTATTTATAAAACATTCTGTGATCCCTGACAGCTGAGGATGCTGAGCTGGACTTAATCTCTTGAGTGAGAGTATTGGGGGGCCCCGGCAGGTCGGCCCATCACTTTCCAGCAGGCTGCTCTCAGGATACGGATCTGCACCACAGCAGAGCTGGGAGAGCCAGGAGGGCTGCTCTGGCATGGAGCTGCTGTGCAGAATATCCACTGGTGGATTACACAGTGCATGGTTGAGAGCGACTTGTTTGGCATGTAGAAGCTCTGTCCTACTGCAAATGCTAAATAGTAATGATTTCCAGATGCATCAGTCAGTTTTCACACGTCATTTGTCTTACATGAACAGGGTACTTTTTGTGCTACAGTGCAGTAGTCAGTATCCTGGAAATGTCTGAGCCTGACTTTCTCCACCGATACAAAGACTGGTCTTCTTGGATCAGTTGTGTAGACCTGGAAAGCTCCATCTGGCCTTGGAGAAATTCTGCTGACAGCTCACCTGCTGGCACTGAACTCTGATTAGGCTGCTGATGTATAAGCTATTACTTGAAATTCACATGAACAGCTGTTGAAATAGTCATTATGCAGTATTATCTACCAGAATGTATTTGTCCTTCTTATGAAAATTTTAAATTATCCAGTAAGTCTATTTCTCTTTTATAAACTGTGATATTCGTGTTGAGCATAATAGCAAATACTATTTTTGTTTACTCTGAAATGTCAAATTATATGTAAATAAATATGTAGACTCCATATTCACATAATGAATTGTCATATTGCCAGTCTATTCCAATAAAGAATATTCTTTTATAAATTTTGAACTCTCTGGGGTATTTCAGATGGCATATGGTTTCCATATCAAGCTTAAAAGGGTGACACCCTTTATATGTGTCCCTAAGAAACTTCCCTGAGGTATAATGCAATCACTTTACTTTTCCTTTCATGTTTATATCAAGAGTTTGGATATGTATGTTTCCAAATTCAGTATCACCATATCTCCACAAATCTGTTGCATACAGACATTCATATTTAGGCCTTTAAAATGGCTTGAGATGCTCAAGGGCTTGCCTGGAGGAAAAAAAAAAGTGATTTTATGGTATTATTTCAACCTGTTATCTCTTTAAAGTTTTTAATGGCTAGGTTTTAACCTGGTTTTTCCTTTTACATGTATACAAACTTGAACAATGGCCATTTAAGTACTGGGAAAGAAAACCACAAAAGCCCATTCTTCTTTCCAGTTGTGATGGAACTAACAATTTTATCCTCAAATGCATACACCCCTCCTTATCTCACAGCTATTTTGTGAGGTAGCCCTGTTATTTTGTTCTTTGCCAGCAGTTTTCATGGTATGCAACTCAAAAGTAGTTTCTTTTTCTGGTTGCTACATTTAATGAACATAGTTCACATTCATACGTACAAATGCAGAGTTTCTGAACTGTCAGGCATACTTGCATTTACAAGATTAATATTACCTTCTTTACACTCTTTTTTTATTCCACGAGTAGGAAAGAGAAAGGAAGACCAATCAAATTAAGGAGTGTTCATTTGTGTGTTAATGCACATTCATTCCACCATTAAATGGCATATTCATAATGCTGTAGAAGCATAAAATTTATCAACAGTGCTGAGACAAATTAAATGTTTCAGCCTGATGGTAGATTCTCTGTTGACTGTTATATGCTGAGTAGAAAATGGTGTTCCAGTGACTGATTTTCAGTGTAACAAACCACACACCTAGCAAGGCTTGACAAAAGCTATTATAATTGCTATCTTTCTCATCACTTGAACACCTGCATATAATCTATTTTTCTTTATAGGGTAATAGAGTGTTTGTGTTTTTATAGGAGAGAATGGTCTTGAAACATCTTCCATTTTATAAACAAAAAATAATAAGATTTTTTTAACATAGTTGTGGACAGGAAGTAAAATTTACACATGCACATTTTAAAACATATTAAAGGGTGGTGGTTGTTCATTAGTACCAGACTTCGTCTGTTTTGCAACGAAAGAAAATAATTTTTTACCAGATTAAAAAAAAAAAAAACCACACACACACAATTTCCTTGTTAAAAGACTGTTAAGAGTGTAAAGTGTCACTGTGTTTTATGAACACTATGATTTTCCTGAAACAGCATGTGGATTTGTGGTGTACACTGTTTAATCTGCCCAAGAGCGATATTGCTTTCTCGTGACTCTTCTTCCACCACATATTGTACACTCCACCTCAATGGACTGATTTTATTTACTGCTGAGTCAATATTTACCACTTTGCTACTGCCTGCCTATTTTAATCCCTGTCTGAGTAAATGAATGGTACCAGGAGGTTTTTAAAGCTTTAGGCCTTAATCCTGTCACATTCATGAAGTTTCTGGTGGAAGTTAAGGAGGCTCAACACCCTAAAGTACTAGAATGCCTTGGTTATTATTGTTTATTACTTGTATTGCAATAGCCGAGGAGGACTTGATTAAGCAATGGGGAAATACTGTGAGGCAGAACATATATAAAACCTAGAAGGTGCTTTTTTTTCCACAGTGTTTTTCTAACCCCATGGAACAAGTAGTAGAATTTTTTTTCCCCTGCATGTGTGAAAAAAGGGATCCAGTTGTACCAGAAGCATACATCTAAGAAGGAACCAAACATTACAGAAAATATGACAGAAATGCCGTAACAACAGCCATCAAGAAGCTGCTGTCCTCTGCTTTGATTCACTACATCATTTTGTAAATAGAGGCTCCAGACAAGACTGTTTCAGTCTTTCTTCCAGAAATCGTAAGCAGTTTATTCTGACAAATTTTTAGCAGTGATTTAAAATCACAAAATCTGCTTGAACCATACGGGTATTAAAATATCAATAGGACAAATGAAAAACAGCTGTGAAGCTTTCTTCTGCAAATACAGGTAGCTCACATGTAAAAAATTATATCACCTTGGAGTAGACTATCAACTGTGTTGTAAAGACACTGTCCTTAAACACATTTTGGAAGAAGAGAAATACATTTATCTTCTGCAATTCCAGTGTCTTCTTCTGTATGTTAATTGCAGAATTTCCATTGCAAAGACCACTGTGACTCAGTAGTGCTCTAATTAATCAAATGTCTACAAGGAATTGTTGCTTGTAATTAGTATTAAATAAGTATTTTATTTCTGTTTTTTCTGAGGGACTTCACAAAGAAAAGAAGTGGCAAATACAGTCACATGGTAAATAGAAGCATGGTATGTATTCTGGTTTGCATTTGCAGCTTACTCTTGTCTTCTTTCTAATAAAAATAGAAAGCTCCAGTCTTGCCCCAGGAAGAGAGAGAAATAAAATTGATAGCAATCCTATATAATCTGTAATTAGATCCTGTGTTTAAATATACTAGTCCAGAGAGGAAAATAATCAAACAGGTAACTAAATAAATAACCAGCACTAGAAAGCCTAAAACTGGCAGTTAAGTCTAGGAAATTGTTTCCTGCTCTTGAAGTTCACGTAAACATTGACCAGTCCTGTTTACCTCATTGCAAGTCTGTGTGTGCAAATGTGTACATCCATCTGTGTGTTTTTGTGTGTAAGAGAAAGAGACCATGAATCACCACCAAGGCATGCTAATTGGCATATTTTCAGCATGCATAGAAATCAGCAATGATTACTTGAAATATGAAGAGATATGAATGTTTAATTATGTCATAGCTAGATGATTCAAACAACAGCACATGAACCTTTGGGTTACAAGATTTTCATCATTCTAAGAATTCACAGTGCTTTCATATTACGTAAGAAGTACTATCTAACACAAAATGGATTTTCTTCCCAAAATGCAGCATTACAGTTTTTGCATTAATACTAAGTGATTACTTGAAAAATCAATATTTAATTATTTTAATGTGCTATATAATAAGCAACAGAAAAGATAAAATAAAATATGAGAACTGTTAAAATCAACAATTTGGATTTTACCATAGATAAAATTTACTGTGACAAAGGTAATTTTCCATTGAATGATTGGTGTACATGTAAATAAAAATAACTGGTCTCAGGAAAGTTCCAGTGGTTATTACGTCTTGATTCTGCACTGCTTGTGCAGTTTTAAAACTCTCATCTTTAATAACTTACAAAACTGTAAGGAAAAGCAGGGCTCAAACCAAAAGTATTACAACCCCCAATAAATCTTTAACAAAGGATATAAATATTTCTTGGGGGAAAAGAAAACCCGACAAATGAATTGTTCATGTTTCATTATCTGTGACTTCCATGTTAATTCTAAACTTGTTTTAGTTCTGACTTTTAATTTATGAGCCTCCAACTTCAATGCTATCACAGCATTCTTTTTTTATGAAGTTATATTTCACAAGGACCATAAAAGCATTTTAAATTTGGGAAATGGTAGTTGTTATAAGGCCATGTTGCATAATATTGTACTAAATTAAATACTTGAATTTGAAGAAATTTAAAGTTTCCTAAAAGAAGGAAAAATAGTAGATTTGCTGCACAATTTTATATACCCGTCCAACAACAAGAATGAGAATGAAAAGTGAAGTCCAATGCAAATCATTAACTAAATGTATCAGCTGTCAGTTTTATCACATTTGGAGAAGTCTAACAAGAAAAACATCTACAAATAGCTTCATTCTTCCTAAGACAAGTTATCTAATTTTGGCTAAGCGTGCATTTTATTCACTGATGACAAGAACTGGGAGATGGATCTGGAATTCTTCCAAACCCTTTTATAAAAGTAAAAAACATAATCATCTTTTATGTAAATGGAAGAAGTGATGTCTGATTTGGTGTGTGAAATTTATGTATTCAGAAGTACATAAATATTAGTGGAACACTTTACCCCTCAATATATCTGGGCAATTGCCAATGGACTGTTTTGAGAAGCTCACTAATGCCTTCTGAAGATATTATTTGGTTGCCTGTTTATTGCAAATATTTGGCCAAAGCCCCCCTAAAAGCCTCCCCCAAGAGACAGCAGACAGGACTAAATTAACTGAGCAGAGACAGAAAGGTGTCCCTTCTCATTCATTGCCACTGTTAAGTGAAATATGTGAGCCCTTGGCCTAAGATGCTTCGGACACTAAATTTATTCACAGATGCTCCTATTAGGATCTAAGTTTTCACAAACCTACCTTCTAGTGCTTTTTTGATAGGTACCACTGCAGCAGCAGGCAGCTGCGTAACCTGCCTGTCATGTCTGTTCAGGCTCACATGCAGCTCCCGTTGTTGCTTCTTTCAACCTCTTTACAAATGTGCTATGGGCACACAACAAATCTGGAGGTCTGTAGACTGATACAAACCAGATTATTTTAGTTAGCTGCTCTCCATTAAAAGATGCCTTTTATCACTTTCCTACCTCTACATAAAGGAGTGCAATGCACATGCTGAGCACCTGAAAGTTGTGTAAATACATTTCCCCAGTAATGTCACTGCTCATTCATACACTTCTCTGACTTTGTAGTGCATGCATCACACAACAAAATTTCTATTGTGCCGTAGTAAACAAGCTGTGTGAAAATCAAGGTAATCTGAGGATAAATATTTACAAGCTACGTATGAAGCTTGTAAATAGCTACCTTTGTTCATCAGCACACAGTTTTTCACATAGAGACTGTTTTCATAGTTTTACAACTGAGAAGGACACACAAAATTGACACACAGTGCTACTTTTTCTCTGCTTCATAGTTTTGGGAGGCAGCACCATAATAAAGACCTCTGCTGCACGTGATCACACAGATACACAACAGAAAAATCAGTGTCAGATGCAGCTCAAGCTACAGAAAATTCTGAAATGTGCACCTTTGTGTAATATGGTGCAGCCAAATTAATTGCAGTATTTGTGTTATTTGGCTGTTAAGTGGCTTTTCTTTCAGCATTGAATAGACATAGTGCTGCTGCTTTTGTTGTTTTGTTTTTTCTTTTCATGAGGATGTCACCTTAGCTGGCCTGAACCTTCATGAGATAAATTCCTTCCAGTCTATTTCCCACTCTTCCCTGAAGTGAATGCTGATTTTTTTTTTCCCATTCTTGGTAGGAAGTCCATTGAGCCATCTTTTCATATTATCTCACAGAAGTTCTTATATAGTCTGTGGACTGTAGTGTTGCAACATGGAACTTTAAATTCCTCTGTGCTTCAGAGCATACATCAATATTGCCTTCTCATCCTGGTTTGTTAAAAACTTCAGAAATATTCAAGAAAATTGATAGCTTCTATGAATCTCCTTTTTCCTTGGATCCAGCTTGTTAAAAACCTTGTGGCCTTTTCCCCACAATTTTACAGCATTTTAAGTTTCTAGCCTTCTAAATCACAGAATCACAGAACAGTTAAGAGTTGTAATGGACCTTCAAAGATCACTTAGTCCAACCCCCACAAATTCCATTACTTTTCATCCCAAAAGTCAAAAAATCATCAGGTTGGAAAAGAACTTTGATATCATCAAGTCCAACCCATGACCTAATTATCACGTCTTGGTCTTGGAAAAAAAATAATGCTGGAAGATCCTTTGGGATTCAGTGCTCCCACTGATATCAAAGCTGTCTCTGATTCTCCAGAGAACAGGCTCATTCCTGAAGTGTCTGTCCAACCCCATGACTGACCATGCTCTGTCTTACCAGACAATGCTATAAAATTCAAACACATGTACAGGGTGTTCCTTAAGTAGTAAGCTATCTTATAATAGTGACGCATTCCCCACCTCCTTTGTCCTTATGATATTTTTAATGATTTTGCTGGGCTGGCATGTACAGCACTGTATTATATACTCTCCTTTTCTCTTCCCCATCCCTCCAATGCAGCCTCATGACTAAAATCATCTACACAAATCACTACTACATTTGGTGTCCACAAAGGGACAGCTCTTATTGTGCGTAAGCACAACCCATCACACTATTTAGTCCCTGCACAGCTCACTGTCCTTAGAGGGATAGTGTTAGGAAGAAATCAATCCATCATTCTTATAGGAAAATCCCTGTTGTGACTTGTTGCAAAGTGAGAGGGGTTTTGTACACTGGCTGAAGTCATGTTAAAGTTGCAGGTGAAAGATGATAGATGCCATGTCCTTGCCCTAGGAATTACATTTGCAGGGCCATTATATCAACATCACATCAAGGTTTCTACTGACATAATTATGTTAGGCATTGATCTTGCCTACAACATTATCTATCAAGCAGATGGTGAAGTAACACAAATATATCGACACTACCACAACAATTTACTGTGCAAGGCTACTCATGGAACTACACATTTGGGTTATTTAGCACTGTTCAAAACTTCTGCTAGAATGTAAAATTTCTTGGGGGAAAAAATCAGTCCAATCTAAGGAAAATAATTTCATCAGGGTCTGGTGTTGGGGAAGATTAAATAGGAAAACCTTATAAATATGATTGCCTGGCAAAAGATTTGGAAAATACAGACATTGAGATGAGAACTAGATTTGAAATAACAAACCTTGACTACTGAATAACTAGAAAACAATAGTATAGCCAGGTTGAAAGCAATCCCCCTTTCTGATTAAACAACGCCCTTTACCTGCAGACAGATCCAAGGGTCAAATGGAATGCTCTGTCTCACCCCCAATGTATGGTTCATCCCACACCTGTGACCCTCCCCTGAAGTATCAGGTATCTGTGACCCCATTGGCCCAAGTCCTGTTCCAGCCCACCTTGAAGCCCCCTGATAAGGTGTGCCCGAGGGACCGGACACTCTCTTGGACCTTCCCCTGGGACCCTCACCTGGAACCCTTGCTCCCTCTCTCTCTCTCTCTTCCTCTCCCCCTGGGCCTGCCACGAGTTGCGCCTGGCAACTCCAAGCAGGGCCTTTCCCCCTTTTAATAAACCACATTTTCTAAGACCTGACTTCAGAGATCTCTCATCCATCCAAACCGTCCTGGAGACCTGCGCTCTTTACAGTCTGGCAAGCAATAAAATCGGAGTATTAAGAAGGAAACAGTCTGCTCAGCAAAATAATAAGATTCCTAAAATTAAAAAGGCAGTTTATTTTTATTTCCTCTGATTTGCTACCTACTGGAAGAAAGAGGATGTTTTGCCTGACAGTATTTTCTGTTATGTAAAACATTTCTTTGTTGGGGATACAAATCCATGAACTTCAATTTTAACTTTTTTAAATGTCTGATACCATTAAGGATATTGTAATGTGCTCCAAGTCATCAGAGTTGCAATCACAGGCTGCAACTACAGGCTTAGTGATTGGAATTACCTGTTATTAGCCCTGTGTCAGAAGTGAAGCAATTAGAAGCGACCAAACTTTCAAATCAGTGATGAAATGGCTGTGTTTGAAAATGTGTTTATGTCATCACAGGCCTCCAGCCGGGTAATAACTAGCATTGACTCCATGTTCTCAGAAGGCTGATCAATGACTTTATTATACTATACTTATCAAGAAACCCATTGCCCTTAGAGACAGTCACGAAACAGGTGGACTCAATTGGTCCTTCAATCTAAATCCCATAACACATTCCACATGTTCACAACAACAGGTGCAGCAAGTGAAGATAAGAATTTTTTATCATTCTTATCTCTGATCTTCTCACAGCCTTCCCCAGGACAATGCCTGGGAAAGCTATGTGTTGCTCTCTGTGGCCAGAGAGCTGCTGACACGTGTTTAAACCTCACAAATGTTTGCTTTTGTGAAAGAAGCAAATGAATGTTAGTGATCTGTCACATGATATATTTCACTTACCTCGGATGTCCAGTGTAAGCTATTTCAAAAAGGAGATGACACTTACATGTGACCTCATAGAATAACTTTATGAAGTTCCATGTGACTTTCATATGCAACATGAAAGATCTACTTGCAACAGACAAAACCAAAAGGAACTGAGAAGGCAGTTAGTTTTTACAAGCATAAAAGCAATCAGACTTAAGAGCTGAATTAAGCAACCAAACTATAGTTCAGTGTATTTTTCCAGACTACAGTCTCTTCACATCTTTTGCAACCTACCCATAACAGTGAAACAAAGAATTGAGTACTCAGAGATTTTCCAGATCAGTGAAGCCTTGTTGCTGTTGTGCTGGCAGGGAGTACGGCCCAAGCAGCAGCCTGGCAGGTTGTTTCACAGCACACCGTGGCACAGGCGAGATGAAGACTGCAGCAGCAGAGCAATAGGAAAGGAAGAGTGGCAGTTCACAAAAGGAAGGGTGACAGAAAAAAAACACAAGTGAAGCAGCCATGAAGAGTTATTTTTAGCTGGCAATACTTCCATATATTGCCATATGCCCTTCCAGTATATAATGACAGTACTCATCACAGGGCTGGCCCACACCAAGACAGCAACTGGTGACCAGGGTCAACCTCTGCAGGCACCACTACATGCCAGAAAAACAACTTTTTTTCCTTTTTTTCCCCCAGCATTTACATTTTTACTGGTCTTTCACTTTTTCATTTACACTAGAGAATGGAATGGAAAGCAGGATATTTTTCTCCTCCTCATTCTTCTCATCAGCACGCTTATGCCAGCATGAATGTCTGGCTGGTCACAGGGTAAACCCAGCTGGTCTGTCTGAGAGGAAATAGAGAAAGGAACATGCAGGGTGGCTGTGTGGGCACATGGGGACTCACATTAGCACCAGGCAAGATGGGGAGTGTGGGAAGGTGGGCAAGATCATGACCTTAACCAGCTCTGACAATTTATGTGCACCTTCAAATTATTTTTTGCATTTAGAAATATGCTGCAATTTTTAAAGTTTACAGACTTGAACAACACGTTCATTTGAGCTTGATGGAAATTGGCTGGAGGCAGCCTGCAGCACCATCGTCTAACACCTTCTACACTGCCAGCACTCACCAGTTTCTGAGCTGGAACAAGTGAACATTGTTTCATGAGAATCCAGTATGTCCATGTTTGTTTACAGTTCTAATTAGGAGAAGGAATTGTTAATCCACCACTAAAACTGACTACTTGATCAGGAACAAATACTTGCTGAGCCATTGGCACCTGCCCACCAAATGTAGAATATTGAGCTCCCAGCACAAGTAGACAGTAAACAGCCATAAAAGCACTACAGCTTTTATTAAATTCATTTGGAAGTGGCCATCTTTCTCTATAATTAGCAATATTCTATCATAACAAATGCAATCAAAATGTTCAAAAGCTGCCTTTCAACAATGTCTGCTGGCCTAATTGTATCCATGCCAGAGGCTTAGTCCTCTGCTAGTTTATCTGTGTGAGGTAAACACTGTAAAATGTATTTGCAAGTGACGAATGGTAACTGCATAAGTGTGCAGCTGCAGACCAACCTTTGGCCTCCTTAGGGTTTCTCTCTTCAAAGTGAGCCACTTAGGCTAACCTGGGTGAGACTTCAAAAGCAAAGTTCCAGTCTGTACTGATATTTGTCTTACCCCAGTACTTCCCATATTCCTGGAAGAGAAATACTACTGTGTAAGTACCTTTATATAACTTCAATCAAATTAATTCCAATGCAGATTCACTAAAAGATTTCACTGTTTTATGACCAAGTAAAGAAATAGTTTTTACTCATAGTATCATTGTTTTCACTATTATTTTTTCAAAATGGCTGGTAATTATCCTCAAGAGAGAATGAGAACGAACACTTCCTGGTATTAACAGTATGTGAAAACATGTAAACCAGTGGTTTTGAAATGCAGTAGTTACCTTGCAAAGTCATGCCCTTATTATTTCACTGTAACTCATCTGTGTAGTTATGCAAAAAATAAAAGTGTATGTACAGGAGATAACACGAGACAGCTGGGATGGAATGTTATTTTGAGCTATTTCCTCACACAAAAATAGTTCCCAACTGCACGTTCTTACAGGGTATCTGCAAGGTGTGGGGAAAGTTTCAATGGACAAACATTATTATCCCCCAAATTCTGTGATTCTGTGAAGTAAATGAGGCTATGGAAAGTACCTCTTTTTTGACAAATATGTAGAAGAGAGGTGCTAAAGAACAAGCTCTGCAGAAGACTTTTCATCAGGTAGAATAAAGGCATAATCACTGCTGCAAAGCATTTTGGACATGATTGCACAAATTTTAGTTCTTGGTTCAACAGAAAAAATATACAAAGGAAGAATATGCAACAAACTGGATGTTTTTATTGCTGCTGCTGTTTCTCTAGTTTATGTAAAGGACATTTCCAAGCCCCCAGTAGTAACAAAAATAGCTGAAAAGAATTCTCCATTTCTCAAGTCACTTGCTGTCAGTATTTACAAAGCAGTGATTTATCATGAATGACAAACAAATCCAAAGCCTTTAAACATAATGAGTAATGTCTGAAGCCCATAGGTGAAAAGATTGGGAGATAACAACATGCACTGTACATAAATGTTACACAGGCCTGACCACGTAATCAGTTTTTTAATACTGGATAGTTAAATCTTTGTCATTGCTTGTTTCTTTTGTTCTGATTTTTTTTTCCTTTTTCTGGTGTGTGTTCTGTTTTGTTTGTTCGTTTTGTTTTAGTTTCTATTTTTTGTTCTCTGAAATGTAATCCTTAGCTGCCCAGGCAAACAAGTAAAATGGGGTGCTTTACTCCCATCCTTTGTGTTGCAAATCTGTTATTGAACAGAATCTTCTGGAATAGAGACAGGCACAGGCAGTTTTTGCCCTTAAGTCTCACAGGATCTCTCTGCATGTGGAAAAATACAGTACCTCCAGCAATAGTCACCAAGTCCTTGGTGGGAAGTTGGAGAGGATTATTCTGGGCAGCTATCTGGTCTCACTAAAACATTCTTTTTCCTTCAAAAAGGCCTGTCTTGGGAAACAAGTGGGCTGACAAATCAGGTCAGTACATGCTTAGGTCAGACAAAAAGCAAGCTCTTCACCAAAACTCAACAGTTTCTGGTTTTGAGTTCAGACACTCCCACACTTCTCCTGCACTGAGCTCCATTTCCACCCTCTGTGGTATTTACCAACATTGCTCTGGAACCCCCTTATCTAATATATTGTCTTCCATATTGCACATGGGCTTCTGTTTGCACATGTTGCCAGCTTAGAAGGTGCTTCGTTGACACCATTGTGCTGTACAAACACCAAGGTGTTTGTCTGTCTTCTGTTGTGAGGCAGTGAGGCAGAATCACACAACAAACAAAAGCCTTCTTTTTCATGGCGGCCTTTGTATAAGCATCTTCCAGTTCACCTGTCTCAAACTTGTTCCCCTTGGCTCACATTTCTCAGTGCCAGTCAGTTCTCCAGGCTCATCTGTGGTGCCCTGAGACAGCAGTTTAGCTCAGCATGGCTTCCAAGCTCCCAGCTCCCACTGCACTTACGCAGACTGTGCCTCTTGCTGACACCAGTGACTGCAGCAAGACAGCTCAGGCAGCCCCTTCAGCTTGAATGCTGGATCAATCACCTGAATGCATGGACAAGGATGGGGATGGACAGGAATCATGAAGCACAGCTACACAAAATCAACATTTGTGAGATGCCATGAAGGAACACTCTGTACAAGGACACAGCTTTTACAAAGAAAACAAAAGAAAAAATATATTGTATCCAGTAGGATTTCAAATTACTTATGCTGGTATTTGAAACTCTGAGTCAAACCAGGCAGTAGAAACATGGGACTTGGAATTAAACTGGCTAAAGCTCCCTGGAAACTACACTTGCCATTTGCATATGCTTCTTTGAGAACTGCAATCCTGACAGCTTTTTCACATCTCTTAAAATAAATGTATATTAAATTTGAACTTCTTGGCAAGGAAGGGATTTTTGGTGACTTGTAGCAGCAGGAAATGTAACTTGTTCTTACTCAGTAAGGGCTAACCCTAAAATAAAATAAATACTAAATTGTAGACTAAAAGAGAAATGGTTTATAAAAGAATGCAGAAGAGATTGGACATGCAGAAGAATGGTACTTTCCATAAAATTTAATGGACTTTCCACACTACAATGAGTCACTAAACATGTGACCACTTATTATCCCAAAATGGAAACAGTGCAGTACATCCAATGTATTAAATGCAAGCAATAAGCTCCCAGTCACCCCATCATTTAGGTCTGTGAATTTACAAATTGTACATTGGTCCAAAGAGATGCTGCGAATTCCTCAGGTTTCTAATATGATAGTGGACATGTTAATTTGCACTCAAGTCTGCACATCGAATACTCAAGCTACTAATGCATTAAAAAGATAGTGTGAAAATAAATACCTATTAGCCTGCAAAAGATTATCAAGATCTGCCGTAAAATATACTTTGCTTTTTGTCTTAGACTTCAATATTCAGTCATTTTTCCTCTTAAATCCCTCTTTATTCAAACAAGATGCTTTGGCCAAAAAATAATGCTTCCAATTTTTAAACATTAGTATTTAGTGTTAAATTTGTAGTTTTTTGGCCTTTAGTGAGAAAAGATGCTTTGAAACAACATAGATATAGCAGAACCTAGCTCAGTTTAAAAAAAAATGCTAGGGTTCAGCTGGCTTTTAATCCCTTCTACTGTTGTTGGCAGTCCAGAACAGCAATGTTCTGCTAACAGGAACCCCCTGTCCTCAAGCCTAGGTTTTAGTCATGGTCAGGTTATCCTAACCTTATCTCATGTTTCCATTTTCCTTCAGTTTCAACTGACTCACTTTGTTTTTCAGATACACGCATACAAAAATATCCTCTCTCTGCTGAACCTCTCCATATTCACTGCCACATTCACCCATTTTCTTGGCAATTGTTACATTTATTTTGGGCATCTAGCTGAAGATCTATTTTCTTCTTTTGTGTGGTTCGACCAGATCAGTTTACAATGGTTTACTTTCTTTCAAAGCTGATTATACTTAGCAGAGCAGATAAAAAACTCAAGTCTTTGAAGATTTGTGGAAAGCTGTGAAGACATATCCAGGCTGCTGCTGGTAGCCCTGCATGGAGACCCTTCTCAGTAAGGTGGAACTAGGAAAGTAGTCTTTAATATTCCTTGTCCTGTTCACTGCAACTGTGATCCTTCTAACAATAGGCCTAAATAAGCTGTTTGTAGGTTATAACAACTTACCCTGTGATAAGGCTTTCAGCTTAACTTCAGCCTTCCCCACCACCCACATTAGTCTCCCTGTCCTAAAGTAGGTGGCCTATAATACTAGCAATAGATAACTTTATAATTTAGAATTTGCATAGAGGGATTTTCCTTTTTAATCTAGGTTTTTTTAGTTTTGTTTGGTTTTCTTTTTTTTTAAATTTCTTTGGTGGTTCTTTTTAATAGTTTTTTTTTAATTTACATTGTGCAAGTATATAGCCAGCTTCAGAATCAATGATCTCTGATTTTTTTTCAATCTTGTGAGGAAAATTTATTTTAATGGCTACACAAGAAAATCAGTGTATGTGTACCTTGAGCTACAAATAGAGTAGTACAAAAACACACAACCTAAAAGCAAAACTATGTTAATATTGTGCATTAATCTAATAGCAGGAGGCCTGAATTACATCAAATGGCTCTGATGATTGTAAATACGTAAACACAATACAGTTTGTTTTGGATACAGAACAGAAAACAGGAAATAACAGAACCGGCCCACTCATCTGCAGATGCTAATTTTAGGAGAGCATCTCCTGTGTGGAAACTTACCGGCTGCTATATACTGCAACAGCTTTGGAGTTGAATTTCATTGTAGTGTACAGTGGACTCCAATATATGTTATTACGTCTACAGTTATACTGTGGTCATTAAGGTAGGTATGTTAATAACATGTCTACCTTAATGACCACAGTATAACTTACATTTTGTCTTGGGCTGCAGATACTCTCCCGGAGTTGTGTGAGCCCAAGACAGGGTATAAGGGATCTAGGGCATTGAACTTGGAATAAAATATCAATTAAAGTGGTCAGATAATTACTTAACAACCAGAAGTCTGTGATTCAAAAAAAAAAAAACTGTATCAAGAATTCACTCTCCCACCCGAGTGTCACTAGTAGCACGAGGAGCGGGGCGGGGCGCTGTCAGCCCCAGCCCCGGGCCGTCGGTCGCTGTCTCTCGGCGGTGCCGGTGCCGGTGCCCGCGCGCCGGGGCGGGCCCACGGGGCTCCGCGCCACGGCCGCGTGCTGACAGCGCCCCCTGCCGGTGGCGCCCGCTGCGGCGCGCGACCTGCTCGCATTGGCACCGCCCTAGTGGGCGGGGCTCCGCCGGCGCTTCTATTGGCCGTGCCCCGGGAAGGGGGGGGTGCCGCCTCCTCACGTGAGTGGGGGCCGTGCGCTCTCCTGCCCGTTGGCGCGCCCTGGCGGTCGGCGGTCTCGCCACGCCGGCATGGAGGGCAGCGGCAACGGCGGCGGCGGGGCGGCCCCGGCCCCGGCCCCGGCCCCGGCCCCGGCCCCGGCCCCGGCCCCGGGCGAGGAGGGCGAGGGCTGCGAGGGGCTGTGGGAGCTGCCGGTGGAGCGCTGCGAGAGGCGGCCCGTGTGCGGGCGCTGCAGGTGACGCGGGCGTGGGGCCGCGGAGGTGCCGCGGGGCCGATGGGTCCCGCCCCGCTCGCCGTGAGGCGGCGCTGAGGCCCCGGGCGGGCGCGGGTCGGTGGTTCGGCGGGGACTGAGTTGCCCTCAGGGACACCCGCACAGAGCGGGTCGGTGTGAGCGGGGTCTCGCTCGCCCTGTGCGCCCTCCAGCGCCTGTGGCATCGCACAGTCACGGAACGGGTCAGGCTGGGAGGGACCGCACCGGGTCACCTGGTCCAAAGGATTGCATCCAGGTGGTTCTTGGATATCCCCAGTGACGGAGACTCCACAACCTCTCTGGACTATCTGTTCCAGACACAGTGGAGGTGTTCTTCCTCATGTTCAAGTGGAACTTCGTGTACCTCAGTTTCTGGTTGTTGCCTCTTGTTCTGAGGCCATCATGTCCTGAAAGCATGTGCACACCTCTTGTGTAGCAATAACATAACATCAATTAACTCTATTGTCCAAGGAGTCGGTAAATGTGGTGGGGAATACCTAGAGGCTCAACACACAGAGAGCGCTACACCTTTTATCTGTATGCTCACCTTTGAAAAGCAAAGGAGAAAGGGAAGATGTGTCCCCTCAGTGCCATGCAGCAGGACACATGAGGCTCAATACATCTAGGCAGTCTTTGGTGCTTTGTCAAAAAAAAAAAAAAAAAAAGAGAAACTAGCCTTACCTAACAGCTTTACAGCTAATTTTGAAATCCATTTAAGTACTGGTTAATACAGCTTGTGAATTCAGGTGTCTTTTTTAAGCAGGCAGTGACTTACGGTCTTACAGAAATACCTCACAACTTAATTTTATACTTACATATGTATGTCCCTTTAGTAAAATGAGTGCAGGTTCCTGAACTGAAATGCTTGTGCATACCTGCCAGAAAAAAAAAGTTTCTCAGCACCTATACTGAATCATCTGTTCTTGGTCATTGGTGAAACGAGTGGAAAGGCATGTAATTTTGCTAACAGTGTAGTTGCAATCTCGAAATTTCAAGTGTCAGAGTTCAGAAGCTTATTGCTGATAAGTTTCCTATATGTAAGTTGTAATAAAAAATATGTACTGTGCAAGTCATAATATTTGTAAGTGTTCACTGTTAGAAAAAGTAGTCATAAGCAATAGTTGATGCTCAAAGATGAAAACCAAGCAGGTGAGTGACACTTACCTTTTGCTGCCCTCTTTTTCACCAATGACTTTTAGCTCAAAGAACTTCTTGAGCTGGATGTGGTTCTGTATCTAATATCCCCTAGTAAATACAGGGTTTTTTTTAATGTTAATTTCTCCAGTCCCCCTTGAACCCATGTAAATTCCATGTATCAGCAACATCTGGCTAGCAAGGACACACTACAGGCCTACAAACCACAGTGGGGAAGAATTAACTTTTAGTTTGACTGTGGCTTCTACCTTCCTCCCTTGCACATATTATTCCAGGTATGAGCAAGCCAACTGGAGATTTATACCTTGGGTGATGTGTTTCTGCTTATATTTATAAGGATTCTTCCTTATCCTATAGCTGCTTAGTTTCCTAGTAACCTTTTGTGAACTCTTTTGGAAAGCCAAAGTTGATTTTTGTCAACTGCAGTGCTCTTACCCCTGTATTTATTGACTCTTTCAGAGAACTTAAATGGTTCTGAAAAGTAGGGTTTCCTTTTCCTAAAGCCATGCCAATTCTTTTCATATAAACCATGTATTTTGGTAAGGTTCTACTAACCATATTTTTATTTTTAGTTTCTGTTCACATTAGCAGGCTTCTTTGTTGAAGGTTTTTTTTTTTTTAATAGTTGCTTACTGCTCAGCATTTCTAGTCCTTACATATCAAGGAATTGGCTGAGTAAGAGTTAACCCACTGTCATCCTTACTGAGCTTTTTAATGTTGAGGTGGAGTACTGCCATTGTTGTTGTTGTTTATTTTGTTAGTGTGTTTCACAGTATCTACTGCAGGTCCTTAAATTTTGAACAGATTGTCTGATGAGTTATGTACAAAAATGGTTTCTAGGATAGGTATCTCTCTGTTTTCTTTCAGAGTAAGCATGATGCAAAGTATTTGTCCAGCTCCTCATTACCATGTAGAGTATTAAAACATCAGCTTCCTAAAGAGTTGTGGATGAATTACAGCTCCTTGTGAGGAGCATGGGAGCAATGTGCACAGACACTGAAAGAAATGCAGGGGCAGAGAAACCAGGGAGAATGAAAAGACCACAGAGCTGCTTTTTAAGAAAAAAGGAAAATGTTTGGGGTTTCTTTTTTGTGGTGGTGACAATGCAAGACTAAATTGTACATTCAGTGTATTTTTGCACTGTATCCTCTCCATGCTATTCTTCAGGATTATAGCTAAATTATGCTCTTCATTGATCATGACTTTCTGTGGCATGGCTTGGAGTTGAAGTGGGTAGTGCTGTAATTTAGGGTGCCTCGTGGGAAGCAGTATTACCCTTAACAGTATTATGTTGATTGGGGCCAGGTATATTTAATTGACTTCCTCAATTTTCTGAACTCTAGATTTTGTCATAAGGTTCCTTAATGAATGCGGTTTAGGTCTGAATTCAGTACAAAAGCATGGAAAAATGGGTTCTCTTTAGCATCATCTGGTGATTCCTCAGGGCAACTGACTTGAGGTTCTGAGTTTTTATAGAAATGACAAGACAGCTGATTGACAACTTGCTAACAAGTGCTCAGTCAGTCAAGATGTGAAATAGAAATGTGGGTGTAAGGTAGATAAGTTTTCATTTTGGATAATGTGAATGTTCACTTGTGTGTCCTGAAGGAGCAGGATGTTTCTAAGTGTTACGTGTTTGAGACTTCCTATTGCCGGTGGCGGTGGTGGGGAAAATATTAGCATTTGCAATAGCTTATGGGGGAGAATTTGAATGAAATAATGTAATACAATTTTACCTTTTGAAGGTGTTGTGTGTGTAAGTACTAGTTTAAGAAAAAAGTTTAAAATGACCCTGCTTATGATTGGTGTTTGAGATGGCAAGCAGCTGATGCAAATGAGGTATGTGCAGTTGACTGTTTTATTCTTGAGGAAAGAATTTAATACATAGTCTGTCTGCCAAAACTTGCTTTCAGAAGTTAAAGCCCCACACCCAAACATTTATTTAGGAGAATAGGCTTAATATAGTTTCCAAGTTGCTATTAGCTTGAAAAAATGAAGTAATGTAGGACAGCAATTTTATTTTGTGGTGTGATGCTGATAGTAATTTAACATTTTGAAATTGTGAACTTCTGTGGGTCAGATTTCAGTGTTTTCTAGATACATGGTGTTCTATTAGGGAAAAAGCCTTTTAGTAGTACAAGAGTCATGAATACACAATTGACTTCTTGCTACAAATCTTGACTGTACATATGGAAAATTCCATTGTTATGGGAGAACTTCTGGGTAATATTTTCAGGAGAAATTATGACTTTAAACTTTGAGTATTACCTATCATCTCTGAACATTGCTAGGTCTCATGTAGGCCATCACAAATACCCACTGATAACAGTCCTCTATATTTGCAAGACGGGTTTATGTTGTAAAGTTAGGTTAACAACAGCTGGTATTTTCTCAGTTCTGCTATTATATATGCTGCACTGCTGTACATGTATTTCAAGGGTGGGGGGCAAGAAAAAAGAGTAACATTAATCTGTTAATATAAGTACCCCCTTTGCCTATAACTAAAATAATTACAGTGAATTTGAGTGCTGTGAGGGCTCTTGATAGTATTGATAATTCAATGATGACTTGTGATGACATGGTGCTGCTTCATATTTTGAGGAAAAATGTAGTGTTCTTATATAAATGCCACATATTTATTAATAATTTTGTTATGTCATATAAAGGCTGAGTCTGAAGAAGTAATTGGGCTTTCTTCAGCACAATAAATATATGCATTTGCTTTATAGCACGCTGTTATGGTATTTAGTTGCAAACATGAATTTTTGAAGTTTGAGTAACAATTGCAGAAAGTGAAATAAGCATGCTTTAAGTATTTTAGCCATGGCTGTTGCAAGAAAATAGCTTTGTAGCCTTTTATTATTTGTACTTTGGGATGATTTTTTTCCAATTGGCATGTTTTTGTTATTGCTGTGTGGAGATGAATACCCACTTCCTATGAGGACATAATTGTCAATTACCACCCTAACAGTCTGACATACTCATCTGGGACTGTAGCCTGGTCACTCTGTCATGTCAACATCGCTGACATCACAGAATCTTACATACAGAATGGGTGAGGTTGGCAGGGACCTCTTGAGATCATCTTGGGTCCAGGCCCCTGCTGAAGCAGGATCAGCTAGACCAGATTGCCCAGGATTGTGTCCAGCTGGGTTTTGAGTATCTCCAAGGATGGAGACTCCACAACTGCTCTGGGAATTTCTTCAATGTTTGACTCCATCTGTGTTCAGATGGAGTTTCATAGTTTACCTGTGTGTTTTGCCTCTTGCCCTGATAGTGGGTGCTGTTGAGAAGAGCCTGACTTCATTCCCTCCTGTCAGTCATTTATACACAGGCATAATGTCCTCCTTAGCCTTCTCTTTTCCAGGACAAAGAGTCCAACTTCTCAGCCTCTTCTTATACAAAAACATCCCTTAGTCATCTTTAACTGTGTGCTGGACCTACTCCAATTGTTATGTTCAGGGAAGCCCAGATCTGGACCCAACACTCCAGACATGTCCTTAGTAGTGCTGAGTAGAGAGGACGGATCACATCTTCTGACCTCCAAGCAGCAGTGTTAAATGCAGCCCAGTTTGCTGTTGATGGCCTTTGTGTCAAGGGCAAGGACAGTTTGCTGGCTCATGATTAGCCTCTCTGCTAGTTTCTTCTCTACAGAGCTGTTTTCCAGCTAGCTCTTTGGTTCCAAAGGATGTATTGGTGCCTGAGGCCGATCTTCTTTCTATGCAGGGCTTTGCATTTACCTGTGTTGAAACTTCATGCGGTTCCTTCTAGCTCATTTCTCCAGTCTGTAGAGGTCTGTCCTGCCAGAGGCCAGTATTCCCAGATAGGGTTCTTTTAGATGTGCACTGTCCATCCTAAGTTACCAGAAGGGAATGCATGAGTTGAACCCAGCTAAAACTCATTGCTCTTTTTGAAGTTCATTTTGTGTTTGTTCAGCTTTTGTACTATGCTAAGCCATGTAAATAATTCTTCTATGCTGGTCTGGCTGGGTCAAAAAGATAATTGTCTCTATTGGTTTTCTTGGGGTCAGGAAGATAATTGCCTCTATTGATTTTCTTGGTGGAGGCCATTTACACAAGTAGTTGATCCTCAGAAGTTTATCTAAAGCAAAGGCCACCCTCCAGTCCCTTTGTATTGAAATAAGTCCAGCTTCCTTTGTGATGGCCAGGGTGACTTCCTACATTTTTTCTGAACTTTTTTCTTGAAAGAGTTATTTTATCATCAGTCAGACCTCTGGATGGCCAGACTGCCATGTACTAGCCACTCCTGTCAGCTGTGAGCTTTCTAAGGGTATGATCTGTCCCAGCATACAGGTCAATGATGAAGAGGTTAAATGGTGGTAGCCCCAGTATAAGTGTCTGGAGTACTCCGCTAGCAGCTTGTCTCCACCTGGACTTTATCCCACTGGCCATGCCCTTAGCACCCGGCTGTTGAGCCAGTTCTTTTCACTGTCAGTTTATCCAGGTGAAACTTTATCAGATTGTCTAGGAGGGTGAGACACTGTCAGAAGAAGTATCAAAGCTGAGGTGAACAACATCTACTGCTTTCCCCTCATCCACCAAGGTACTCACCTCACTATAGAGGGCCATCAAGTTGATTAAATGGAATTTCCCCTTTGTAGATCCATCTGACTACTCTCAATACCCTTTTTTCTTTTGTTTGTTTAGAAATGGTTTCCAGGAGGAATTTTTCTACTGTCTTCCCAGGGGTTGATGTAAGGTACTGACCTGTACTTTCCTGGACCTTCTTGCAGAGAGGAGTGATATTTGATTTCTTTCAGACTTCAGCAACCTCTCTTGTTATCTGGAGATCATCAAAACTGTCCAAGAAGGATCCAAGAAGGATCCACTGCATGGCAAGGCTGAACGATGGCAGCAGCACCACTGTGATTCCCCTGCAGCTCATGGTGAAGACCACTGTGAGGCAGGCTGTCCACCCACAGCCCATGGAGATCTGTGGTGGAGCAGAGCTCCATCTGCAGCTCTTGGAGAGCCCCACAGCAGAGCAGGTGGATGCCCAAAGGAGGCTGTGATCCTGTGGGAAGCATGGCTTCCCACAGTAGACTCCTGGCAGGACCTGCGGACCCATAGGGCAAGGAACCTGCATGGGAGCAGGTTTGTTGGCAGGACTTGAGACCCCATGGAAGGGATCCACACTGTTTCCAGTTCATTAAAAACTGCAGCCAGGGGAAGGAGTCATGTTGGAGAAGTCCGTGGAGGGCTGTCTCCTGTGGGAAGGGATGCTGGATCAGGGGAAGACTGTGAAGAGTCCTCCCCTTGCAGAGAAAGGAGTAGCAGAGACAGTGTGTGATGAAGTGACAACACTATTGAGGGTAGAGAAGCTGGGAGCAAAGTTGAGCCACGGAAGAAGGGAAGGGTGGGGGAAGGTGTTCTTAGGATTTGTGTTTTGTTCTTGTTGTCCTACTCTGATTAATAATAAACTCATTTCCCTAAGTTGAGTCTTCACCTCCTATGGTAGTTGGTGAGTAATTTCTCCCTGTCCTTGTCTCATCCCATGAGTCTTTTGTGATATTTTCTCCCCCTGTTAAACTGACAGAAGTGCTAGAGGCTTTGGTGGGCATGTGGCACCTATCCAGGGTCAACCCACCACTGATAGTAAAGAGGCAATGGTGAATATGAGATCTGTCAGAAGAGCACAAATAGCTGGTAATAAAGTTTTGTTCTGAGGCAGAAACTGCTAGAGATAGTAATCTTTCGTTAAGCATGAATCTGTCTTTACAGTTCTTAATCACAGTCAAAGGTTATGTTATGGAGATGCTATGTAGTGTAGTTTATGTGGCTATCTCTAGAGTGTCTGCAGCATCAGCGTTTGCTGAGAAAGATATTTTGGTAAGTAGTAGTATTTAGCAGATAACAGAGCATGTGTGAAAAGTGATTATGTTGATGAAATTAAGTCTTATATTTGCTTTAAGATTTTTGTAGAAGGACTTTGGAAGTGGCACACCTCCAGTCTGAGGCCTGGGAAGAGGGGATTGCCTAGAAGGGAAGAACTGGAGAGAGGAACTAAGTTATTTAAAGGTGTCTTCAGGTGTTGCTTCTAATAGAAGAGCAAGTAAATTGTTCTTTGTGTTCCAGTATAGCTGAAGGAATCAGAAATTACTTATCTCTTAATAGATTTTTGGCCTATGAACTGAATTTTCTTTCTTGTGCCTTTTTCATTTATTACTTTTCAACAAATATGGTGCCTTTGCAATTCTATTGTATCCTTGTGTTGACCCAGTAATTGTTTGCATAGGTTTTCCAAAGTGTTGTCCAGACCTGGGGACATAATAACTGGAATGAGGCTTTTGTAAGCTAATTTTAACACAGAAAAGCCTGATAAAATGTTTGAGGCCCTTTCACCTATAGGTTGTATTTCTTGAAAAAATAGCTAGAAGTATTTGTCAAAGATTTCTTATCTCCTTACCATTAATGTATTGTATGTGTTTATTCCCAACATTCAGTGGATTTATATAAATAAGGAATTCATTAGGGTAGATGAATATTTTTGTTTCTGTAAATGTGGTTATATAGGCAGCTGAGAAGGTAAGAGAGGCCTGGGTGTCAGGTGTCTGACCCTTCTCTGGAGCTTTGGCAGCCCTGTAGCCAAAGTGAATTGCAAGACAGACTCTGCTGCCATGACCGTATTTTTTGGTTACTTGATTTATGTTTTCTTAGCCAGCTTGAAAGCATTTTCATGTGTGTTTGCATTGAGAGAGACGGAGCACTGCACTTAGAGAGCTAGAAGGTGAGTTAAGTTCTTAAGCAAGAAAGTGTTAGTGTTCTTCTCATTAAGAGAAGAACATTTCTGAATGGTTTTACAGCAGATTGCAGATTATTTTATCAATAAGTGCCTATTTTTGCAACAGCAGAAAGTTATTTTAAAAACTGAAAATTTATTTCAGCATTAAGTGGTTATGTTGATTTTCCTGTCACTGGAGAAGCAGAGATATTTATGCCATAATATATCAACTCTTCTGAAGAGGCTAAGGAATTTGAATAGGGCTGGGGGCGTGAATAGCAAAAGTATACAAATAAAAATTTTCTTCCATTCAAGAATTACCCTTTTTGCTTGATAGGCACAAATGTCTTTTAAGTTTTTTATTTATTTTCAATAGAAGATGCTCAAGGAGATTTGAGGAATGTTAAGAGAAGGTCTTGAAGTTGTGCACTTGGTAGTAAAAAAGATGCAGAATTTACCAACGACAAATTAAGATGTAACTTGTTTGAAATTGATCAACTACAATATATGTAATCTGTACTACATTTCAAGAAGAATAGCTAAAGGTAAGTGGAAAAATTATCAAGCATTAGATAGGAAGTTCAGTGCCTTTTATAATCTTAATGTGCTTCTGGTAATGACTGCTTAAAGCATTCTGCTTTAAATGACTGTAGTTTGCTCACTAAATTCTGTATCTTCTCTTGGCTAGAATTATAAATATCAAGCTAAACATTGGGGGTTTTTTTTCTGTTTTTAGCGGTTACTGTATATGCAGTAGTTTCTTGTGCTGCTGTTTCTTTGGTCTGTATTATCCATAAAGAGTGGTGCCACAGCTGTTGCTGAATTAAAGATTTTGTGACTTCATTGTTACTTATTTGTGCTACACTAATTTCAAAGGCATTTATTAATTTAATACTATATTGTGATCAGATAATGAGAAGAGACCTTTTTAGGCTGCTGGTTTTGTGCTTCAGCTGACTCGGTTAGCATACTTTTTGATCTATTGGCATTAAAAAGGGAAAAAGAATATGTCAGGCTGGCCACATAAGGTCTGTGGATAACTCAAGGTTAATAGGAGCACTCCCAAAGACAAGAACTGCATCAGAGTATAATCTTGTTAGTTAAAACAATGTAATATGTTTGATTGGCATCTCTTCTGTAATTTGACCAAATACACCTTTTCCTTGGGGATGGTAGTATATTGTAAAAGAGGTCAAAAATGTTTCGACATTGATCAAGCCTTCCCAGTTTAATTGTAAGGAATACTAAAAAATACCAGTGGTTATTTTTCTTGATTTGCTTTTGATTTTTGTAAACACAGCACAAAGTAAAAACCTAGAAAAATATGAATTTTACTTTCCAGTCTGTGGGGGTTACTAAAGTAGCTGAAGACTGTTATGCATATACCCAAATAAGAGTTGGTTTAAGTGCAGCAAATCCAAGTGCAGTTGGTTTAAGTGCAGCAAGTGATTTTTCATGTAATTTCTGGGGTTTACTTCTGATATTGGCATACGTAAATTTCAGTTGCAGTGTTATCTCTTTTGAGGGTAGCCCGCCCTGACATATCCCAGAGTTATTTATTATGTAATGTACTCCAGAGCTTGTCTGAGCACCCTGTGACTAATTGGTCTTAATTCAGTCAGATTCTTTTCAATTACCTATTGTTTGTTTTTTCTTTTTTTTTTTTTTTCTTTTTTACGTTTTCCCTCAGTTTGAGGTTTGTTTTTAAAAAAGTTTTCCTGTCATTTCAGGTGCATCACTCAAACCTTCTTCCTTTGTTGAAACAGTATGTCTAGAATTTCTTAGAATTTATTTTTCTTCTGAGTAGTCTGAGAATGATTTATCAGAGTCATCTGACTTCTTCCACCTGATTTTTTTCTGATTTCTTTTATTGATAATTTTTTTTGGTTTGTTTTCCCTTTCAGCTGTGATAATTGTTTGTTGGAGTGTCATTCCACCCCCCGATCTCCCATTCACTTTTATCCTTTGCAATGCACCTGTGTGTCCCTTTCTCATTTTTTAAAAGTCAAATAGTGTTCTGAACACTGGATTCAGTTTGCACTTGGCACTTTTATAGCTTTAACAGAATTGTATTTTTGCTTCACAAGCTCTGTTTTTCATCAAAATCTGTATTGCTTTTTGTTTGGCATAAATAATCTCTGTTCAAACTCCTGTATCTGTTGGCCTAGTAGTTGTCTCTGTTGTTACTAGAAGCATACCTGTCTTTTGGCTTGCAAGACATAGTCAACAGATGTTTTTTTCCTCCGTCTTTCTACATACAATTTCTGAGTTACACGAATTATGCCTATGATGTATGATACAAATTTTTTTTGAATTATTGAACTCAGTTCCTAAATCTGTTTAGCATGTCAATATGGAAGACTGCAGACAGTCTCTAACATAAGATTTTTATTTAATCTCAAATTTAGTTTCATGGAAATGTTCAGCTGTATTAGTTATATGAAGGGGTATGTGTCCTTACAGTACTTAATTTTTGTTTTCCTGTGAACATGTAAAGAAAATGGACCAAACGAGTTCTGGAGGCCTCATCCTATGGCTCTTCTGGCACAAAGTAGTAGATAGTAGGTAATCTATGCTGTAAAGTTAACATGAATTTTAACCTAGTGAATAGTCAAATACTTACTGTGGCTTATCTTTGTTTCTTTCTACATATATTCCTTAGTTTTTAAATATTAATAATTTATAGTACAATTTTCTGAGAACTTTTTCCTTTTTTACCCTTTTTTAAGCAGTCAATCAACTGTTGTCCAAAAGGCAAAAAATATTAAATAAAATTGACTATGCATGCATCCTACATTTGGAAAGAGCGCCTTTTAATGCACACTTTTATGTGAATTGACAATATCAGCTTATTCAGCCTTACAAGGTTTATTATAAAATACTTTTATTTTCTTATGATATCAGGGAATTGGCATTGTTGACTGTATTTCTGTTTAGCACTTTAGCACTTCTATTTATTCCAAAGTCTGGTTTACTGAAATTGAAAGTAGGCAAATTGTGCACTAGGAAGGGAATAAGTGGGTTAAATTGGAATGAATATGAAATGTTCAGGAATTCAATATTTTGATGCTTTTGTCAGATAATGGAAAGAAAATACTCCTTATCTAAAAACCTCTGAGGAAATCTACTGCCAGAAAAGTGAATTAGAGATAAGGCTAGTTTTGTTAACAATGGATTATATTCTTAAAAGCTGTGAAATGGTAAATCAAGACAGTGGTATTTTATAAAAAAGGAAGATCTGTAAAAAGGTGATTCAGAGGTTCTTAGAGTTTGCTATGTATGTGAAACAGTAGTGGTCCAATTCAATTTTATAATGTATGGAACTTGTTTTTCCTGGTATTTTTGAACTCAGTATTACACTTAAGCAATTTAGGAACAAGCCACCTTTCTCCCCTCACCCTTGATTTATTAGAATTGTTGGTTAGAAACTTCAGAATTTCTCCTTGGGCTGTAAAATCATTATAGTTTAAATTTATCTTGTTTTTAATAGAAGGTCTTGTTAATTGTACTTTCTAGTAGGAAATTTCTTCATTAAAATACCAAAGATAGATCAATGAATTCCAATTGTGCTAATTCTTCTGGAGATCTAAGTCAAATTCTCCTTGAGCATCAAAGTTCTTTTAAAAATCCTAATGCATGGAAAGCAGGCAGCTAATACAGTGTATTAAGTTGATTTTAAGTGCCTTTTAGAATATGTCACCTCCAAGTAGGTTAAAAAATAACCCTTAGTGTACACCAAGCCCACTTACACGTATGGCTGCTTCATGCCTTACAAAAGCAAACAGGGATGCTGATGAATATGTGCTTTAAACTCAAGTGGTTTTAAAGAGATGCTTCAGTAATGTATGTCTTTGGTGTTTATAATGGTGCAGTGGATATAATCTCTAAAAATCTATGAAATTGGTTATGCTTTAATATAATTCTGTTCTGAGCCACTGCTTTCATTTAGTATTCAGTTCACGTTGGCAAATGCAGATTTTGTAACTGTTGGGAGAGGAGTCAGGAAGAAATTTAGTAGGGGCGCTATTAGAGAACTAGTGAAGTCATGTACCACTAAAACAAATGTGAGTAGGGGACAAATGGAAGAGTAGCACGCCCTGCTTCGATAGACTGGTTAATGGATTTAACTGTATCTAGCCATGATGACAGGTTCTGGGTCTGGAGTAGGGGGTGGTTATGTTTGTCTGAATTTAAGAATATTAAGGGAGTGTTTGAGAGCTTTCTACGAAAGTCAAGCTGGAAAGATACAGACTAGGTAATAGGTTTATAAAATAAACAAAATAAAGAGAGCCTCCCGGTCTGTTGAACTCAAGCAATCTGCAGTTCAAAGTAGGAGAGGTCTTTGTGGGGGTTTATGCTACAGGCAGAGCTATTGAACATGGTCCCAGTACCCAGGTGGGCAGGGTGGAAGGCGTGGGCAGCCAGCTTGCAGGTGACAGCCATGTGGAGGGAGCAATTGCTGTACTGCAGGAGGTTAGAGCTGCCGCTCAGAGAGACACTGACAACTGCCTAGTCATGAGGAACTTCAGGAAATGCAGCACATTTGAAGCTCAGTTTCCAGGGCTAAATGAGCCCTGGTATCACTATCAGCCTGTGTTCTGGCATGCAAGGGAACTACTCCGCAGCAGAGATGGGCAGCAGGGCAAGCGTGGGCCGGCAGCATCTCCTGGTGGGAGAAGAGGCCTTGTCCTGTCAGTTTCAATCAGAGTGTAGCTGTGTTTCAGCTTCACAAAAAACGAATAAACTTTCTGGGAGTGGTTAAATGCTAGAGCTGGTTGCCTGGTGAGAATCTGGTAGGCTAACATCAGTTGGCTCAAAGCCTTTGAAATTATGCTTGCTTTGAGTCCAAAGCTGTCCAACTTTGAATTATTTTATGAGTCTGTTTATAGCTTTTTACTGCTGTGCTCTGTTTAATACCAGTGGCCTCTCAGACCATGATACTTTTATGAGCGTAAAATTAACTATTAACTGTTGTGTTCCTTCTTATTCCTGTCAGCTTCTTAATGAGGTACTCAAGTGCAGTCTAACCTCGTTTTTTTTTGTTAACTTTTATAAGCATGCTTGCTAAATATATACTGTACTAGTAATAAAACTAGTGTTTTCAAGTTACACAAGAAAGTTGCATTCATGCAACAGACTTCTAACTTTGTTATTTACAAGAAAGCATTATTGTGGGGTATTTTTTCCTAGGACCTGAAGCCCGTAAAGCACCTTGAGGGGTAAAAATCAATGTGGTTCTGAGGTTTGATGTGGTGACTGCTGTATTAAGCATTAAAAAGCATTTGTGCTGAATTGTTTGTTTATCTTAAAAAAGGATCATCCAGTATCCGGAAGATGCTTTAGAATGGCTTAATGAATTTGATGCCTAATTAAACAAAAGAAATATTCTATATTCTGTAAAAATCAACATATTTTAAAGAAATAACTGTTTTAAAATACATTTTTTTTTGCATTATATCAGGAAATGGACTGACTGCTTTTTAATAAGATAGATGCTAGATCAGAATCAGTGTATTTGACAGAAGTGCTGCTCTTCAGAAAAAGGACACTAGAGCGCAGTATAGCATTTAGAGTGCTCTCACAGCTAAGTGGCATCCGGAAGTCTGAGCAGAACATTGCACATAGCCTTTTTGGTATTGTTTTACATTGTTGAGTTATACTGAAGTTTTCTGAGTGTCTAAACACAGCTCCATTCTTCTACCATCTATGGCAGAAATTAATATTATACTGGAATACTTTAACTGAATATTCTATTTCATATTTAAGCATTTTCCCCATACAGGTTGTCATATGAAGCTCCAATAAATGTATTTTTGCTTGCATTCAGTTGAAGATAGACTGCAGAATCTTTCTTTTAATAGGAATGTGTAGTCTTTAAAGGAGTTTTGTCTGATAGACGTTGTCTACTTTCATGTTAATGCTAAATATAATCTAGGAAGGGAATTCTGCTGTGTGCTCTGTCTTACCATATTAAATTATAACAATTCCTTCATGTAATAGGGTTTTAAAAAAGTTTTTAAAAGAAATAAAGGTTAAATTCATAGCTGGAAGTAACAGGATATAGCATTGCTGTGTGGATTAAGAGACATAAGAATTTAGCTGTTTTAACTTCTGAGATATGTGTGGGCACTGATCCTGTTTTCATTAAAAATCAATGACAGAATTCCCATGACTTCATTTGGTGCAGAAGTGGGTTTTTAATTTAACTCCCTTTTTTCATCTGCTTGTTTCAAACTAGGACTCAGACTTGGTTTTGTTATTAAAAAATAAAGTATATGTTTCAATAGGTTCTGTGTTTAAAATACTATATTCGATAAGATGAAGTTGCATGAGAGACCTAAGTTTCAAATGTGAAATTACCTATTCCTTTTGTGGAGATAGAAAGGGCGGTTTTATTGAAACTTGGTCAACATATTTTGAAGATACTGTTGCTCATGCAATTCACACTTAAAACTGAAAAAACCCCATAAACTGGGACTTAGTGTTAGAAGTTTTTATTCTTGCCGGATAGATTTTTGCAATGTTACCCTTAATGAAAAATTGTAACCATCCTTTTTTGATCAATAGACAAGAAAGAACAACAGTGCAGTAAGATTTTAGGTAAATTTAACTTGAGATATGTAGACTGCATTTACACAGCTTCAGTTGCTGTTTGAACCCCTCACTGCACCTGGAATGTTCTGTCAGTGGCTCCTGTTAACAGTGTCTTAATCTCAGCTTCAACTGTCTCACTGCAGTTTTAGTTATGAACCTTTATTACACATGGGATGCTAAAGAACCTGTGTTCCCTCACACCAAGCTACCAGACTGAGAAGAGGGAGAGTCAGCCACAGTTTCTGAGAGTAATGTGTGGAGAGGCTCTTTGTGTAGGCATGCAAAGGACTACCAAGCCTACCAGACCCAAGATGATGGTGCTGTATTGTTGGAAATGTTTTCTTTTTTTCTTTTTAAATTTTTTTCCTCTTTCTTGCTTGGATTGGTGGGTTCCTCTCTTCCTTGGGAAATTCAGGACTTTTTAATGAGATGTTTTGGTTACACAGTCTTTCTGCTTTGTCTTTTCTTGTGGTAGCATCTGAGCTTGTGAAACAGATTGGGAATTATAAGCTGGCGATGTAAGACTTGAGTTTAACTTCTTAATGTCTCAATGGCACACTTTAAATGCCATTATTGCTTCACCTTCTTCAACAAATGTAAAGCTCTGCTAGCTGTTTGGCATCAAGCTTGTCAGGGTGCCAGGTATTTTGCCAGACTGTAGAGCCAAGATGCGTGAAAATGTCAACAATCTCAGGCTCATTAGTTTTCGGCTTTCCTGGCCTTTCTGTAATGACTGCAGTGCTGCATAAGCTAAATAATATTTTATTTATTTACTCCTATTAGTTCCAGTGGAAACCACAGCCAACTTTAATGTAAACAGTTAAGCTGTTGAAAGAATGTTCTCCTATTGATTAGTTAATTTAAGTTATTTACAAAGAAAGCTGCCTGCCAAAGTCTGCTTCCTTGTTACGAGTTCCGAAAATGATAGTGTGGGTATTTTGTTTTTTTTTCTTCTTTGCATCTTTTGTCTTCTAAAGCACTAGAAGATACTTGTTGTACTGGATATGTTTTGATTAGGCTTGTAAAGCTGCCATGAACATACCAGGCTGGGAAAAAAAAATCCCCAAACTAACTCATTTGTCATTTATTTATGATTTAATTGGTCAGGCAGAAAGGTTATTTGCCTTGGGAAATGGACACATGAGAACACAGCACAATTTAAAAGCCTTTAATAAGGTTTGTGCTGCCTTTGTCAACATTTTTGAAATATATTGACTTTTGTCTGTATACTTTCAGCATAAAAATATACAAAAGAGTGCTTATTAAGGATAGCATACCCTACAGGGGTCATACACATCCTGTACTAAAGAATCTGCTAATTTTGTTGGGTAACCTGTTGATTCCTATTGTAATGTCAAAGTCTAAAGTAAATGTCAAAATTAACTTAAAATTCTTCCAGTATAATTACATGTCACTGTAGTGTTATAAACTTCTCCATAAAAGCCACTTCACCCATAATTGGTAATTCTCTAGATACTACGTCTTCAATATGTGCTGCTGCTACTACTACTGATAATGAGGATAAAAGCTCTTGTACTATTTACTTCATGTTGAAAACCATTGTGAAAAATATGGTAATGCAAAATAGAAGTTCAAAATGATACATAAGCTACCAGACACTTGGAAGGAAAGATGCTTTTCTTCATTAATTTTAGATTTTTTTTTACAAATACACATTTTCTAAAGAGAAATGTATGTATGTATATATGTATGTTTATTTGCCTAATTTTTGAAGAACTGCACTAACTGATGCAATTTTCAAAAAAACAGGAAGGTTTTCTTTAATGAGAACTCAGAGCTTGTCATGAACCAAGTGACTGGTTCTGTCTCTTACTTCTGGAAAGTTGCCTTTTTAGTCCAGTTTTAGTCTTAAATCTAGGAAAATAATATCCTGTAATCTTTGTAGGTAGGGCTTCTGAAATATGTTGCTACTGTTGTTCAAATCTAGAGCAGTTGAACTTTGACTGAAAATCATTACAAGCTGATTGTTGTTTGGTGCTGAAGATGAAATGAGTTGGTGATGTAAATCCTGTTTCTAGCAGCTGGTTGTCAACAGCTGAAAACTTAGCTGTTTTTGAGATATATTTGTTGCTTTTTTTTCCCCCAGTAAGATCTCAGGTCATGATCCCTGAAATATATTGGGTTGCTCTGAAATAAATGTTAGAATGAAACCACATATAGTCTCTACTCTTGTTTTCAACACTTACATTGCTGAGCTTTATGTTCTCTTGCTGAATGTAGGAGCTGGATAATGGTCTATTGCTTCTTTTTTTTTTTTTTTTTAAATAGAGATTTGTGCCAGTAAACCATAATCAGAGCAAGTGGGTTAAACATGAGGTTCTGTGGTGGAGAGCTAAACAATGAATAACAGGTACCTGGGGATCATCATAAATACTGGGCACCTGTAGAGTGATATTTCTGGCTGATAGGAATAGTGGTTTTGTGATTTTCTGAACTAAAAAGCGTATCTTCATGCTGTAGTAACTTTTGATAATGGACAGCTTTTTATTGCTGTGAATTTCTCCCCCTGCCCATTATGTGATGTAACATAATGTTAATGAATGTAATAGGTAATATATGTAAATAGGTGTATTCCTTGATGCCTCTGTGAATTAACTACTTTATTCTTTATTCAGGTTTACTGAAGTCCAGTGCTCTGGGCAGAGGTGCAAGATTGTTTCGAATTTACAAGAAAGCAAAGTTTTCAAATTGATTGACTATGATGGAAAAACAGAAAGAGGGGCAAGGGGTCTATCTTCTCACCATACCATGTATGAATACCAACTCTTAGCAGTTCTCCTGCTCCTACATAGAATCTGAGAAATCTGCAAGAAATTTCCTAAGTGCTAGGAAATAGTTCTGTGATCTCCCAGCTGCTCACTAGTAATAACTCTGTTGAGAGGCAGGGAGCTCTGTCTCCAGGTCCCCTTCTGAACCTCTTTCTGTACCTCTTCTCTGAAGTATCTCTGCCTCCTCCCATTGCCTTTTCCCATTGCTGTATCTCTTGACCGCATTGCTCTAGTGGGATTCTAGGTCCATCCAAAGGCAGTTTTTGTCTAAAACTACTGCATTGTTTTTTGAATGCCTCTTTACTCTGTGACCAAGTTTGCTGAGTTGATAGTACCTTGTGGCAAGAACAGATGTAATGTTTTATCAACTGTACAACTATGAGGAAAGCGCTTTGGAAATAAACTTGTTGAATACAATGGTAGCCTCTATTTAATTGGTCGATTTTATGGTCTTGTTGGTTTGGAAGTTTGTGATACTGCCTTAAATGTGTTCTGGTACAAAATGCTAAGTTTAATCTGGCATATTTTAGTGAATTTAATATTTAGTACTGCAAAGCCTTTTCTTGGAGCTAGATAGAAAAGTCTTGGAACCTGTACCAGAATATATTACAGGTTTAAAGTGTAAAAGGAGCAAGATCTAGAAGTTAAGAGATAAAATTAGGCTTAAATTAGATTTGAGGGATAAATTCTTTGCTGTGAGGGTAGTGAGGTGCTGGAACAGTTGTTCCAGAGGAGCATCTCTACAAGCGTTCACGGCCAGAACAGGGCTTTGAGCAACCTGATCCTGAAAGGTGTCCCTGACTGTGTCTGGGGAGTTGGAATGAGATGATCTCAAAAATCTTTTCCAACTCAGGCCATTCTGCTGTTGATCCATTGAGTGTTGATCTAAGTGAGTGTTTCAAGGAGGATGCTTATTTTTTTCCCGGCTGGTACTCTGGAGCAGTAAAAGGACGAAGCTGATAGTGATATGGTATTATATGAAGTCCTGACATTCAAACTCGGGGGCCTCAAGCTCTTTAGCACAATGAACATTTGATGTGCATTGGAAAATGATCTGCAAAATGAAGAGACACCAAAGGACACCATAGCTCTCTCATGATAGCATGAGAGCTGTGGTAGAACTTTTCATATGAATTAGAACAAGTATTCTAGATTTCAGATCAGCTGAGTTAGTTTATTTCTGTGTTCTGTTGCTTAAAGTTGCTGTCTTTATTGTGTTGAAAAGGTTACAAAAGCTTTTGTGCAGGATAACTACATTTTCTTTAAATAGTTACCTTTTTACACCTGAAGGCAAATCATTTGCAGAATAGATTATTTATATTGTTGGGTAACATATAAACAATTTTTTCCATTATTGCATGTAGTAATTTCTTTGAACAAAAGATTTCACTGTGATTTGTATTAGATACTTTTCCTGTGCATACACATTTAAGTGAATGTTTTTACTTTGGGAACAGAAGTATGTTCCATTAAATTCACTGGTTACACCATTAAAAGACTAAAGTGCTGAAACAAAACCAACCCATACACCTGCTTTATTTATTTATAACTTCTTGTGGGAAGCAAAATTATAGCAATATGCTTTTTTTTTTTTTTAAATTTCTTTTTCCTTTCTTCTTTGCCAGGAAGCTGGTGTTACACAGATTATCAAGTGGAAAAGGAAGTCCTCTATTATTTTTCTTGATACTTCTTTCACCTGTGTTTCTGATACTGTGTTTTATGTGGCTATTGACTCTAATGAAGTTTGTAAGGATTTAATTTTACATTTTTATGCCTCATGACCAGTGACTTTTTAATTTTTTTAAAAGAGTTGGAAGGAAGAAATGGGAGCTGGAACACAATAAAGTCAGAGTATGGATCTTCAGTGCCTGATTTTTCTCAGGAAACCCCATTAAAAATAAGGCTTGAAATGTTGCTTGAGTAAAGAATGTCCAAAATAAGCCTAGAAGAAACCCAGACAGTGCTGATGACATGACAAATTACTCCAGGTATTTTTGATCTAGCTTCTTAAGCACTCAGAGTGCACACCAGATGTTTGTGTAGTGTCATAAAAATGTTCTGTGTTTAATTATTAGTAACACTTTACAACTGATCTGCATTTCTGAGAACTGCCTGGTATTAAACTGCTGTTTTCACAGGATTATTTATTGAAAGTTTGTACTATTAAATGTTACATCATATTAACTTCAGACAGTGTTTTTTTTCTAATTGTTGGGTTAGGATTGTTTCTTCCTAAATGCATAAGTTTATACATATCTATGTATAAGATCTACTTATCTATGTATAATCCACTCTTTCTTTTATGTTCCCTCTATAGCTGTAGTGGTTAAGGTGGAGAATGCAAAATGTTTTCTGAAATCAATTTTTAGTTTGTGTTTGTCCTTTAACATAAAAGTAGCAAAAATAGCATTAGTTTTCAAATTTTTAAAAATTAATGGGTTTCTCCTTTTAAACTTCCAACCCTCCCCCCACCCCCCAGCTTTGTAAAACTCCCGAATGTTGTTTTAATACATGGGAGTAATGGACTTGTGTCAGTATAAAACAAACATAAAAGCGTTAGTAGTATAAAACAAACATATGGTAACTTGTGGCTTTTGTTCAGATTTCTCAGGTGGGTTTTGACCTTGAAACCATTGGTGTTTTAACAAAAACATTAGAGAAATCTAATTTACTTGAAGCAGCCATTTCTGTGTTGGTAGGCATGTTTTTTTGAAAATGCAGTCTGTGGCCTGACCTTGGCAATATGTGTTGGAACATGAACATGTTGCTACAAGTGTTAGTAGTTAATAAACATCAGCTTCTTCCTTATTTTAATATTGGAAGCATTGTTTCTAGAACATGTGCTTGGCACACTTAACCTCTGTATGTTTACATAGAAACGTCTACAAATGCTGAGCATAAATCTGCAGCTCTTAGTTTTTGCTTACTCTGGGTTTAAATCCTTGAATAACTTTCCTGTTGTTTTCTGAGTATGGGTATATGAGTACACTCACTTGCATTCACAGAATGATGCTTGTTCTCAGAAGAAGCCCTTTGACATGTAGCAAGGTAAAGTTCTGGAGCAAGTTGCAGTAAAATAATACAGAGACTTGGAAAGAGCTCCAGAATTAGCTCACTGTTTTCCAGACTATGGCATATTTACTTTTGGAGTATCTCTGCCCAGAAACTAGTAATCACACTAAACCTGATACCACAGTCCCCTGTCCAGATTCAGTTCTACTGGGAAAATAGACTTAATGTTATTCTGATTATCATTAGTTGTGGTATAAATAATGGAAAGAAAGCTATGAGGTCAGTACATGTACATGGCTGTCTTTTTCATATGGAACATTCTTGCGAGATACGGAATTTTTTTCTTTTTTCTTTTAGCCATGCCGTTGTGATACGTTACTTCATCATAATTTTTTAGGCTAGAAAAGCTGTATTGAAAAACAGGTAGGAATCCACTGGGTATCTCTGCACTGTGCTGAAATCGCATACAGGAGAATAATACAACAAAAATTATCCTCTGTAAAATCCTAATCTCAACCCACAAACCTTTTCCTTAATATTCTGAACACTACCGCTCCTGCCTAGAGCTGATTGCTCATTTGATTTCCAGAAATGAGAAAAAGATGATGTTCAGTGTTAAAGAAGTTCCTGGTGCTGCTTCTTTTCTGTAATATCAGCTGTGTATGTAGGGCAAGAATAAAACAGCAGCTTTAAACAAAAGAAAAAGACTAAATGCCTTTTCTGACTAGGTGGCCTTTCTCAGAGCAAAGGCAACTTTTATGGGGGTGGAACAAAACTTGGTTTGTTCTGCAGTGCTTCCTGTCCCACAGATATTGACTGGTAATGTTGGTTTCACGAATGAATAATGTTGGGGTTTTTTTGTCTCACAAATAACTGTTAGGTTCCGAAGTAAAATTACAGAAGTAACTCTTGTGCCCTCATGGTGGGGTTGTAAAAGTATGTATTCAACATAATTAGGTACCTAATTGAGTGCTTAAAGTGCTTAAGTGATGTATATGCATATATAAGTAATTAAATTACATTGGGAAATTCTTTATTTATCACAGTCTGTGCTGTGCTCCCTACAGATCAAATTATAGGCAGAATTTCTTTTGCAGCTAGTTGAAAATACTTAGTTTCCAAGTAATTTCCTTATTTTTGTTTGGGTTTGTTGATTTTTTTTTTCTGTGAGGTTAACAAAGCTTAAAAAGCTATCTGTGAAAAATCCAAACCAGTGTGGAAAATAGAAAAAGCATATACCAAAGGGAGACTTGAAAATAAGTTATGTCTAATGAAATTTGTTATAATTAAACACCCTGAGGTCAGAAATCACTGGAAGTTCTTTTGTGTGCTTATGAGAGGTAATGAACAGTGTAGCTCATGCGATTGAAGTCAACAGCTAAATGTTCTGGAACAGCTTGCTTTAGTAGATTTTCATGCCTTCATCTCTCTTCAGCAGAAAATGCTATAATGGGAAGACCTTTAACAACTTATCTTGTAAGTGAAACCAGCTATTGGAGTGAACCAGCTCTTGGGGAGAAACCAAGGAGTCACACTGTGTATACACACCTGAGTTTCTGATAAACCTGATGATCAAAAAGAGAATGAACTTTGACTTAACAATCAGGGCACAGGCAAAAATCAATCTTCACAGTATTTGCTGCTTCTAGGTTGTTATCAAAACAAATTTTTGTTTAAATTACTCACATCTGAGAACATTTGGGAAAAAGATAAAGGTATTGCACTAGAGAATAACCCATCAGACCCGGAAGTGAGGTTATTTTCAGTTAATTTGCAATGAAGGTCCCTTGGGTAGCCCACTTAATGGTTAGGTTACTGAGTACTTAATTTTAGGCCCGATGCTTGGCCATTAATACAGCAGAATATGCCAAATTTATGCTGCATTAGCAAAAAGAAAATGCCAATACTAGAAGGAAAAACAGACAGCAGGCTGCTGGAATGGTACACCAGAAGAGTGTATCAGAATAATTTCCAGTTTGTCATTAGGTTGATGTATTGTGTGTGAGCCTTTTTGTTTAAATTTTTAACATTTATTTTTGTGGTGCTTATTTTGAGAAGTACCAATTTCTTGTTTTGCATCAACATTCTCCCCATTCTCACTTTGTATTGTGACTAGTATTGGTATATCCTGTGGAGAAGGGAATAGCCTCTGTGCCTCAGTAGCTGGGGCTTGAAGTACAGGTTTTAAATTAGCACAGTCAACTGATAAAGAGGAGCATATCAGTTCTTACTACCTTTTTATAATGCTGCCATTTACTATTAAATAGTATGGGGAGCAGTTATACTGGTGTGGATCACTGTAACATTATTTACTCCACCTGTCTGGGTGCATGCTCTTGTGAGTGAGCAAATTCATTCCCTGTCAGCCTTGTCTTGAATTTAATCTGAACCTGTCTTCAGAATTCCCTTCTTTGAATCACATCTGCTGCAGTGATTCATTGCTTACTGTCTCTCCTGTGTGGTCAATGTATGAACTGTTAACAGTAAAGGTTACAAGGAGAGTGCAGGTGAAATTGTGCTCCAAGTCCCTATCACTGCTGAAAATACTGACTTTATATGTTTTAAGTGTATAGAGTTTTGTTTGCAGAGATGGTGTGATTTTAATTGATGAATACATGTAGCAGTTTCACTGTTAAGAAAATTCTTCATTTTCCTGAGTAGTTGAATAATCTATGCAAAGAGCTAGAGTGACATCTGTCTATGCATGTGCACGTGAATGCGTTTTTTTCTGGAATGACAGTTCAATTTCTCTGTGAGAATCTTCAAGCTTACTTCTTTGCTTCTGTTTATTCTTGATCATCCACCACATCAGTTTCATACTAAGCATAAGTTAATTTCTTTAGACACTGTTCTTCAGCTAGTAATTTCAACAGCTTGAGATAGTACACTAAAGAATTTTAAATAATTTTTTTTCTGACTTAGATTAGATGTTCCTAATAAGGATTTTCTGTTTTCATTCTATAAGTCTGCTACATATTTCAGTATAGATGGAATTATAAAAAATTAAAGTACAGCATGTCTGGGTTTTCATGTGTGTATACTTCTAAAATGTTACATTCTAATCAATCATTATAATTATTATATAAATTGTGTTGTATATCCTATAATAGCTCATCATATTGTTGAAACAAACTTGTTAGGAAAGCACAAACAGACTTGCCTAATAAGGATATGGATACTAATAGGCTGCTCAACTTGAAGATGACAGAATAATTTTTAGAGTGCTGTAACCCTAACCAAACCACAGGAAGTGTCTGAAAACTGTTCTCAAAATGCTGTTTCAATGAAAGCCTTGCCTCTTTATTTTTGGAAGTGAAAGGAGTTTCAAACTTAAAATTACATGAGGTTTAATACAATGGTTAGGGGAAGTTCTTAGGGAATGTGATGCGTATTTGTGCAATGTAGTTATATCTTCTTTCATAAACTGCTGATTATTTTTATTGTTTTCTCACTCCCTTTTGCCGTGTAGCCGTCCTCAGAAGGTGTGTTTGTGTCCTTTCCTGCCTGTACATCCACTAAAGGTCTCCACCTGCTTGTATATAATTCAGCATCCAGCAGAGGTGAGTAAGGCTATGTAACTATGGGACTTGAGCTCTAATCCTAATGCAGCAAATGGTGGGCAGGAGGAAACAGCTGTGCTGTCAGTTCATTGTCCTGCTTCAACCCCAGCCATCAGCTGAGTACCATGCAGTGCCACAGTACTTGCCCCTCTGCCAGATGGGATGGGGATGAGAAGCAGAGGGAGAAAATGTAAAACTTTCTGTGAGAGAGATAAAAGCAGTTTAATAAGTTAAACAAAGTGAAATACAGGAGTAGTAGCTCTGCTACTATTAATAGTAGCAAGTGATGCATGATACAGTGCTTACCACCTGCTGATGCCCAGCCCATCCCTGAGCAGCAGTTGGCAGGTCCTGACCATCCACAGTTTAAATACTGGGCATGATATTCTATGTGTGAAATAACCATGTTTAGCCAGTTCAAGTCGTCTGACCTGGACATGCTCCCTCAATATTTCTTGTGCAACTCCTCACTGGCAGAGCCTGAGACACTTGAAAGTCCTTGGCTTAGATAAACACTACTTAATGTACTGATATTTTTGTTGCTGCTATCAACATTATTCTCATCCTGGATCCGAAACACAGTATTGTATCAGTTGCTGGAAAAAAAATTAATTCCATCCCAGCCAAAACCAGGGTAATCATATAATGATTTTTTTCCTTTTAAACTTCATGACTGAATGCCAGTTCATCTGAGTTGCTGTATTTGTTCAGTTCTTCTGAATTACTGTATCTTCTGAAATCACACCATATTTCTGTAATGCCATGCATGTATCTCAACTGTGTAGTCCTACTGGAATTGACATCTACTTATCTTTGTACAAATTGCACAAATGAAATAGCAGTATTAGAAAGTAACACTAAATAAAATAAAGGCACATGGGTGTGATTTGTGGGGTATCCTGTACAAGGCAGGAGTTGGACTTGATGATCCTCATGGGTCCCTTCCAACTCAGCATATTCTGTGATTCTGTGAACACAGTGTCTCACAGAGGTGCTTAGAGTTGATTCATGGAGAAATGTATTTTGATTACAGCAGTGGTCTTTTATTGATGTTAGTGTTCTATTAAAAATGTGAATTAAGCTGTCCATCTTAGTGATGACTATTTCCCCAAAGTAAAACTACAGTTCAGCTTTAGAACAGTATGTTTTGGTTTACCAATAGGAATACATACATTGATGTTTTTCTCTTTGGTTAACAGTGGAGGTGGATTATAAGGTGTTTAGAAATTGTACCACAGTTACACAGATCTGGGTAAATGGTGGATCTGCAAATTAGACTGTAGAATTCAGAAAACTGTACTCTCATGGTCCAGCTGTTTGCTTGACATCACACAGCTGCTCAGTCAACATACAAAGAGTTACTTCCTGAAGGAATTTAAGCAGAACTCAAAAATATCAAATTTTATAAAAAGTCTTCTCTCACAGGGAAATAAAACAGAAGCCATGACATGTTTGGGCCCTAAATGGGAAAACTGATTTTTAATGGACTGTGTATAATAGAAATACTCTTCCACATTACTTCCTTTTTCAAAAGTACCTAAATATACACTGAAGTCACTTGCTGGGAAAAAGAAGTTTAAAAATATGCCAGAGATACTGAATTGGCATTTAATTGTGTTGAATTTCCTGTTCATGGTGGAGAGTATTAGAAAAAGACTGAGGTTTTTCTGGATTTATACAGCATTCTTGTGTCTGTCTGGAAGGCTATCTACAATTTTTTATTATTTAGCAACCAGAACAGCTGTCTGTTACAATGGGATGCAAGTTTTCCATTACTCTATATTACATAATGATAATTCATAAAATAAACTATCATTGGAAGACCACTATGGAAACTGTCCAACTATATGAGGGCCCTTGGCTTATCAGAGATAAGTCCTATTAAATAGTAGGAAGCTAAGAACATCATCCAGTGATCTTTGGAACTGGTCACAGGTGGTGCTTTTGACTACATAACTGCAGAGGCATACATGACAAAAGGTAAGTTCCCTTTTCTTGTAGTTGCTCATACTCAAAATCCAATCAGTCTTGAAGGCAGATGAGCCTTTTGGACTGTATCTGATCCTTCAGTCTGCCATTGCATTACAGATAGACTCTTAACAGTCCGTTTCAAAAATATCCCATTAAACTAACCAGGTAGAGAATATCTTTCCCTTGCTGCACGTCATTCCTAACTGTCATCCACCATGTGCTTCATTGCTGGCTTTGGAAGTCTGCAGTGCGTTGGACTAAGCCTTCAGCTATGATCTAATGGTGCTCTTGAGACTAGTATTTAGGGAAGATAGTAATGTAGAAAGTCAGGAAAAACATTTACTATGTTCTGATTAATGTGACTAATGTCTTCACATTCACACTATCAAGAGGCCAAGCACCTGTGCACATATCAGGTATTGTGAAAGGGAGAAGAATCACTTGTGGAAGAGCAGATCACATGTGAGAAATTGTACTGTCAAACTTCCATTTTGCATAATAGCTACATGAATTATTTAGATTTTTATTTGTAGAGGAATCCAAGGATAATACAGCATTCCATGTTAAGGTGTAAATACTTGGTTTCAGATCAGTGTTATTGCACCAGCTCATCATGAGACTAATTTAAAAACTGAAAATATAGAAACCCAGCATCAGGGTGCTGGGTGCAAAGGTGATGAAATTATTTGCTCGGTCTGATTTTTTTTTCTTTGCTTATATGTAAATATATATATATATAAGTAAATAGAATAATTGTCATTTTTCCTTTTTTCTGCCTGCTGTTAACGATCCATAGGTCAGTGGCATAGCTAGTTGTACCAGCCCCTTTTTTGTCTTACCTTTGACTTTGATTATTCTTGAAGTGATTGCAAGTAGGATGTAGACCAAAATGTACTTTTCAAAACCTGAGTGATGTGTGTAACTCAGGACAGAACCCTGAAGCATAGCAGAGGGTATCTGTTTAAGTTTCTTGTTCCCTGCTTTCTTTTTGTAAGAATTTTCCATGTTAACCATCTAAGAAGAAAATTTAGACTGTGTGTATTTAATGATTTTGTATATTGATCTAATGCCAGTAATTAGCTTTGAGTTGCTTATTATAATACCTCTTCCATATAGTATTTCTTAGTGAACAGTAAAAAATGTGAGGGGGAAATTCTTTCTGTTTGCCCTTAAAATTCATAAGCAAACATGAAGGAAATGTATACCCACTTACTTCAATAAATATTTGTATTAGTTTGAACTGTTGTTTCATTGTAGATGGATAATCAAAACTATCACAAACTCCCAGAAAATGGAAAAAAAGCCAGTGCAAAAGTAAATTGCCTTGAGTCTGGCAGGAACTTAGCTTTTCACACTGCCGGTCTCAGAGATCTGTGCCCCCAGTGTTTGGACTACTGCTGAGCAGTGCTCCCTCAGCATCAGGGCTGCGCCTCGAAGACTGCCTTCAAAGGTCAGTAGCTTGGGGGTGGGCAACAGATCGGAGGGCACATATCCAGAAAAGCTAAGCTGGGCTGACCAGGGGGATATTCCATACTGTATGACAACACAGTAAGAGCTGGCAGAAGTGGGTGGCAAATGGCATCTCTCATTGAGGCTTGTGTAGGAACTGCTACATGTAGCAGTACGTGAGGCCCTATTTCCCAGGAAGTGGTTGCACTTTGCCTGCTGATAGGAAAAGGAGAATAAAATATATTTATTTTCCTTCTGCCCTTTGCTTCTGCCTGTCAGATTCATTTACATCTTATTTCCCCACCCTATTCCACTGAGAAGAGAGAGAGGCTGGTGGGCTCTAAGAGGCCAACCAAAATCAGCCCACCATATAAGTCCTTTAGTCCTATTTCTATCTATGTACTTCAGTAGTCACATAATGAATAAACAAAGAGTTGCAATTGACTATTATGCAGAGAGTTGCAAATGACTATCTCTGAGGAGAACAAAGGAGAGTAACTTCTCACTTTCAAACCAGTAAATATAAAATTGCTGGTATGATAATGTTACATACAGACTGGATTAATACAATTTTTTTAATGAGGACAATTATTAACAAATTAAACCTTTTATAATGTTAGTTTGATTCAGGTCTTAAGTTTCTGTTCTCAATTCCTTTCTGCTTTGCATTTTATATTTTAGCTTCCTATTTATTTAGCTTCCATTGTTTTTAGATTGGAAAATTCCATTTCCTGTGTTAGTAAGAGAATGTATTTCTTTGATAGGAAAGGTAATTCTCAAGTAGGGATATGACATAGCAGGGAGCAGTTGAATAACTTTCTCCTGACTGATGACAGCTCTTTTGGTTTTGCTTATCAGAGACAAATAGTTGATTTTCTTCCAGTTCCTATATTACCACTTCTTAAATTCTTATGAAAAAGGGAGGCCTCTGACTACTGAATTGGAATGTTATTTAATTATGACAAAATAAAAACAAATAATACTGTACCACTGTTGGTGGCTTATTCTGCTGTGCTGAGGTAGAAGAAATTGATGGCACTTTGAAGTATATTTCTCCCTCCCATTGCTGGCACTTCACTCCCAAGTTACTTTGATCATCATCTGTCCCTAGAAGACATCATGCTGCTGCTGCCATGAAAAATGACGGTGGATGTAGCAGTACAGCTACTTCTTCAACTCCATGATGTTTTATTTGTAGAGGATCAGTAGATAAGGTTCAGAAAAAGCAAAATTAATGGAAATTTTAGGTAAGAGTAATAAGTCTTCAGAAAACTATTTTAACAGTACATTGGTAGCAAGACAATGTGAGAATGCAGACAGCTGCACATTGATATTTGTGGAAGTAATATATACCCAGAATGAGTTAATCAGGGCCTCCTGTGTTCACAAATACTCTATTGTTGAGATACGGCTCTTAAATCAAAAGGTAAACCAATCCCTGCACCCCTACCCCCGGGTTTCATTCATTAATCCCATTTAAGGACTGATGTTTGGATGTTCATTTTCTGAATCATCTGACATTCAGGTTGAGAATATTGTTAGAACTTACTTATTTTACTGGGTTTAAGGCTTTCATGATCCTTACCTGACATCTAGTGTCTTGCCTCCTGCTAGATTCAGCTAATAACCTTCCTTTGTTCATCTCATGACTAAAAAACTGAAATTTCCATTTTTGTTGTTGGCTTGCTGTCTTCACTAAGTGCAAGATAAAACTATTCATTTGCTTCCTTGATAGGAAAACAAAATCTGACATCCCACAAGCTGAAGCTCAAATTGTACTAATTATTGTCTAGACAAAAGTTCATTGTCAGCTCTGCTAAATAAAGCACAGAAATATATTGCTCTGTTTCAGGAGTAGGTGGTTTGCTTCAGCTGTTACTACTTCCTTCTTCCTCAATTTTCTGAAGTCCTGCTTCAACACAGGTTTCTTTAATGCTCTTTGAGAAAAGAAGAGCTCCTGCTCTCCACCCAGGCCTGGTGGACACCTTCCTCACCTGTGGCACAAAGATGTATTCAGGTGCCTTGTCACCCCAGCTTGAATGGCATGAGACAGAGTCTTTGTGGCAGTGTAGGTGTCATTATCCAGGTAACTCTGAAATGAAGTGACAGCAGTACATTTGCATTTCACACTCTCTCTTTTTGCAACTCATGGGGTTTTTTTAGCATCTGCTTGTGGAAATTGAGTCCTACCTTAGTTTTCTACTTATCCTGATACTATTTCATAAATGCTAATGCTTTTTTTGCCCACTGTTTATTATTCTATGATTTTCTCTGAAGTTTTGTTACTGTTTTTTATACTGATAGCCTAATTCAGATTTATGATGATGATTGTAGATTAATTGAGACTGAATTCAATATTGTCAATCAAAACAATACAATTTGAAGCATCAAGATTGGGGGGGTTTGTCCTGAAGATTTTTTGTCCTGTTACCTGCGAAAATTTTTTCTCTGTCTGTAGTCAACGGAGTTAGAAAAGAGATAGAAAATGAAAACATTAACAATTCATAGAAGCCTTTATTGACTTTATTCAAAAGTAACTTTTCTTTTTTTTACAGGAAAGTCGAGTGTTAAGAACAGTACCTTTGCTAGCAGCTTGTCTCCCTCCAGACAAATGTAAAATTTTGGTTGGCCGACGTTTTAACGAAGATAGGTGAGCAGGATTGCCTGTGCGTTTTCTGGTTCTCTGTAAATTATAGGAATATATCTTTCAGTGTCTTTTTAAATAGCCAACAGCGTTCTTAATTTTTATTTCAAGTGTGCACACTCACTTTTGATATAAGCTTCTGATTTCCAAAGATTGTCAGAAGCACTTGATAGTCTTCCTTTAGGTTACACTTTCAATTCTGTGCTCTTGGAGTGTTCAGATGGCTGCTTTCAAACTCTTACCTGTTTCCAGTTCTGTTCTTTCCTAGTACTAGGTCTGTCTTGCTATTCTGTTTTGTTCTTTTTTGATTTGCTTTATGTGACTAACCATTTGGTGTCACTGAAGTAAAACTAATAGTTTTTACTCAAGTGTGAGAAATTGAGAAAATAGCCTTGTGGTGAGAACTCTTTAAAATTTGAAAAAAAAATATTCATTTTTTCTTCATCTTAAAATTAATCATAAGAAAAGAGCTCTCAGATTTTTTAAATTATATTTTTTCTAATATTCTGATACGTTGGAAAATACTGCTTTCCCATATAGCATCTTTAATCTTGATTAGATGAAGCTAAATCTTAGAAACGAGGTCTTGGTGCAAAGCCAGTGAAGTTTTACTACATACATTTTCAGTAAAGCAAATAAGCAAATAGAAATTGCAAATACTTAAAAAGGAAATTAATTGTTGAATTTAGTTGAATCCTTAGAGGAAACTCTCTGTAGAGTTCAGTGTACAAAAATGTTGGAAGGAAATACAGAATGAGGCTTGCGCATCTTTGTGCTGCCTGTGTATTAGCTAGAAAACATTAAAAATACATTACTTTTCTTTCAATCTTCTATGATAACTCTAATAATTACCTCAAAGGTTTTAAGCTACAGGGAGATTTTACTCCCTTTGTGTTAAACCTGAAAATTAAGCATCTTTTCAATTTGATACGCATCAGGTAGAACACTGTCAATACAGTCTGTGCCTAGTAAATCTTTGAATTCTTTTAGAATTGATGATTACAATAATAAAGCTGCTTCAAGTTTGAATCCAGAGATGTTTCTCTAAACTAGAGGATTGTCTTCAGGTCACAATGTCTTGTGGAACATCTCAGCCTCAAACTCTGTTAGATTTTTGTGCTATAAACCGCACTGGAGGTGGTGATAGAAACAAACATTTTCATTAGGTTAATATGGATTTTGGTGATCTCTGTTACCCAGGTGTGGGGCTAAAACGTAACACTTTCAGCATCTGCATTGTCTGCTTTGTACTGTACGTGTAAGACTGTAAAAATTGGGAGTGCTCGTTACTGAGTTTATGTCAACCTTCTTGGGAAGAGGGAGGAAGAGTGATGGACAAGAGTTACAATCCAGCTTTGCAGTGTGTTATTTCTACATGTTTTTTCTTCTTAGATATAAATTAATTCAGTCAAATGTTTTAAGCAATATTCCTTCCTTGTAAAAACAAAGGAACAGACATTTTGCAGACTTGTAGAAACATCTCAGTGTTTACTGTAAATGGGAAGGGCTGTACTGGTCCTTAATCTTCTCCTAGGGTGAAAGTCCCTGCTAAAGGATCTTGTGAGACTTCTAAAACCTCATAAATTGCAGTGCTTCATCTTACATTTTTTGCCACATCAAACTAAACAGGATTTGTTTGTTTTCTGGATTTCTTAAAAGCCATGCTGTCTGTAAGCAGTTTGGTACCTACTGTACAGGCAACTTAATCAACCTTGACCCTTGTCAGGGCAAGACTTCTGTCTTTGATACTTGGAAGAAATAAATTATTACAGAATGTTTGCTGATATATTTTAGAAGTATCATTGTTTTGAAGGACATTAAGTCTTCAAATTTGTTGACTTGGCCAAGTGATAACCTGGATGGTTTCCCATACTCTTATAAATAATCATAATAGAATGGTAGTGGAAATATTTGTATTACTGGGGGATCCAGGAGCTCTTGGCAACAGCTCTGAAAACTCAGAACACTTCTAGGCAACCTTTGTGAGCATAAGTAATGGTCATTATGGATTTGAGTGAAACCTAAGCCATGTGCAGCAGTGGAATTTCTTTGGAAGTCTCCAGCACAGCAGCTCTAGCAGTGGCATGCCAAGCAGCAAACTAACAGCAGTGAATCTGTAGCTGGCAGAGGTTTGCTTTTAAGGGCAAGTGTACATACCATCTCAGCTGGGTAGCTCTCATTACCCATCACTTGAAGGGGAAGGCATGTTTGCTGTCCAAGTGTATCTTGGTTATTTTTCCTATGCTTTGTAATCAGCATCCAAAATGCATGAGAAGAACAAAGGGATTTTATAAGGAGCTCCATAATTGGGTCCTATGGAATAATTGGCATGACCTGAATGAAAGTGTAACATTTAGATGTCCGGTGGTTATGACAGTAAGACTGAAAATCAGGATTTTAACTTTTTTTGGTGTTCAGATGAAAGAGTAAACATAAAGCACTTTTTTGATTTGTTTTGTTTTGCTTTGCTTTGTTTTGTTTTGTTTAGAATTTCCTCTACTCAGTTCCTTCTTGGGTATACTTTTTTCTTGTGGTTGAAAACTGACATACAAACTGGGTAGATTACATTTACCTTATTCTTGATTTGCCTATATTGCAGAAAAGCTGAAGAACTAAGTTTGGAAAGTCTTTCTACAACTTGGTATCTTCAACATATATTTGACACCATAATGGTGTCAATTATATGTTGAAGAAGATGAGAAAGGATTAATCCAGTTTTTTAAGAGCTAGTATGTGATTTTTTTTCTAGTCTTCTCTGTTCTTCCTGCAATCTGGCATTTTAATTCTACTGGAACTGTGAGGTGTTTGCATGGTGACTTGGCTTATCAGACAGCATTTCTCAAATAAAAGACCACTTCTATCAGTTATCTAGATTTTTTTAACTCCAAATAGTCAAAGACTTTAACTCTGAGCTTTTTTATGGTATTGATTACATTAATGTCAGATACTGGGTTTTCTTAGATGTACTAAAATGATTAAGCTAGAAGTGAACAGTTTGGCATGAGTACTTAGAGCATGGTGGTATTGTAAAAATAACACTTTTGTGAGTTGTTAATATTTGCTCTTTTCTTTTCCTTCAATAAAAATTGAATATTATTGTTAATAGACATGATGTGGTGAGCAAGGGAAGTTGAAATATACAGAAGTGTGGGGGAGAATAGAGGGGTAGCTAGGGCATCTGTTGTCTCAAGTCAGTAAAGTGATTACTTATTCTGAATACAAAGTTAAGGTATAATTTACATAGCTGGATATACACTGTACAGTATGGTTTTCTGAAACTGCAATTACAAAAGCCTTTACACTTGAAGAATATCTATTAAAATGCTCTCTACAAAGATACAGAACTTCAAAAATGTGAAGTGTAGTAGGATGGGCAAAAAAAGTGCTAATGTCTTTTCCCTGGATTGTTCATAAACTTGTACAACTGCAATATATTAAAGCAGTATATTTGCTATTCATTATGGAAATGTTAGGGCAAAAACAGCTATTGTCTCTTATGCATGAGTAAAATACAATTTATTGGATTAATGCTCTTTTTAGGCTACTAATAAAATTCTGTAGGCAATTGTTTTTGTATAATAATACTGTTCTACTCAGAAGTAATTTTGGGTGTATATTGAACAGAGATAACAACTGTATCTAATATCTAACATGTCAAAAGTTTGAATTATTTTGGTACCAGACTTTTATAAACAACCTTGTCACTATAGTTTTTAAGTTTAATTTTATATTTTGTGACTATTTGGATGGGGTGATTTTGCCTTTATTTTATTTTTCTGGGAAGGTAATCTAATTCTCAAGCCTTCCCTCCTTGCAAATATTCACACTTTGGTGATTCTGGATGCTGTGATAAAATTATAGATTCTAATGAAGGATCACTTACAAGACACCAGATGCAAATATTTCTACATCCACCACTTTGTTACTTAGAACAATTACAAATTTATGTACACTGGTCTCTGAAATCAAACCACACAAAGTGCTGGTTCTGCACCTGGGATGGGGCTGCTCTGGCTGTGTGTGTAGACTGGGAATGAGATGCTGGAAAGCAACGATGTGGACCTGGGGGCCCTGGTTGATGGTGAATTGAACATGAGCCAGCAGTGCCCTGGCAGCCAGGAGGACCAAACGTGTTCTGGGGGCATCAGGCCAACATTGCCATTGGGCAAGGGAGGGATTGTCCTGATCTGCTCTGCACTGGGGCAGCCTCAATTTGAATATTTTGTGTGTAATATTTTGATATTTGAATATCGCCTCAATTAAGTTTTGGTCACCACAATATAAATGACATTAAGCTGTTGGAGAGTGTGCAGAGGAGGCCATGAGGATGGTGAAGGGTCTGGAGGTGAAGCCGTGTGAGGAGTGTCTGAGGTCGCTTGGTCTGTTCAGCCTGGAGAAGAGACTGAGGGGAGACCTCACTGCAGTTACAACTTCTTGTGAGGGAAAGAGGAGGGGCAGATATTGATCTCTTCTTTCTTGTGATCATCCCAGGGGAATGGCCTGAAGCTGTGCTAGGGGATATTTAGGTTAGATATCAGGATAAGGTTTTTCATCCTGAGAGCACTTGGGCACTGGAACAGACTCCCAAGGGAAGTGGTCACAGCACCAAGCCTGTCTGAGTTCAATAAGCATTTGGTCAATACTCTCAGGCACATGATGGTGTGTCTCTTGGAGAGTGTCCTGAGCAGGGACAGGAATTGAGTCAATGATCCTTGTGGGTCCCTTACAATTCTGCATATTCTATGATGTTATGGTTCTGTGATTCTATGAAATATCAGTATATTTGCCAGCCCTCCTGCAGTTCAGTAGTTTAGATCAGAAGTTAAATGGACCAGTTGGGAAAATTTGTAGTTTCACTTTAAAAATAATAAAATGCAACTTGTTTCTGTTGATTTTGTAAAGCTGTTTAAGGTGATTATATACAACAGATATGGCACTTTCTAGTGCTTCTTCACAAAGAATAATTCTTACTATATCAAATATCAACTAATGTAAAACTGTTTACAGGTTATGATTCTTTATTCAGGTAACTTTTTTGTGAGCTTTTTGTGTCCTTTGGTGTCATTAGGCTATCAAACTAAATTTATGCATTTTTGCCCCTTCAATCAAGAATGACTAGATGCAGGCAGAGATCATCAGCCTGTCACAGCTTTTGTCATTCTGTGTGTGAAAGTAATTAGTGCTGGTTAACTGAACATGTGCTAATTTCCATCCGCAACTGTAGTTTACCATGTCAGATTTCAGATTTCTCAATATAATTTAGATAACATTCTCTCTGGCTATTTTTTCTTTGAGTGATATAGACTTCATCTTTGCAGGAAGTCCAGAACAGTTCCTTTCTCCCTTCTTACACCTCCCCTCTCCCTCAGCATTTGTGCTCTCCCCAGGCTGCAGTGCCTTTCTGGGCATATTCACAGGGTGCACAGTAACTCTTGAAGCTTGCTTACTACCAAAACCTTGACATGAACCCAACACAGTCTGTGTCACATATGGGAAGACCTTCTCAGTCTCTACAGCTAACTGAAAAGAGGTTGTAGTGGGATGAGTGTTGGTTTCTTCTCTGAACTAACAAGCAACAGACAGAAGACATAGCTTTCAAGATGTGCTTCAATGAGAGGTTTAGATTGGAAAATTTCCTCACCAAAAGGACTGTCAGGCAGTGGAACAGGCTGCCCAGGAAAGTGGTTGACTCACCATCCTGGGAAGTATTTAAAAGACTTGTAGATAAAGAGTTTGGGGATATGGTTTAATGGTGGACATGGCAGTGTTAAGTATCCAGTTGGACTTGATTGTCCTTGAGGTCCTTTCCAATGGAAACAGTTCTATGATGATCAATGTGTTAATGTTTCTGTTCTTAAAGATTATGCTTTACATGCAAAGAAAGTAGATAGATGATAAAAAAGTAGGTAAAACAGAGGCACTCTTTCTGTCAACGTCTTATGCTTCAGTCCTAATCCTAAGAGCCTCTTTCTGAATGTGGAAATGACAGAGGGTAGTTACCTTTTTTTTTAATGCATTTTATTACCTGATGGAAATTACTACCTTATAGGAATTACAGCAGTCCACAGTCTTCCAAGCACAGGAGTACTGAGGGAGGCAGAGCAGCCTGGTCTAGTGGGAGGTGTCCCAGCTTGTGGCAAGAAGGTTGGAACGGGGTGATGTTTCAGGTCCCTTCCAAGCCAAGCCATTCTATGATTTTCTGATGATTCTATGATCCTTGGATGAGTATGTATTGAAAACCATTGTTTTCAATTAGTTGTCAACTAAAACATCAGTTGTGGTGTTCATAATACGAACTTAAAGAGCTTCATAATCAATACGGATTTGGAATAGTTTTACGAATTCATTTTTTTAATCCTCTAAGAGGATTTAAAATCTCTTCTGTCTCAGAATTAGGATAGTTTGCTCTTTGAAGACTTGGGTTTTCAAGGCAAACATGAAAATAATGACAAGTTTTCTAGGTTTAAACCTTGCGTACTAGAGACCATGTAATGGGAAAAGCCCCTTACTTTTGATTTTATGTAACAAGATTGTTGTTTAAACTAAAATGATACCAAATTACTATAGTGTAAGTAAGGTTTAAAAAAATAGTGGGCAGAGAAGTTTCCATGTACTTCTGTTTGCCACAGCTTTATCATACAGATTTCCAGTTTCTATTTACAGTTATTTTCCTGTTCATTTGGGAAAGACAAATCATTATGTTTTGGTTTTGTTTATTTGTTTGTGTGTTTGTTCTTTGTAGTAAATGATGTTGACAGGAAAGAAACATACAGTGTTGAATCAGTTTGGACTTTTTGCTGGAGGGAGGAGGCTGGCAGTGAGGGTGGTCAGGTGGTGGAATACTATCTCCAGTCTTACTGGTATACTGAATTCCATTCCACATTCATTATGTACATTCTGTATGGTCCCATTTAAGTCTTAATCTCAGGATCTCAATGTCTTGCACTTCAGTCCTGTCTGAATTTAACATTCTCAAAATTGTTTTTTTACATGCTTCCTCAGAGAGTGATAATGGAGTGCAGGTTTAAGTATGCCTCTATATATATAAACTCAAAATCCATTCTGAACCATTTCTTTCTTCCCTAGTTCTCCCTCCTCCTACCACTGCTTCCCCCTACAAATACACGTTATTCTTGCTTGATTTTTGGAGAAGTCGTGCAGGTTCCCAGTTCCTGGAACTTAAAAGCTCCAGGTGACAGTGACAATAGGGATTCCTCAGTGTGAACTTATATATTTACAGCATGCCTGTGTCTGTGTCCATGATCTTGCACCTAGTGGATCTTGATAGGTATCATGAAGAGCCCACTTTATGTGCTGGCTGTTGTTAATCCCATTCCAATACACCTAAGGTGTGCTTGCTTCTCTTTCTACTTCACGGAGTTTCAACTGCATGTAGCTCTTCTCATCTTACCAAATCAGTTACACCTTATAACCACTGAGGTACTATGTAGAATTAAATTCTTATTTGATGTCGCATACTTTGGACAGTCAACCCTTGCTTTATATTTCTTCATGCTTTCTGATTGAGGTGAGACTGAAGACTGAGAAATGAGTTTCAGACAAGTAATGCAGTCTTTATTACAAGATTAGCCTTTTCCTGGGTTCTCCCTTACCAGTTTGCTTGACTACTCCATTCTGGTGAGACCCCATCTGGATTACTGTGTCCAGCTCTGGAGCCCTTAACACAGAAAAGATATGGGCCATGGACATGTTGGAATGAGTCCAGAGGAAGGCCATGAAGATGATCAGAGGGCTGAACACATCTCTTATGGGAAAGGCTGAGAGTTAGAATTCTTCAGTCTGGAGAAGAGAAGGCTCCAAGGGAGAACTTATGTAAGCCTTTTGGTACCTAAAGGGGATTTCAAGAAAGCTGGAGAGGGACTTTTGCAAGGTCTAGAACAAGGGAAATGGTTTTAAACTAGAAGAGAGTAGTAGGTTTAGATTAGCTACTAGGAATAAATTCTTTACCCTTATGAGGGTGAGGCATGGAAGCAGGTTGCTTACTTATGGCTTTGTTGGCCCCATGTCGGGCCTCCCCCTGGGGGCTCCCCTGACAGGGGAGACTCTCCTGGAACAGTTTTGTGTCAGGAAAAGGAGATGCACAGGACTTTCTTGGTCTTCAGCTTCTTGTTTTATTGTTATCAAAACTTCAGCACTCTGTCTACGCCAGACCTTGCATGCACGAAAACAGCACAAAACTGGCTGACAATCTCATGTTACAAGGCCTTTTAAGCCTAATCAAAAGCTAAGTTGCCCAATTAAGAAGTGACACCTAGATTATTTTCCCTCCTAACCCAATAACTGACCCCTAGAGACTTGCAATGCGGATTTTTCTACCCAATTACAAGATACCACCCAAACCCATGAAGAAGAAAGAAGAAGGAAGAAAAAGGAACATGAGACAACACCCTATACCCTGTATCTTGTCCCCATCTACAACATACTAAAAATCCTAAAACCTAAATTTCTCTCCCAAGTGACATACTATACTATTCTCTATAATTGATTTCATGCTTTTGTGGTCTCTAGTTTATTTTGAGGCTTTGGAGGCTTTCTCCATGAATGAGGGTCAAAGTCAGTGCTTCCCTGGGAGTCAGAACCCCTCAGGGCAGACTGAGAAATATTCCCGTTGCCCTAGGTTTCCACACTTACTAGAAGCTGTGGCTGCCCTATCCCTGGAGTGTTCAGGCCAGACTAGTTTAGGCTTGGCTTTTGAGACCTGGACTACTGTTTAAATGACAACGTCTTTCACAGGTTTTTATAGACTAAGACAGTGGTGTCCCGCAAAAACTTCAGGAGTTTCCATGTACATTAACTGTACACTTAATAGACAGTTGTTACTCCTGTGGTACCATTGACAAATGTAGAAGCCAACAGGAAGGAAGAAGAGAGTGTAAAAGTATGGGAACTATAACTGTACCAGTTAGCATAAGTAGTAATTAAAAAAAACCCAAACCAATGGAAATTATAACATTTTCAAAAGTGTCCTGTAGGTGTGGACCATGAATTGCTAATATGCTCTATATATAGAAGGTTAAAAATGGGATAATTGCAGTAATTTTATGCCAAGTGTTTGAACAAATTTTTCTAGAATACATGTATTAAATTTTGGTAAACAATTCAAAATGTCTTTGGCTCCAATACTCATTAGACTAGTGATTAAGCATTGGAAAAGATATGATACATTGCTTTATTCAGCTTTCATTGGTCACTTTTGTGGTTTTTTTTTTTTTTGACTGCCCCCACTTAGAAGCTGGGGGAAAACCAGCAACTTCTGAAGTGTTGGAAGGTGAAAGTGATAGATGAGAAAGAGACATTCTAAGGAAAATTTGGTGGAGATGAGTGGGAGCTAATATTTGAAAGTATGTGTATGTCATGAAATCTTTCAATAATTAATTTAATTTTGTGTTTCTGTGCATTGAAGGCATCCTGAATTAGCAACTGTGTGTAGAAATCCCAATACTCTAATTTTGTATCCTGGAGCTGAAGCAACAAATTTGGAAGAAGTTGCAATGATATCTTCTAGTCCATCTGTTACGATTATCATCGATGGAACATGGAGTCAGGCTAAAGATATATTTTACAAAAATTCTCTCTTCCGCCTTCCCAAGCAGGTGAGTTATAAGTTGTAAAATAAAAATTCAAAATTTGTCTAATAGATGCTTACTTCTGATCAATCAGAAAGGAGTGGTTTTAACAGCTTAAGCAATTATTTAAGCAATCTGTAAGTTTGTAAAAAAGATGATTGTAAATACTGAGGGTTTCTACTTTCTCACTTGAAATTTGCTTTTCTTTGTTTTTGAGTTAGTGTATGTAACTTCATAGTGAATCATTGTTTTACAAAATTGAAAACTAATTTGTGTAGAAAATTTTAGTATCTTGTTTAAGATTTTAGAATACATAGATTGAAATAAGCGTTTCTTTTTCCCCGCATAAGTATTTTACATTGCAGAAATAGGAACGCTGAAAGTTGAATTTTCATCCTCTTAGGAAAGGGTCACACTCTTCTCATATGTGGTCTCCACCATATTAAAAATTCTGTCTCAGGTAACATGTTACAAATACTGTCCATTTGACTGTATGAATAATTTTGTGTCTATATCTTAAGTATTTTCATCAGACTAGGATTGTTTGTCTACATTAAATTTTTTGATAAAGCTGCCATTTTTATTCAGGGACATAACTGAAAGTGTATTTTAGAAAAAATATTAATACCAACAGTTTTACTAATGGAAAAAAAAATCCCTTCATCATTGGATCATAATTAGTATCTCTGAGACTGCTAAAATATTTATTTTATTAAAATAATGGACAGCAAACTTATGGAACATTTTACATACAAGTAATGCTTTTAAAAGTATTAAATCCTGCCTAAGGCAAATTGGAACTGATAAAGACTTTGAAGTGATAGAACAAGTAAAGATAATGTAATGAAAATGTGCTAAGATACTACACCAAAAAACTCTTGCAAAATTGAACAGTAGTGTTGACTATAATGCATGAAACCTTATTTAACAAAATTAATAAATATATAAATAATTTATATTTAAAAAAAATCCATAATACCTAGTTTGTTACTTTACATTTATTTTACTGTTGCAGTAGATTTCACCAAGATATTAAGATGTATCTGTCCACTACAAGAAATGAAAAAAACATTTCAGGTTTACAAACAGATGTGTTCCTATCATAGGAGGTTATTGCACCACAAAGACTATATATAAATCACATCTACATGTGATTTTATAGACACATAATTTGCCCATAACTGTTTTCTGTATGTTAAGATGTTTTGTACAAAATTTTATAGCTGTAGGAGCAAATTTAGGTGTAGGGCATTAATCTATAACCCTCTGTACATGAACATGGATAAAAACATATAAAGATGTGACAGCCCAGAGAGATTTTCTGGATGGAAGTTGATAACTGGGTACTTCCCTCCCTGCAAGCTGGCACCTCTGTACAGGGTGTAAGACTTTGCAGAAGTAACGACTGGATGTGGTTTGTCACTGGGGTAAGTCACAGACTTCATTTCTGAGGAAGTTCAGAGGCATTGATTTGTGACACAGTGATGCAAAGGATCATACTTCAACCTCTAGGGAAAAACATCAGCAGACAGCATGAATATAAAAATATTCTTAGGAGATTTGCTTCTTTGTGCATACTTGAATTCTGTATTGCATCGATTGCAGTCTTTAACATTTGCATTTATTCATCAACACTCTACTTCTTATCTGGCCCCTTTTTCTGCCATCCCTATCCTTCTTTTGAATTGGAATTGCTTTGCTGCTCTTTTTTTAAAGGGTTTAAATCCTTGAATACAGTGATACAGTGATTCTTGAAGTATTAAGTTAATAAAAGTATTAGTTTTTTCTTAAACTATGGTAGATGGTTTAATCCATCTGGTAAATATATCACATCTAAAATCAATATTTGGTTTGATTTTATTTTATATGCTACTTGATACTTTCTATTATTCAAATCACATGGATGTGTTATGGTGGCATTGTTGGAGTTCCCAAGTACAAAAATAGCTTCCTGCAGGAAAAACTGTTTTCCCATGTTGAAGTGTGACCTGGCTGACTTCAGTCTCTTAGATCAAGTGTATGGGTTACATTTAGTGGTTTAACTGTTATTTTAGCTTTATTTTTCCTGTGCTGTGCCAAGTTAGAACTTGTTCTGTAGCTGCAAACAGTCACCTGTGAGACAGGTAAGGTTCAGTGAAGACACCCACTGAGTGCAGAGCAGTACAAAGGCTGTGTTGGAGCGCTATGTACACACCTGCATGTTAGACTAAGTTTGGTCATTTACTGTTGAAATTAGCTAGAGGCACCTGTGCAGCCCCTAGAAACCTCTTAATGGTTAAAATTAGCAGTAATGTGGTAGACGGTAGTTATAAAACTGTCTGCAAGTAAACACCAGCACTGTTAGGGTCTAAAGTTTGTTCAACCTTTGGCAATGTTCTGTTTCATCTTTCTCACTGAGCTAGATATAATGGCCAACACTTTAGGGTTTTTCTGGCTTTTTACTATTTCTACATTATTTCTGGTTTTCTACATCATAATTCATATTTAAATGAACTATGTAAATGGTTCTCTATTTGAAAAAAGCTTTTGCTGATCATATCTTCAAACTTTGGGTTGGTATTGCAATTTTTTGAGACAAAAGTAAGTAGAATATTCCTATATTTGAAATTCAAGAAGGCAGGCTTTGGCCCCAGAGAGAGAATGAGGTGGTTATGACAACAGCTATATAGAGGGGATGTTAAAAGTGAAGAGGATGTGATACCTATTGGCATTATCTGTAATACAAAAAGAAACTAGACTTATTCAATAAATGGTGATTTGTGCTTTTAATCAATATTCTGGAGGTAGAAAAGAGATGTTTTAGTAATGAAGAGGTTAGCAGTTCTTAACTACAAAGACACAATAGATTGGAGGCATTGAAAGGAATATTTAATTGTATTACTTTACAGCTTCGCTGATTTTGGGTAATACAAACTGCTATGTTGAATGATTATTAAGATACTGTGGGATATTTTAATAAACTTTGCTGTTGTTTTAAATTAGTATTAAAATCTTGAGATCTCCAATAAAAGCTGTGTTAATTAACAGCTCAGTCAGCAGAGCATTTTTCCTTGAAAAAAATGTTAAAAGAAATTTAAATTGCGCTCTTCCAGAAAGCCCCAGAGGAAATACATATATATGAATCTAACATATTTAACTTTGTCAGAAAAATGCAAATTTATGTCTTGATCCAGAATCATTCTTCTGGTATGGAATTTTTTTCATAAATTACAAAGCATGAACTCAGACAAACTTTTTAGCAAAAACCTATGATGCACTGGGCTTAAGGTGACTTTACAGAATAAATTGGATTGGAAAAGACCTTTGAGATCATCAAGTTCAACCTAGGACAGAACACCACCTTGTAAACTTGTTGGCACTGATACCAAACACCACACCCAGTATTTCCTTAAAAGTCTTTTCCCCTTCAGGGACAGTGACTCACTCCACTGCCTTTCTGACCAGCCCATTCCTGTGCCCAGTCACCCTTTCTGTAAAAATAATCCTCCTAATGTTCAGCCTAAACCACCCCTAGGGCAGTTTTAGACTGTGTCCTCTTGTCCTATTTTTAATTGTGTGGGAGAAGAAAAGAGCCCCACCTGGTTACAATCTCCTTTCAGGAAAGTTGTGGAGAGTGATAAGGTCTCCCCTGAGCTGCTCTTCTTGAGGGTAAACACCCTGAGCTCTCTCAGCTGCTCCTTATATGACTTTAATAGTCTTTAATATGATTATTACATTGATTATATAGGGTACTCCATGAACTAGTACCCTCTGGAGAAGCACATTATCCCAGGCTGTTTTGCATAGCCACAACTGAGGAAGAGGTCTGCAGGCTTTCGTGCAACAACTGCCGTTGCAGAGGGGATATAGAGAAGGAATTCACTTACCTTGGAGGAGTTGATGCAATTAGTTTGAGAGAAGAACTAGCCATTTGGCACAGTTCATGTGGTGGTGTATTGTGTGAAGCAATCACAGGCCACTGTGGGTGAAGCTGCTTCTGTTTATGCGGAGATAAGCAGAGCATAGTGGGAAGAGATGACTAAACTCATGCTTTTGGCCTTCTATTCCTTCAGCACCAAATAAGACTTGAAAAAGTTAACCTGAAAACCATATATATAAGAAGAAGACAATCTATCCCAAGTGCTTATTGTTTCATCGGAAGTAGGCAATACAGAAATAATTTTTATTTATGGATATCTGGATCACTGTTGTAAATCCAGGAATCTGCTATCCCAAACCTGAGTGAATTATTTCTATCACTTGATATTGTTTTCCTTTTTTAAAAACCCAGTGAAAATCTTTGGGTTATCATACTTATGCTGGATAATTGTAGAAAATAAATACCCATCCCTTAAAAATGTATGGAAAGTGCTATGCAGCGGTTGTTGGCTTTGCTGGCTTTTCTTTGGAAGGGATGGGAAATAAAGAGAAAAAGTTTACAGGCACTTTCTGGATAGTTCAGTTTTCTTCTTTCTTATTGTTTTTGCCATCTTCCTGGTCTTGTGGCTGCCCAATGTGCAGCCAGCTCAGAACAGCTCCCTCCTTCCCCACTCTTGGGGTATTTTGAGGATATCTTGTTGTGACATTGAGGCAGAGCTGGGTTCCAGGGCTAAATGTGGTGGGATCTGAGGAAGCATGTGATTGTTCTGAGGCTTTGATGGGCTTTGCACTGAGCCCTGTGCCCACTGGTGGGGAGATTGGTCATCTTTTAGATGAAGGCTTTGAATCCCTTGTTTGTTGTATGTGTTTGCCTCCCATCCTGGACCTCCAAGATCCATGCTTGTCCCAGAGGTACAGTGCTTCTTTCTGTGTGAGGCCATGTCCATGAGTCCTACTGGCACACATCTGTCCTTGCTCACCTGTCATCTCATCTGGCTCAAACCTGGGGACAGGACAATAGGGTTCTCCCCTTGCCTTGTCTGCCCTTCTGGCAGTGACTAAGCCCTGAGGGTGGCTCAGTGCTCTTTGGGGCACACTGGCTCTAATTCAGGGCTCAGCAGAGCTTTTGCACCTCTTGGATTCTGTTTTTTCCTGGTGCCCATGTGCTCCCTTCTCAGGCGAGAGGAGGTTTGGGTCACGAACAATGCATATTAATGTGCGTGATGAGACTGAGCAGCGAAGGCACTGGGAACTGCACCATGCCGTGCTGATGCCAAGGCGACTGTCCCTGCCCAGATTCTGGAGCAGCTCTCACCACCTCAGTGTCATCACATTTTATTTTGAGAATATTGAGGGGTGGGAAGAAGAATTCATTTTCTGGTATTCACGTACAAATAAATAGTTTAAGTGAATGTGGAAAGGTGCATGGAAACTGTATTTCCCTCTAATTTTAAGCTGAGGCATCAGCATTGATCTAGCCAACAGTCAAGAAAAATTCTATTTTAGACAGTCAGTTATGGGGCAGAAAGTGTAGTTCACTGTTAATTTTTTTTGCTTTTTCTGCCTATGTTGTTATGTGTTACATTTTTGCCTAATAATCTGTAATGCTTTGACATTTTGTAATGACAAAATACTTTGTAAATATCTCAGAAGACTACAGAAAATTTTCATCAAGTTAGTGTTCCAGTTTTAATGTTACCATTTGCACAGACTGCTTAACTTCTTGTTTCTGCCCTAACTCACTATTAGTCTGAATGGTGTGTCTGCTTGTACATGAGTGGGCTCAGTTGAAGGTTGGGGGAAGCTTTATATTCATTGTGACTTTTTAATTTTTTGTTGATGCACTCTTCTGCTACTTAATGGGCATAATAATGTCAGAAGCATTGTGTCAACAAATTATCCTATTTATGCATTCATCACAGCTATTATTGCTATTATTCATATATTCAACACCTCATTTTCTTTTCCCATCATGCCTTCACAATTTCTAACACATCTATTTTGTTTTCCTTATACTTTCTTCACTGCATGAAAATTGGTATCATCATCTGAAATCTGGTTTCTTACAGCAAATTTTTAACCTTTGAGCTTTACTGTTTAGTTCAGCTTGCACTGTGTACTTAAATCTGCTTGACTAGTCATGAGCATTTGTAATGTATGCTTGTATTGTCAAGCACTGGTTCTCAAGCAAGTTGATATTCTGATATCCAACTTTAGATTATGCTTGGGGTCTCTTGCTCTTTCTCTCTCTTCCTTCTCACCCTTCCTTCCCTGAGGTGGAATTTATTTTCTAAGCAGCTTTCTTGGAGCCCAAGATGTCACTTCTAAAAGAATTTGACAGATCTGTCTGCAGTCCTGCTTGAGCTTTTAAAAAATAAGAGGTAGTTTTGAGATGAGGGAATCATCAGTAAATCTGACTAAATGTAACTGCTCTTTTAACATTTGAAAATAATTTGCTTATTTCTTCTCCTGCAAGAGAATTCAAATTACCATTTTTTGAATTTATAGCAGAACCATCCAGAAACTGCAAGAATGTATGTGTAAAGACTAATTGTTATTCAGAGATTTTCACGAACACTGCCTATACCATCATTTTAGTGAACATTTAGAGATTTGGAGACTAGAGTTTTTTATCAATACCAAGAGCATCTATTTGCAGTAACCCTTGTAGAAAAATAACCTTTAATAGAAAGTATTTCAACTGATGCAAAGCAAACTTTCTATAAAATCATTTTTACTGAGGGCCATGTAATTAATGTAATTTAAAATTGTAATTATAATTTTGTTGATTTATTTACATATCTGCATCAGAAGAGTGCTAATCTCCTGTGTGTTAGACTGCATGATATGTATATAAGGTGATGCATGACTTTTCTAAGGAGGAAAAGTTATTCCTCCAATACTCAAAACTTCCAGGGCAATTGATGCAAAGGAAGTTCTTGAAATAAGGATAAAGTATCCAGAATGATCTTTTGGCCACAAAATTTATGTTCAGCTCTAGAACTGTCAGTTTTCTGAGGACAGTCGTGTGTCCATGCTTTCTTACCCAGTCAACAGTGAAGACTCAGAAAGTCTTAACATCACAGTTTAACACAGTCCCTGATTATTGCATGAATACTTCATGTTGTTGGCTGTGTTTCTGCTTATCTTTTCACATATCTAGGTACACTGCAGTAATACCAATAACTTGGCAGAAAATCTGGTTAAGAATAGGATTAGGAGATCCAGGGATATATGTGCAGTATTGATCTAGCTCAATGCAACTGTTGAAAACAACTGACATATCTTATAAGTCTACTGAAGCTGTTTACCCATCTGCTTCATGGCTCCTTCAGAAGCAATCTGACTGAATCAGTGTGCAGAGGTCACTTTTTGCAGATCCCTCACCAAATACCCTCAATAGAACTAAGTGTCATACAAAGAAATGCTGTCTTGTATCAAAAATGCTGAACAAGGCGCCAGTAATTGGTCTGTTTTCATAGTGATTGTAATTTTATTTTATGGTTTGTAGAGAAATTGTTAGTGGAGCCTGCAGTGAATCCGTGTTGTTCAACATATTCTGAAGTAATACTGCAGGTATAATAGTTAAGTGACAAAATGTCATCATGACAGTAAGTTATTGAAAGTGGTAGTGATAACTCAGTGGAGAGTTCTGTAAGGAGTGTGAATTTCAGTAACTGGACATTAATACAGCACAGAAAATTCACTGGAGATAAATGTTAATGAAAGCGTATTAAAAAACTGGTTTTTTACATCTCTTAACTGGGCAATTTACTTATCAGCAATATGATTTTGGGATTATAATAATAAATTTGATGCAAACTTCAGTGCCCAAGAGCTAGATGCACATCTGCTTGCTTGAATGCAGGCATGCTGTTCCTCTCAGGCCTAGAAACCTCCTATTGAAGTGCATAAAAATTCACAAACAACTAGAGGAGAACTCAGGTATCTAACTATATTATCTATGTACATTTTGGAATTTTCATACATAGAAGACAATATTTCAAATCCTGAACCAGATTTGGAATTGTTAAATTGTCATGCATTTAGGCAATACCATTGATGATGAGATTTTTTTTCTGCATTGAAATCTTTGCACAAAATACACCTGGAACACTTCTTGTAGTAATACAAATTTAAAAACTGTTGATTCAGTACAGAAATTCTTTTAATTGTTATTTGTAACTGGGATTCCAATTTGCTGACCTTCTGTTTGGTAGTAGTAATCCAATATGATGGCTGATCAGCTTTATGCAAGACTCTCTCTTAATATGCAGTCTTTGTAGATTTACTTCCATCACATGTAAAGTAATACCTGTAAAGCCCCCAGAAAAAGGTTTGACAAGCCTCTTAAAAGAGGGGCTCACAGTTTTTCACATACTTGGAGTTAGATGCATGGGAGAAATGCTGACAAGATATCCTCAAGCAGTCAAACAAAAAAGATAGCTTTAATGGCAACTTCAGAAAAGCAAAGAACTGGCAAAAAGTTTAAAACAACATACAATCAACATAAAACACTTCACAAAGCATTAACTTGATGCCCCATTCAACTTAGCAGGCTCCAAGCCCATCCAGTTTTTTAAGTTTCTCAAAACTCCAGGAAGAGGAAATTAGAAGATGAAAGAGAGAAAGACAGAAAAGCTGTAGAAAACAGCATACACTTCTGGTTTATGGTGTTCAACTGATAGGAAGTCCAGCAGGATAGAGAGTCAAGATCTGTGCTTGCTTCATGTCCTGGCTGAACTACCCTTTAGCTTTCCTGTGCCCTTTCCCCAGGTGGGACTTCCCTCATCTGGCTGCTCTGGGGTGAGACTGGGGCTCCAGGACCAGGTGTGGAGTATTGCATCTGTCATGCCAGAGACTGGTGGCCACTGTAGGGCTTGGGTACAGGCCCGGGGAGGGGGGACATGTGTGGTGCAAGGCATTGCCTCAACAAAGGCAAGGCCCAACCTGCCCTTTATCCCCACATGTGCCCAAAATGTTCCAGTCAGCAATCCGCTCAGTCTCTTGGATACGCTCTCCAGTATTTATTTGTACCTGAGTTCATTGCAGCTCACCTTACTTGCTTTTTACTGCCTTGGCAATTAGTTCAAGGTCTTCTGTAGTGTATATAAAAATTTCTCTTGCAAGTTGTAGAACCATAGAATGGTTTGGGTTGGAAGGGACCTTAAAAATCATCTAGTTCCACCCCTTTCTACAATGAAGGGGCTACCTCAGTAGACAGGGCTACAGGAAAGTGCTACAGGTGTCATCTGTCTGGACTCCTGTAGAGCTTTTGACAGGGTCCCCCACAACTTCCTTTTCTCTAAAATTGGAGAGAGATGGATTGGATTGTATACAGTTAGATGGATGAGGAAGTAGGTGAACAGTCACATCCAAAGGGTAGTGGCTTAGTGAGGGTCAATGGTTCCAATGGCAATCAGTGGCAAGTGGTACCCTCAGTGGTCTCTACTGGAAGCAGTGTTATTTAGTATCTTCAGTAATGACACAGACAAAGGGATCAAGTGCACCCACAGCAGATTTGCACATGACTACAAGCTGAGTGGTGGGATGCCACTCCTGAAGGATGGGACGTCATTCAGAGGGATCTGAACAAGCTCAAGAAGTGGACCTATGGAACCTGGCCTTATGAGGTTCAGCAAAGCCAGGTGGAGGGGGGCTGGACTAAATGACCCTTGAAAAGTGCCTTCCAATTAAACTGTTCTATGATTCTGTGAAAATATATACATAAATAAACCTGAGTTTTTTGTCTTCCTATGTATGATGGGCTTTCAGCTCAGGTATCCTAGCCAAATTTTGCCCAGAGTAGTTAAACATTTTCTTAAATTCAGTTTTCCCCATTTTTCCTATTGAATTTATTTACTTCATTATACAGTCTGATGGGCTTGAAATGAACTAGAAAAAATGTGATCTGCTAGTAGGCGAGGTAAATGCTACCATATGCTTACTTTCTTCAAACATTTTTTTTAAACTGTTTGCTCATATTTATATGAGATCCTAGGAATCCTGTGGTAAAATGCATCATCATTAAGCTGTTAAAATAGGTTATACATTTGCTGCCTATTAAAGGTAAACATAATGGTTTTGAGGCAAGATCTTCAGGGTGATTTATGAACTTGTTTGTGGCAATAAACTGCAAAGTTTCAAGGTACCACACAAATGTTTTTACTCAGCACTGCACTTGTCAAAGGGTCATTCCTGCTGAGTTTATTTGCTTCCTTCTGTCTGGCCTTTTTGTGATATTTTCTCTGCATAAGGTGGGTACAGTCTGCTAAACATAATTCTGTTTGCGAATAATATAATCAGGTTGTTAAGAACACTTACTGTTAAATTACAATACCATAGTACTAAAAAAAACCCTCAAAATGCTTCACTGTGTTCCATACAAAAGAAAAGTGTACAAAAGGTGTTACCAATGATAAGAAACTGTGTTCTTTGACCTCATAAACTGGTTAATTAAAGCAATGATGCCACTTTATAGTTGATGTGCTGTCTTCTGAAAAGGCCCTATAAATTTGAAATGTCAAGGTTATATGCTGTCTAGAACTCCAGTCAATGGAAGAGAACTTCACCAATTTGTCAGGCAGCGGGTGCTTTTCTTATCCTCAGCTTCTGAGAAACATGGCCCAAAGCTGATACAGTTTGGAAGATGGTGTGATTAAATATTTATTAAACACTTAGACATTTCTATTTATTTTCAATTATCCACTGACCATCATGTAATATGCCGGAGTAGTTATCAACACAAACTGGTCTTTGAGATTCCAGAGTTTTGATCTTTCACCAGTCAGTCACATTAACATCTGTGTTAAGAATTCTTTGCAAACTTTCCTTGTTGCTCTTGTCAAAACTTCATGTTGTGCAAAGTGAGTAGCACTTACTGGATTGTGTTTGTGGTTTCTGTGTTGCCTCTGCTGGGTAAGCCTGGATTCACATATGGTATGGGATGTCTGAGAGTAAGTCTTATCAAACAGCTTGCTTGAAACTCTGTCATTATAGGGATTCTTCGGCAGAGCATTCTAAACCCTCTTCTGTAGGAATCAGTGAAGGGACATGCCAGTTATTCTCAGGATCTCACTGAGCACTAAGAAAGAAAGAAAGAAAGGAACTGCTCATGGAGTATGGAAAGCAAGGGACAAACTCTTGCCACTCTTTTTATTTAAAAGAAAAGACATTAAAAAACCCCATTATTCTAGGGGTCTACCCACTTTTCAATTGAAGTGCTGCTGGAGTTACCAGGTAGGAGAGTCCCATGGGTTTCCTCTGAAGGAAGTCATAAAATGCCACCTGGTTTAAAGCAAATTGTATGGCAGATGTGATGAAATGATAAAGTGTCAAAAGATGTAGGACACTGAATTGTAGTTGGCTGTAGGGTCTTCTGTCAGCAATTCAACTTGCAGCAATACCAGAACTATCAATACAAAATTAATGCATAATTTAATTTGCTCAGCTATGCACTATACATAGCTGAGAAAATGGTGAATTTAATTTTTTATTTTTCTATTAATGATGGGTAAAGTCATGAATGAGTTAGTGGAGAAACTGTAATGGTTTGAGGTTCATTGAATAGTTATACTTTTTAACAGTAAGTGGGGTTTGTGATCTAGTCCTCTGGTATATTCAGATAATAAAACATTATTTGGGAATTTGACATTTTCAAGCCTAGAGGATTAAGAAATGAGTAGCATTTTGTTTCTGAAAGCATGTTCAAAAATCAGAGGAGTTTCACTGATAGAGCAAGCCGTTACTCTAAAAGTGTACTATGCCATTTAGATAAATTCCTTCTAGAGAAAGTCAAAACTTCCTTCTAATGCAGTTAGTGCTCACAGACACAAGTGTTATACAGTTTATGTTGTATAGCAAACTGTCCTAACACTCTGAGAGTGGATTACAATTAATGTAAAAGTAGAAATATAAAATCATTTGTTCATCTTCACACAGAAAACACCCAGAACACAAGTAAAAGCAAAATATCAAGAGTCAGTATTGTCATCTGGCTGTATCTTAATTGAGTCTTATTCTGATTACTCTCTGAAGTTTTTATAAAATCTCCTATTCAATGAGTTCAGGAGATGCAGAGAAAAATACTTTTTCTTATCTCCACAGTTACGAGACTTCAGCAAGTGTTTTATGAGGGCTAAATAATAAATAGTGCCAAGTAGTAAATGAATTTTTTTACAGTCTACTTTTACCTTTATGCTTTGCTCTCTCTATTTTTATTTGTTGCAGATTACAATTTGCACGAGAGAAATTCAATACTAAATTTTGCCATAGAACCTAAATAAATGAACAATGCCCAGTTTAATTCTGCAAGGGAAAGAAGTATGGCCATGAAGGAAGAGTGCAGGTGGGCAGGAGGCAAATTAAAACCCAAGGCAACAAAGGCCAGCCACAGTGGTTGCAGCAGGAAAAACTGTAGTAAGGCTGGTCCTGGAAAGTATTGATTCAACCATCCATCCATACTTATGGAAGAAAAACAGTGCATTTTCACTGACTTGTTCCAAACACATTTCTTATCTATCTGTGTATGACACTGGTGATTTTACTAATAATCCCACAGAGTAGCCCACTTGTCCTCAGAGTGAAGGAGGCTCTGTGAGCCTTGATAGTAATTTTTTGTTTGTGTGTTACATTGGTTTTTCTCCAATTGTGCAATTTTTGCAGTAGCAAGAAAACTTGTTTTCATTAAGTAAGTAGTTCTTAACCTATCCTGTGTATGGTGACTTGTAAGATAAACATAATAGTTAACATCTGTTACATATTGTGAAATGTTTGATGTGTTAAGTTTTTAGCTGCTGTCTTATAACAACGAAAACATTAAAAAAGTTTCGAACTCAAGACAAAATGTTTTATGCTAGGACTGTCAGAAATTGCTGTTTGAGAAAACTGAGATCAAAGGGAGAGAACTGGGGATTATTTTGGGTCAGGATTGCAGGCATAGTTGAGATATGATGCTGAGCAATCAACAGTATTTTGTCCTTGAACATGTAGGTTAATTTGAATTACACTGGTCACTGACATTTTTCTGGTCATAAGTATGTATTTATTACCTCTCAATACAGTGACATTTTCGTTGTGACTGAAAGGTGTGAGATGATTTACCAGATGTCAGAAGTGTATATTTCTTTATCCTTGGTGTCATGTTCCATTGGGGGGAACTGCGAGGAGTTCTTTTAATAATGATGGTTGGGAACAAAATTAAGCTAAGCAAAGCAAACATTGCATCTGAGAACCATTTCTGTGTAACAGGAGAGCAAGATATAAAGGAGTTACTCTACCAAAGAGGGCTAGAGAAGACAGAGCAAGAGGAAGAAAAGAGTGAGAGGAAACAGAAGGAAAGAGAGGGCATTACCACTGGAGGTGGGGGAGTGCTGTCGATGTCCATGAGGCACGGGCTCAGGCAGGGACACAGAGATGCCTCAGGCAGGTCGCTGGTTAAGGGCACAGGGAGGAAGGGCAGATGCGAGGGCGAGCAAGAACCGGTGAGGGCAGGAGAGCCAAAAGGCTGGGCCTAGGGCAAAAGTGTAAGGCTCAAAAAGCACTCGACTCAAAAGCAAGTTTTGACAAGGAAGTCTCAAAAAGCAAGTCTCAAAAAAGCCCCTTGAATCACCAAGCCTTAAAAGCAAAAGCACAGCCCCAAGCCAAAAGCCCACACTCAAAAAGCATGTTTGAAAAGAGTCAAAAGGCAAAGAACAGAACAGAGCCACCCAGAGCTCCACCCAGAGCTTCTTGTGAAGTTACTTTTTACGCCCTGGCTCCTCCCAAAGTCCACCTGCTGACAGGAGACCATTGGCCCAATGTCCCAGGGCAGTCCATTGGCAGAGACCTTTTACCGTCTGACTGGAGAGTGTCTCTGGGGTACAGTGTTTGCGGTGTTCCCCTGCTGATTGCCTGTCCCATGTGAGACATGAAATGGTTGCTAAGCAAAGTCTCCCCAGAGACAAGGCTTTCCTCCATCTTCTCCTAGCTGCCTTCTGGCCCTGTGCAACCTCTCCCCCACATGCCTCTGACAACCATTGTTGAAACCAAACAAAACTGAATTGATGCCTCACACTTGGGCAGAGGCTTTGCTTTTATTTTTTTTTCCTTTTCTTTCATAATTCTTGTCAAACCCTTCAACAAATGTCTGAATATCCAGGTGCTAGAACAGTACAGGAGCATTTGCAAATTTTGTACTGTTGTACCCATGCTGATATTCTCATGGGATATGAACATTTTGTAAAAAGTAAACTGGAAATATATTTAATTTTGATTTAATTTGCTTTCAAATATTAGATTAATTTAATACTTTTTTATTCTTTTACTCTTTCTTTTCATGTTCCCTTCTGCCCTTGCCAAAATTATTCTCAGGAGCTTCTTCTGCTGTTTTTCCCCTATGCAAGGAATTGCTTACTGCTATTCACGTGCAGTAAGAAAACAAGAAATTACATAAAGCAAAAATAATTAGTAGGTTCCAAAGAACAGTATCATTGCATTGATGCTACATTTTTACACTGAAGTGTTTAATTTACATTTTCAATTTTCTGATATTTGCAAGTAATCATAGTTAAATGGCTGTGACAATACAAGTAATTAATTTTTCTTTCTTCATTTCATGACCCCATTCTCTGTGTTTATACTCTGCTCACTGACTGAATTTACTTGCCACACTTTCCTGTTGCATTAATTATTAAAAGAATAGTGCATAAAATATTGAACTGTTGGCTGACATTAATTTTTAAAATGTAAGCAGAGCAAGAGAGATATTACCAGAAATATTTTTTAGATTTTTTCTTCTCTAAATACAAAAAAAATACAATGCCTGGAAATTAACTGGAGATGCATAGTCATTTTACGAAGTGGCATGAATAGCCTATATGACATGTACTTAAATATGAGAGCAGAGCAGAGGGGCAGAATCCCTTCACTCGCCCTGCTGGCCACGCTGCTTTTGGTGCAGCCCAGGACACGTCTGGCTCTGTGGGCTGTGAGCACACACTGCTGGCTCATTTTCCATCAGCCATCCCCACCAAGCCCTGCCCCACAGGGCTGCTCCCAATCACTTCTCTGCCCAACCTGTGGGTGTGTCTGGGATTGCCATGACCCGGGTGTAGGACCTTGTGCTTGTACTTCGTTGAAGTTCTTGATGTTCACAATGTTCCACTTTTCAAGCCTGTCCAAGGTCCCTCTGGCTGGCATCCCTTGCCTCCGGCATGTTCCTGCCCCACACAGCGTGGTGACATCAGGGAGCTTGATGCGGGTGCTCTCAGTGCCACTGTCCCTGTCACCAACAAAGGTGTTGAACAGTATCAGCCCCAGTACTGACCCTGAGGAACACCGCTGGCCACAGGTCTCCGTGTGGACATGGAACTCTTTGCCAAAACTCTTTCCATACAGCGATCCAGGCAGCTGTTTATCCACCAAGTAGTCCATCCATCAACCCTATGTGTCTCCAATTTAGAGACAAGGATATCCTGTGAAACAGTGTCCAAAGTTCCAAAGTAAGTACAGGTAGACAGTGTCAAATGCTCTGCCCTTGTCCACCAGTGCTCCCTTATCCACCAGTAGCTCCATGGCAGAAGGCAAGATTTCCCCTGTTAAGCCATGCTGATTCTTTCCAATCACCTCTTTGTTTTCCATGTGCCTTAGCATGGTTTCCAGGAGAACCTGCTTCATAAGCTTGCCTGGCAGATGAGACTTTGATGTAGATCTCCAGATCTTCTGCTTTCCATTTTTTCAAAATTGGGGTTTCTGTTTCTCTTTTTCCAGCCATCAAAGTCTTTAAAGTCATGCTGTCATGGATCGAGGGTTTTGTGACAGCTATCTACTTTTTCAGGCTGTCCATTTGTGACAGTTGCATGGCAGTTATTCCCTCCAGTATTTTAAAAAGAGATTGCTCTTAAGATGTCACTTTAAATTAAAGCCAAGGTTTTGAACAAGATAATTTATTTATATTCTTGATTTAAATTTCAGTAGCATGCTGAGACTAAATTTACTCAGCCTGTCTTTTCTGGCATAAAGGTAATTTTACTTAACTGCATGAAATTTCTATAAGATACAGAAAACTGTTTTGGCTTACAGGTAAAAGGTGTTTGTGCAAACTGGATACTGAGTGAAAGATCTTCCCCTGCCTGTCACCGATATTCTGTCTGAGGTTGTTTTTACAGTATCTTCCAAAGAATGCTCTTACTGCCTTAAGCACCTTAAAAGCAATTTTTTCTTAGCTTCTAGAAGGATGGGCAAGATAGCAGGATGTAGTTGTACTCCTTCTGAGATTTTTTTTTGTGTCTTTTGAGTTAAACAAATGACTAATTTTTTTTTCTAAAAGGTATTTATTAAAGTAGTAGAACATATGACCAGTAACTAGTGCCTGTGTTAAGCAGGATGACAGATGGTACTTTTCTTGAAAACTAACTTTTCTTGAAAAGTTAAGCAAATTAATTCCCAAGCTGACATTCCGATTTTCAAAAGACACTATCAGCATTAAGAGGAAGGGATCTTAAGTATTAAGTATTTTATAGAAGCCACAGAAAAGTATATTATGCCTCTGCCTTTTTTGAGATGCCTGTAGAACAGGAAGAATTGTTTAGTGTGCCCTGTGAGACAGATGGACTAACTTTTTTGAATTCTTGGTGATGTGTGGAATTATATTTTAGTTAAATGGTATGCTCTGTCTCACCCCTGGAAAATATACAGTTTATTCCAAGCCTGTGATCCTCCCCTGCAGTATCCTGTGTCTGTAATCCCATTGGCCCGATCTGTTCCGTGCCCACTTTGAATCTCCCTGTTCAGTGTGCCGGGGGGGACGGTTCTCTCTCTCTTCGCCGGCTCTCCTGGCTGGTGCTCTCTCAGCCCCTCTCTCCCCCTCCCCTTTCCCCCCTCACTCCCCTTTCCCCCCTCTCCCTCGGAAACCATGCTGCCTCCCGGGGGCAGGACCCCCAATAAACCCTCATCTAATGAGCACCCCCAGAAGCCGTGTGGAGTCTCCTTGCTGCCTGCTGCTACCGGCAAACTCACAGCTTAGGGGGGGCCCCCGGGGGGTGTCCCCCCCTGAAACACTCTGCAACAGTGATGCATTATTTTCCAAGTATAATTTTGCATAAGGTTGGGTTCTCTTTGGAGAGTAAAGCTGGTGAGAGTAAATCTTCTAAGAGTAGTCACGGCTGCTCTTTGATGAAGAAATTAACATAGAAAAACGTAGAAAGATGCTGATATTAAGGAGAGGACTTAGAGCTTTCTGCTAAACCTCCAGTTCTATTATTTAAAATAAAAGTAGAAATCAGTTTCCTGTCTTTACTGACTTAAATTTTTAAAATTTCAAACAGTAGGTCTTTGACCCCATCAAGGCAACACTTTTCCTCCCATCAATTTTGAACAGCTGAACAAGATCAGCTGGGTCTTCAGTGTCCTGGAGCATGTCCAAGGAAGACTCAGGAAGAAAAATTCTGCCCCAAGAAACACTGAAGGGTCACAATTTTTATTGTGGTTCAAATCCTTCGTAAATGCTCAAAAGTTGTAGCATTTGCTACGGGAATGGTGCGTTGGCAGATAAGCCAGTGTTAAGTTAGTGTAACAGTTTGTGAGAATTGCTGAAATTCAGGCTTTTGGAAGCAGAAGTCTTGATTTACAGATAGAAATGAAACTTTATTTTATGCGTTGTTTCCTACTTCATATGGCTTTGAAATTAAGTCCCCAGACTCCTTCACACTTACAGAGAATAGATACACTAATTTCAGTGTCTTGGCTGAATTCCAGTGAGTAATTGCATTCAAATTATCTAAATTCATCTCTAGTTTGAGTTGGTTGAGATAGTTTCCATCTTCTTTCTTGCTATTTTGTTGAGCAATATTAAATTGGCTGCTGTTTTTTCAACTTGTCATTTCTGTATTTTGTTAGAAACTGATATTATTCCAAAGTGTGCATATGATTTTCAAATTACTTTGAAGCAAAAACAAACAAGATGTTGTATTGTAGTAGCTATCATTTTATGGAGAAGTGCTTCTAAAATACCATAATTGTTATTTTGAAATATATTTAAATAGGATATTTCTGTATACTCATTTTGAACTGAGATTGTGAAGTCTGGTGTAAGAGATAGTGTGATTTTATTTAAATTAATTGTATGAATATTTCTGTAAATATGAATTAAATTTGTTCACCTGGATTTCAGATACACAGGTGACAGATAAAGAATTAATGCACATAGGTAATGCAGAAACTTGGATGAAATTGTTGCAATACAGTATCTGAAATTATTAACTGCACGAAAGACAATGCAAGTTTAGACCTCTTGTTGAAAAATGAAATAAGTCATCTTCTTACCCAATCAAGTCTGAGGACAAGCAAATGTTTCATATGTCTAGGCATTTTTTTACAACAAGATATCTTCCTATGTCTGGAATATTTAGTAACTATACTAATTTGTTTTGGTTTCTATATTGTTTCTGCTCTATTTTATCATTCAGTTTATGCTCAGAGTGGGTATTTTGTGTTTTATTGGTTCAATAAATGTACCTTGTTTCAGATGTGAGCTTTGGTATGTCTATCCAATTTGCAGTAGACAAAGACTACCCTGACTGTATTTCAGGTGACTAGGGATCTTTTATTTAGATTGTGCTTCTTTAAAGAGTATGGTTAAATGCATGCTGAAAGAAGCCTAAGAGACAAACTGTAGCTGGCAGTTGTCTTGATCAGGTATTCTTCCTCTGATCTCCACCACTCTCTATGGTATTTTAATCTTATCCCAGGGAACATGTAGTTTTTCAGAAAAATGGATGGGGATACTTGTTTCCATCCTTTCTCTTTCTTCTCATGAAAGAAGAAACTTAGTTGCTGCTGCTGTTGTTGTTAGTACTAGAAAGTTGCCCTTTTGTGTCTTGTCAGTTGTTTGAGAGCTGCAGTTACAGCTGCATTTAAGTTTTGGCACCCTGGTTGTGTAGCAGTTTGCAGGTCGCTTTTCTTTATAGAAGTTGTCTTGCAGTCATTGATAGGTTTTCTGTCACTGGAATGTAGATTATTTCAAATGTTTTTCAGCATGAAACCCAAGGAATGAAGTATAGAAACCAGCAGACAGAACTATTCCTAAATCCTAGGAAGAAAAGCCTCAAGGTGCTATCTAAGGAGGAGGAAGCCAGTGGGCCTGCAGGTGCTCCATCAGGTGGTTTTAACCTCTAGAGAGATACTCCATGAGGAATGTAGCTGTCAGCTGTTGAGAAAAATATGAAAATATGTCTACCTTGCTGCTCAGGACGTGTTGAAGAAATGATGGACTGAATTCACCCTGTTTTTTGATACCTAGGTAGAAGTTTCTAAGCAGGGACCACTTCTTCCATCATAGTTTTCTGTATACTTCAAATAACTACTCTGTTGTGGTGAAGATCTCTACATGGTCACAGAGAGAAGGCATAAAACCAAAGCAAACCTTGAGGAGTAACAAATTAAAATACTATCTTCTTTTTCTTTTCATTACCTACACTGATGTCTAAATTCTGTTTTTTTCCCTCCTAAGTAATTTTATTCTCTTCTGGTTTTTCCCTACCAAATTGAAGAAGGTAGGTGAGAAAGGCTTCATTTTCCTGAATTTTCCTATATTTGCGTAAATTAAGTTTTTATAGCTGTCTTACTTGTCCTTTCCAGAATGCCTTCTGCTCTTTTCTTGTTTCCTTTTTTTTATTTTACTATTTTTAATTTCCTTTAAATTGGGATAGGTAAGGCAGTGGAATTTCATCTTACTCATTTATGTCTCTTCAGCAGTCTGGAGTTTTCATTTTATGAATAGGATACCTTGAACTTTAAGGAATTGGTAATTGCTTGTAAGAGAGATGAAGGAAAGTGAAATAATTCAAATAAAAGGAAAAACAAGAAAAGTGAAGGAGGAAAGTATTGAATAAAGTGAGAAATTATGAAAGACTTCTGGCAGGTAAATTGGGAACAATATTATGGCCACAGAGATCACTCACTCATTTTTTCAAGAAGAAGAAAAATAAAAGACAGTTGATGGGATGAGTTTAAAAAAAGAAGATTAACTTACTCTTTTATGAGGATGTGTCTGGGATTTTTTTATTGCACTAAAATGTTGTTGGAAAAAGAACTGAGAATTTTTGTTGAAGAATACTGACACTGTTGCTAAAACATTATTTGTTTTGCAAATTGCATTTTAGATAGGTGTGGAGATGGAATAAAGAAATAATATCTGAATTTTCACACGGAGTCAAGTAGTGTAAATTCTGTGTTGTTACAACTACTGTTTAAAAACCTGGTAAAAGCTTTTGGAGCTGTTGGTTGGAATAAATTTCCTTTTCTTAAAATCGTTTAATTTGCAAGATAGTGTAAAAGTGTTTATCACTTCAGGCAGAGCCAGTAAATTATTTTCAGACATGATTTTGTTAAACAAATAGTTCTAATTGCTGACCTAATGCATTGTGTGAATAAATACAGTTTCTAGAAGTCAGATTCAGAACTTTGATCAATAATATTTTGCCAAGATACAAAGTGTTAATGACTATATAGCTACATATTGTAGCTTGCATGTGTGTGTGTTTAGAGTAATAAAAAAAAGCATCAGTGAATAATTCTATTTTTGTTATAGCATATCTATGGCAACTGAAATCAGTTGCTAAAATTTCACTTAGTCTTTTTCTAACAAAAATTGTATTTCCTTTCCATGTTCATATAGTAACAGATGTGCAGTTTTTGTTTGTGATGGTGACTCACTTCTATTACACTGAACAGTAGCATGGCATTGGCTACTGGGAGACTAAACAGCAAAAAGAAAAGACAAGTGAACACAGAGGGAAAGGGGATGTGTTTTGTTTGGTGTAGAGAATAGGTATCTCATGTTACCCATTATCCTGGCCTGTTTATTTTACTAGAGTTTGCTATTTTTCAGGTGCAGTTAACACCCAGTATTTCAAGTCAATATGTAATTCGTACACAACCAACAAACACCTGTCTGTCTACCCTTGAATGTGCAGCTGTTGCTCTTTCCATCATGGAAAAAAATAAGAGTATACAAGAGGTATGTAAACCTAAATACCTGAGTTTTTCTTTTATGTATGGTAGAGGGGCAGCAAAGGTACTTAGCTATCAATGTAAAACTTGGCAGTTAAAATCTTAATGACATTTGTAATAGTTTTGTTGCATAGCAAACTAGAACAAGACTGCAGCAGTGGATACCATTTTTCATTTATTAACTCTGGAGTGTTCAGATTACTGTGACTCCTTCATGTTGTGCTCCAAAAGCGAACACAACAAAGTGATCTTTAACTCTGAAAAACATAATTAATTTTGTGACAGGAGATGAAGTATGTTACTGCATGGAAAGAAATAAATTGTTTTCTCCAAAAACTAGACAGCAGAGACGATCTGAATACCCCCTCACAGCTATCTTGAAGATTAAATGCTTTTTAAAGCCAGGTCCTCTGATCTCCTGCACTCCTCAGCCATGGAATTTAACCCAGAGGGTTATGTCTGCCTACCAGCCAGCTCACAACTCTTACATGTCACTGAAGGAATTTGGGACTTAATAGTTCTTGAATATAAGTTTATCCCAGGTCAGAGAATACTAATTGGACATTAGCCTTTCCTTGTAAATTGTGATCCCACTAGTCTGTGATGGAAGAGGTCATTAAGAAAATAATCCTTTTTAATCTTTTGTTGCTGACATTAGTCATATCAATTTAATAAGCCCTCTGAAAAACACCTACAAGTACTTTTACACCGCAGAGCCAAGTCTGCAATTCAATTGTGTGCCCAGAATTTAGTAGTGAATGATCTTGAAAAAAGATTTAAAGCCCATCCATGTATCCCCTACATGCTAGTCTTCACCCTGGAGTGCTCATACTGCTCTCCATCACCTAGCTAATATTTTTGAAATCAAGATCTGCCTACTAAAAAAGGTGCCCAGGTCAAAAATTTCTCCTACAACTAGCATAATATGTAGTATGCCACCTCTGTGTCTGCTTCTGTGACACTAGACTCACCTTAATATTAAATGAATTGGATATAAAACTCAGACTTGAACAAAGTATGTGGACACACAAGAAAAAAAGGCTCAGAAATTGGAACTCCAAGTAAAGATGGTTTTCAAGAAACTTGTGTATATATATGGGGTTTTATACTTACCTTTTCCTTTGTTATGCTAAGACAACCTATTTTTCCTTCACTAGGACTTTTACAGTGAATGCTTAGTTAATGTCTATAGTTGCCAGTCCTATATTCTGACTCACCCTTACTACTGAGAATTGGCTCAGCCTACTTCTCAAAGACAAAATTTCTGTTTTCTCTAAGCATTGCAGTAGCCAAGAGCTACATTCATGCATTTTTTATACCATCTCTGAACTGAGTGCTATTTCCAGCTTATGAGATAGTGAACTGAAGTTGAGAGCCATGGAAATGAAAAATGTGCACTTGGTTTGATACCCAGTATGTCACTTGATTTTCCTGTGTGCTCTTAAGAGTAATATTTTTCTCAGTAGAATCTCAGCTCCTGCTGACTGCAGTTATACATGCGATTGCTTTACACATCTGCACATGGGCCCCCCCGACTTAGCCAGGCAACCAGAAAATGAAGAGTCTACAATTAGGAACCACTTGAGATAAATTTGGCTTGTGTGGCTTCATTTATCCTACACAATACCTCTGCGCAGAAGCATGGACACAGTTGGGTCTCCAGGATTGCAGTTCAGCTGCTTTGATCATGAGTCCTTCCTCTCTTCCTAAAACCCTGCCTCAGGGGATTTTTGTGCAAGCAGAAACAGCTTAGTTATTGTGACTTATTTTATTGCAGCTTGTTGACTGAGCCACAGTAATTAATTGTAGTCCATTGCTGAGGTCAAGTCAAAGCCATAACTTACAGTAATGTGGCTGGGGCTGAAGTCAAGATTGAGTGGTTCCAAAGGAAGGAGTGAGGGATGGCACTACGCAGGTGGTGTATGACTGCTCTGTGGTTCTTTTCAGTACATCTTCTATTCAGGTCCACATTTTGTGTCTCCAAAGGTTATATTTTAATGACATTTATCATCCAAATTCTATTTTATTAGCATTTTTAAGTAGTCATTGACTAAAAAAAAGGGTAATAATTGATGTCTCTAAAAGCTTACTAAAAGCTTGGGGTTCTTTTGTCCCCCACCCCTTCATGTTTCTGCAGACTATACTCCATCCGCTTCAAGCTTTATGCTCTTTCCAGCTTCAGCATGGTGCCCAGATCCATCACAGCAAGGAACATCTTCTCAAAAATGGCTTATATAACAAGCCCATGCCAAAGAATAAACGCAAACTCAGAAGAATGGAGCTTCTGATGAATAATGTTAAAATATAAGAAAACTGTACTGGCTGTACAGTGGAATTTATTTGCAGCTAGCAAATGAATATGAATCTGGATTTGATCCAAACAGTTGACTATACTCTAATAAAACAACTTTTAGGCCCTGTTTAGGCAAGAGTTTATCTACCAATGCAACAAACAGTAATGGAAAAGCTTTTTCATTTATGCAGTAATCCAGGAGCCTTTGTTCAGATGAAGGAGGAGCATTCTCATTTTCTGTACAGAAGAGGAAGAAAACTGAACATCATTTAGATTTACGTTATCACTTGGGTGTCAGATACGATCCTCAGTATGACTGGATGAATTTATTTTGGAGAGGCTTTTACCAGTACAAAAAGACAAGAAATATGAATATGGATGTGATGGAATGGTAAGGCTTTAGCAGTTAGAATTATGTTGAATTACTAAGGAGCTTTTTAGCGTCAGCATCTAACTACAGTAGACTTTCAAACCATAATTCCTGATATTCTTTAGTTCAGATGAACATAAGGCATGTTATTTGGACAGTTCTTTCTAACTTTGAGATTTTTATTTCTTCTATTATTAGAACTCCTTTTTTGTAAATTTACATATATTTTACAATGCAGTCGGGTTTAGTTTCTCTCAGACTTAATTTTTAAATTAGGTCTGCATATGTTTTTACAAGAAACTGAGCAATTCTGACTTACAAAAAGAAAAGTAGAAAAAGTGATTTTTGGAATTATAACTCAGGTGCTTTGCTTTTACTTGAGCAAAAATTAGTCTTCCTCAGATGGGGAGATCTTGTGGATATAAATACATCATACCCATACTCTGACATACAATGATTATGCTACTAAAAGGATTAAACACGCCCAGTGTAAACTGCTCTGAAAGAGGTATGATGCGATGATAAATGATTATGTCTGGTTACAACCAACTAACATAATTATAGATCCTCTAGGCTTCATGTGTTTAGTTTTTCACTTCTAACAGTGATATAAACGTACCTCTTTCTAATGGGAATTGCTAGAAGCAGAAGAATTAGGTATTTTAACAGGCTTTCTGAAATAATATTTCATGATCTGGAGGGAGAAGTAAAGTGAAGTAAAGGTTCTGATAATCCTTTCTTCTACATAAATGCTTCCTGCATTTAAGAGATTAAAATGCTTAATGTTTGTCTTTACTATCAGTTCCCCTCTAGGTAACAACATGAAACTAATTGGGTACTAATTAATCTTAGAAAAATATATTTTTTCTTTAATTTATGATCTGTAAGACAAGAAACTACAGAAGTGGGGTGGGGGCAGGATGAGGGGATGTGTAAACACAACTAACCAATATTTTACTGAAAGCTTTTCTGCAATTAATAAGAGAGGTCAAAATTAGGTCAGAGATTAGCTAAGAAGTTTTAGTTAACCCTGAGCTAATAGTGACCTTTTGTTTAGGCATGGATAAACAATATAATTTGACTGGCTATGCAAGCAAAGCTTATATAACCTTTCCCTTTTCTCCCGGTCTAGATAAATCCTGTATCTCTCACTAAATTCAGCAAAGCTGAATTAGTTTTGACAAATCTGAAGCAAACCAGTCTCATATGATTAATGATAGTGTAGATGCACTTTTGTTCACATTGGAACAGAGAAAGGGCATGTTTATTCCTGTAGCACACCATTCTCCAGTCTAACTTGGAGTCCCAAGTTGCAGTCTTGTGCAATTTGTGTGCGCAGCCTTGTGTGTGATGCTATGTCCAGTTTCCTGCTGGACTGGTAATCTTCTTTCCCTGTGCCGTGGGACATGGTCGATAATTCCTTGAGGAAACATGGGTGTCAATTAACCTTTATTGTTAATATCATATTTACATATATGGATGATGCTCACATTTAATGTTGTATACATTAATTTAATTTACCTTATTTTAAATTAATCTCAAACAGCAGTGTATCTTTTGTCCGACATTGTGAAGTTTATTTTCCTAGGCAGAAGATTAAATGTGTCTTTACATAATATGTGACTTTATATTATAGAGAACAGAAAGAAATTTGTATTACAGCCTGGGATTCATAGCCATCTGCAAAATGCCTTAGAATTACAGGATCAGAGAAATAGTTGCCTTAATTGAGTTATAATTCTACATTAAATAGTCTTGTACGTAGAGTCTGTGCAGAGTTTTCATGTTTTTCAGCAAAGGACAAATTCTGCACAGCTTACAAAAAGCACTTTTTAGCTTTGTTGATTCCTCTTGTTCTTTTAATTTTGCTCCTGTGAATAATAGGATTTTGTAGGATCTCATGCTACATGATGATGCTTCCATGGATGCATGGAAGCCTTTAATTGCTGATTTCCTTTGTTATACAATACTAGATTGATTAATATGCAACAGTTACTGAAGAAATTAAAAACAATGCATTGCAAACCTCCAGGCATTTTATTTTTTTGAGTTTTTTTGTATGTCCCAGCTCAGCTATAATGTAATGAACATTTAGGTGCAGCACAGTAGTCACATGAAGTTCAGTTTCAGATTTGTTTGAAGGTATTAAACACAAAATACAGTATTTTTAGGTGAAACTTGCATGATTTTAAAAATATGCACAGTGTAAGAGAAGAATTTAGAAAGTTTGTTTTTAGGTCTTTTGGATTCATAATTTGCCAATAAATACATTAACTTGAAGAAATGAATACTCTGAAGTCCAAACTCTTTTGACAGAAGCTGTGTGTGATGAAGTAGCACTCTCTGTAAGCAATTTCATTAGAATGAATTTAATTTGCAATTTTACTTTTCTGTAATGGTAAATCTGTTTCATTTTTCTCTTACCAAAAGATTAATGAGTGAAACCCACCAGTCCAACAAGATATTGATTAAAAAGGAAGGAATGTGTTTGCTTCTCATGTTTGGTCCTTTGTCCTTGTCCACTTTGTACTTCCAAATGTTGCTACCAAAATGAAATCTGCTTTCTGTGTGCCGCAATCTCATGTGTTGGAAAACTGGTGGCATGGATAGCAGGCTTTTGAACACATGCAAATATTTTTCAAAGGTGAGAACTGTTAATTCACCATATTTTCATAGTCCGTAGGAGTAAGTCTATGAAAAAAAACAAGGATGGAAATGTTTTAAAATAAGAACACAAACCACACCTCCCCTTTTGTTTAGAAAGCTTTCTTATTAAAGAAATGCTCAGGACAAATATAAATGTATTTTTCTTCAACACTGTACTTTTGTTGCCCCATAACCCCATACTACCAATAATTTACTCTTTTATTAGTTTTTCTTGAGATAAAAAGGAAACTTTTCAAGTGACTTCAAAAGAGGCAAAAATTATTTTAAGACCATTTTCTTCTCAACTGCTACATTAGATAAAAAATTGCTTATGCTGCATTATTTTCTACAAGTACCCTGCTTGTTTTGAAATTTAAATAAAAACTGGACTTTTTAAAAGATAGTGGTTCATGCTTTTCTCTTGATGTTTGTGTGTTTTATGTCTATATACATGAATGCACATAAATTATATATTTGTTTCTGCCTCAAAGCAATAAAATATCTGTGGTATGTTCCACTGCATCTCTACAGAACTGAATTTGTTCACATGTGCTGATATTACAAATTCTAGTCCTTTTTTTCTCTCTTTTTAACACCATTCAGTCAGTTAATGAAGAGATGTGGCTTTGTGTATGCTATTTGAAGAAATGGATTCCTTTGTTATTCATTGAAACCTGCATGAAGACTGAATTGCTGTGGCAATTTCTCAAGCATTTTAGTTTCAGAGCCCTCTTCTCTTTTTCTGCAGTGGTGGCTGACTCCTGTTTGGTACCACACAAACATGCATATCTTGCCACACTGAAACAGCACCCAAGTGCTGTGTCTCCAGCTCTGTGCCCTAGTAGGTGCAATGAGATAACCATTCTATTTCTCACCACAGTTCCCAGATTGCTATAATCAAGTATAAAAACCAAAAAAAAAAAAAAAAAAAAGAGAAAACCAAAATAAAAGACCTGTGCAGCCATTGTGCAGCCATTTCGTATCTTCTAAAAAATGTACGCTTCAGGGACTTTCATATTGCTTTGGTTATGGGGTTTGTTCCTTGTATTCCAATTCACAATCCTTCTAGACTCTAGAGCTGCTGCTTTTGTCTCATAGGCACAGATAACAGGCAAAAATAAAAAGGAGAGAAGTGTATGTGTTTTAAGTAGGATGAGAGACTGTCGTGGTTTAACCTGACCCAGCAGCCAAGCCCCAGGCAGCCACTTTTTCGCTCCCCTACCAGCAGGATCAGGAAGAGAACTAGAAGGCTAAAAGTAAAAAAAAGGCATGGATTAAGGTAAAGACAGTTAAATAGGGAAAGCAAAAGTTGTGCACAGCAGCGAAGCAAAATAAAGAACTAATTCACTGCTTCCCATGGGCAGGCAGGTGTTCAGCCATTTCCAGGAGAGCAGGGCCCCATCACATGTAAGAGACTTGGGACTTGGGAATAAAAATGCCATCACTGTGAACATCCCTCTATTCCCTCTTCCTCTAGCTTTATGTGTTGAGCAGGATGTCATGCAGCCTGTAATATCCCTTTGCCTGGTTGGGGTCACCTGTCCTGGGAGTCTGTGTCTCCTCCCAGCCTCCCATGCCCCCCCAACTTCCTCACCAGTGTGGCAGTACAAAAGCAGAAAAGGCCTTGGCTCTGTGTAAGCCCTGCTGAGCAATAACAAAACATCTCTGTTATCAACCCTGTGTTCAGCACAAATCCAACACACAGGCCTGTATTAGCCACTGTGAAGGAAATTAACTCTACCACAGCCAAAAAAAGTACAGAGTCTTAGGTAAAAGTTGTTTCTGTTGTTAGGGTATGTCTGCTACAAAGCTTGGTACTTGTCATTGTGGCTTGGTGTTCCACACAAAACCAGGATTGTCCTGTTTATGAAGTATATCTTAGGTTAGCTGAATTGGTTTAGTGGTTTAATATTTACAAAATATTTCTTTGAATCCCATTGTATTTCCTAAAAGATGCTAACTACTTTTGTATGTGAGAAGGTACTTCTGTCACTAAGCAGCAGAATTGCTCTACCTATGGGACCATGGAAGCAGTAACTGAGAGCCTCAGTAGCTGTAACTGAAAGATTCTTTTGGACTTGAATGCTAAGAATTGCTCTCAGTAAAGAGAGATATGAAAGAATATATACAAATAACTTAAAGCACATGAAGACATACAAACTTCATGTGTTAATGGAAGAGAACTACACAAATATTTTGCAAATTAATAAAATATAAACCATTGCCTGCTTATATACGTGGATGGAAATATAGATAATGTATTTGCAAAATGCATTTTATTGTTTATCACCATATTAAAATACACCAGAAGTAAAAAAATCAGAAGTTTATCACCATTTAAAAATACATTTTAAAACAAAAATTAAATTTTCTGAAACAAAAAGTCTTGCTTCTAGTTGCTTGTTTTCCTTTTATTGTTGACTCATATATATATGTATATAAAACGCATAGATAAAAGTAAAAATAAATTTCTAGTTGTATTTTTATATGTTATTTTTAAGAGATTTTAAGATGGATATACTGAGAAATGGATCATATACTTGTCGTGATTAAGCATTTGCAGAACTGAGGTCACATACATTAAGTTTGATTTTTTTCCATAATTACCAGCAGAAGGTAATGAGGAAAAAATTATACTGTTTTATATTAATGTTTCAGCTTATGGTGCTTCATTACACTTGAAGTAGTCCTCTAAGGGATTTTAAGTTCATCCAAAATCAAGTTCCCTATTTTTTTTCAGGGATTAGATAGGATGTCTTCAGTCAGTGCTAGATGTGCTGGTGTATGCCAAGTGTGGAGTCAGTATTGTGGGGAGCACTAGGTTTAGATGAAAAGTTCATTCATACAATTTTCCCTAGAAAGATTATGTGGATTTTCTTTTCATGGCAAATTAAATTCCAAACAGTAGTGCCTGGTTTGCTTTTTTCATGTTTTTTTAATGGGAGTTTAATAGGGCTATACATAACTGGAAACTTATTGGTCATTCTCTTTCATTCTGAAATGTATCAATAATGGATTAGTTAATGAAAGGTGCTGGTAGTCAGATATTTGCCAAAAACAATGAACAGTTATGGTCTGAGACCCTTGCCTTATCCAAAGACATTTTCTTTCAGTTCTTTGAGCGGGCATTTTTAGTAGATAAAATATGTACTTCAGTTATCTTGAAATTGTTGTGAGATTATCATTCTCTTGGCTTTGTTCACCTGTGTCATGCCAGACAGACAACAGTTCTCCCCTCTGGGGAACACTTACCTCCCTCTGATCAGTGAGAGTTTCTTTAGCCCAGCAAGCTGAACCTACACCTCAGCCTGCAAAACTAAATCCTCCCTGCCTGTTCAGACAGCAGTGATGTTTCCTTTTGACCCTGTTGTTACTATGGAATTGCACATGATATTTTGCAGAGCTATTCTGGTACTCTTGGGGCATTATGTGCTTTTGATATGAGAAAGATGAACATCGGTTTCTGTTGCAGTTACTGTTTACTAGGGATTTATCTGAAATGGAAAAAAAAGTCAGTATTGTCTGATAATAACAGACCAAATATGAAAGCAAACTTTTAAGGGCCAGATTTTATACTTTACCTAGGAGCTCCTAACAGGAGGTCTTTGCTTGTATGCCCTTCTCAAGATGCATGGAAAATTACAGCCATTCTGTTGCAGAGAATAGAAAAACAGTTCTTTCTATCTCTAGAAGCATGTATCACTTCAAAGATGGGGGAAAGGGGCATGACTATAGTGTAGCTCAAAATTGTAGTGCTGAATATCACAGCTTTAAAAGTGAATCTGTGCATGGATGCAGCCTCTTTTTAGGATATGTATTCTTTAACTTTTTCAAGGACATCAAGAGAAATGTAAGTGTACTTAATAATCAAGCAAGAAACATTCACTTACCTGTCAGCATTGTTGACCTTAGACATAAATTGCTCTAAATTATTCCTGTTGTTTTCATTATGTGTGTATGAGAAGATGGTGCTAAGTTAAAGTGATAGTGAAGTTTGAGGAGAGGGAATAGAGTATTTCTGGTTCTTTTTTTAAATATCAAAAATTCAGAAGCACAGGAAAAATTGTTAGAGGAATTGAATTAGATGTGGAGAGCTGTATGAGTTACAGAATAAGAGAGCTTCTGTGTCTTGATTTGCATCTGCTCTTCCTAGCACCTTGAAATCAGAAAAAATTGTAATGTGAATTTCATAACATTTTAGAAAATTTAATAACATTTTAGATTCAGTCTTGTTCTTTATATTGTTGAAATAAATGATTTTAAAAAAATGTCTTATGCTCCCATTTTCAGAGATAAGAACTTTTGTGAAGTTTTGGAGTCTATTCTAGTGATTTGGACTAAATTCACTGCAAGTTTTATTGTTAGCAGATTTTTTTTTTAGTTACGAGGGTTTTTTGCCTGTAAAACACTGAGTATATTCTGTCCCCAAAATTACTGAAGCAACCACAGAAGACGGAAAGCTAGTTGCATGCTGTATACGTTTTCAGCTTTCATGATGAAATATCATCCTCCTGAAATAATTGTATAAATTATGTCTATTCAATATCAACAGGTGGGTTTTATTTCCTTTATAAGTTCATCCAAAATTACAGTCATATTAGTGCCTTTATTTTGAGACAATTACTACTTCATAAAAGTAGATGTTTGCAAAGTAGTTACTTATACCAATTTTTATTTATATAAAAATGTTACTAATATCTACCTATTTGTATTTCTTCACTAATTCTTAGGAGCTTTGTCCTCTGTCCAGCAGGTTATCCATCTTCAAGTCTAAGGTTCTGCTCCTGATGTGTGGCAAGTAATCCATGATCATGAATAAATTCTTCATTTACTACTTCTTCACTACTTCTTTCTTGGGGGAAAAATGCAGTGCTTTTGATTAGCAATGGAACTTAATAAAGGGGAAGAAATAAAATATGACAGGGTTGTTCTGCTGAGTGATTCTTCCAGTTAAGTTGATGATTTCTACAGGAACATGCCTCATTAATAATTCAGGCAAGATGGAAGCAAGTGCTTTGCTGGCCAGTGATTCAATGAAGAAATCGTGTTAGAACCAAAGCATTCAATGTAAAATGCATGATACTCTTAATGCTTATGTTTAAGTATTAATAAGTTTCATCCTATAGGATAACCAGGGTGCAGTAGGGTTGAACCCCAAACAGGATTCGTGTATATCACTTCAGGAGCTGTCACAAATGCTCTGTTTTAAAATGGAACGAAGGGGAGGGTCATTGTTGTTTAACACAGCAGCAGGCTCTAGTTCTCAGGCAACCTGAACTGGTTTTCAAAAGAGAGCCAATATTTTACAGATGGCTATGAAAGCTCTAGTGAAGAAGCAGTTACTCCACTCAATGTTGCTCTGCTTCCCGAAGAGTTAAATTTCTTTGAGTAAACAATCTGAGCAGCAACACAAGCAAGCTTTAATAGAAACATCTTTCAAAAACGATCTATGGTAGTTCATGTAAGAAATGCATAGTAAATACCAACTGTTGTTTTAATTTCCATATTCATTAAATAAATATATTTGTTATACAAATATGCCTTGTGAATGCAGCCAGTGGATGCTTGAGTTATACAGAGGATAATGACTTTTATCTGAGAATCTTTGAAGAGTTTAAAGAGGTTTCTTAATTTCTGCATTTTCTCTGTGGTGCCAAAACCTGCTAACTTGCTTCTTATGCTTGAAAAGGAGTTTTTGAGAAGTTAATGGATTGGTTGTGCCAATCCAGTTTGTTTGTTCCATTAGTGCTGTTTGGTAAGGCTAGAGTTCATGCTGCATTATGAACTATTTGTGTTGGAGGCTTCCCTGAGGAATGTACAGCTGGAGACTGCCTTTTGCTTCTGCTTTACCTTCACAATGGCATTGCACTTTGGCATAAGGACTCCACTGCAGCATGTAAAATTTGTTTAAACATCCCAGAGCTGAAAATGTGTTATAATGTGCAGTGGCATTCAAAATTTCACTGCAATATCTGGATAGTTGCTGCAGAAGTTCTTTTCTCTTTCTTAGCTATGTTATCCCAGAAGTCCTGCCAGCATCACTAACAGGCTCAGTCTTGGCTAGCAGTGGGTCCATCTTGGAGCCAGCTGGACCTGGCTCTGTCTGACATGGGGGAAGCTTTTGGCACCATAGTACAGAATCCTGAAGCTTCTTCCTTTCCCTCTCCCAAACTTGCCTCAGAATTGCAGTACTGTGTGCTTGCACTGCTGACAGCACAGCTGCAGGACAAGGTTCCCAGTCCCAGAGCAGCACATCCATGAAAAAAAGACCAAGTTCAAGGAAAAAAATGCAGTTTTAAGGAGTACAGGGACAGCTGAAAAGTGGCAGCTCTGTTGGGATTTGAGCACCTGTGGTACCTTTGTACTGCAAGAATGTGGGTAGATCCTTACTCAAAAAAACCCACAGATGGTCTGGCAAGGATTCCATGATTAGGACTTCAGAGCAAGACAACCCCCCCTCAAATCCTGGGACCATGTCAGTGTGACCCAAGGGGAAAAAATCCTTCCTGACTGCAGAGGCAGGGCACCAGTGGTATCATGGTGCTGCAAGAGCAGCTGACAGTAAGTTATCCACAATGGCCCAGGGGGATTTGCCAATCTGCTGTGGGGCAAAATTTCTTCCTAACACCAGAGCTGCCCATTTCCTGAGCCTGTGAGCAAGCCCAGACCAGGGGCTTCTCCTGCTGAGCCACAAGCACCCAGGTAGCTCCTGAGCTGAGCACAGTGTGCCATCCACCTGGAGGAGTCTAGCAGAAGCCTTCCCCATTAGGACCTTGGGAGAACCCTCAGCACGGGGTTTGGGCACTCTTGCAAGCCAAACTCCCTTGGGCTTATGTGAGCAGAGGGCAGCACCCTAGGACTTGCTGTGACAGTCCTTGCAGTCATCTCCTGCTCTGCTCATGCTGCTCATTAATCTCACGAGTGTGGAAAAGAGCCTGTCCAGCCTCGAACCTCTGCAGAGTCACCTTTCCAAACAATGGCCGTGGCTTCTGCAAGAAAAGGCAGTCAGTGCCTCAGGCACGTGGAGAGCTGCTACTCTTCCATGCAGCACTGCAAGCAACAGGCCATGGCACAGGTCACTGCATCCAAGACCACCATAAGAAGTATGCAGTGGTACTGTTAGAATGAGTCCAGAGGAGTGCCATGAAAATTACTGGAGAGCTGGAACACCTGTGCTATGATGACAAGCTCAGAGTTGGGGTTGTTCAGCCTGAGGAAGGAAAAACCTTCAAGTACATAAAGTGACAGCATCAGGCACAGCACCAGGCACCGCACTGCCATCCAGATGAGGGAGGGGACTGTGCTGCTCTGCTCTGCTCTGCTCTGTGTGGGAGCAGCCTCACCTCATGTGTTGGGGGCTGCTTTGGGTGCCACAATCTAAGAAAGACATTGAGCTGTTAGAGAGTGTCCAAAGGAGGGCAACCGAGACTGTGAAAGGTCTCAAAGGCAAGATTTATAAGGAGGAGCTGAGGTCACTTGGCCTGTTCAGACTGGAGAAGGCAGCGGGAGATCTCATTGTGGTTTACAACTTCCACAGGGAGGGCAGTGGGTTGTAGGTGCTGATGTCCCCTGTCTGGTGACAGTGATAAGAAACAAGGAAAAAGTCCTTCCCTGAGAGGGTGGTCAGTCACTGGAAGTGGTCATCCGGTCAGCAAGCCTGACAGAGTTCAAAGGGTGTCTGGATGACAGGTACATGGGGGTTTTTTTTAAATGTAGTCCTGCAAGGCCTAGGTATTTAGACCCAATGTTCCTTAAAAAGGTCCCTTCCAACTTTAGGTATACTACAGTTACATTATTCTACTACACATCTAAGGTAATTGCTTGAAACACCACTAAACACTATTTCCCCATTACTTGGCAATGTAACAGCTTTCTGTTTTTAAACAAGTTGATAATTTGTACCTGGCAGCTTTTGTTATGAATAGAATTAATTGTGTCTAGTTCTTGCATACTGTCCTTGTCTTTTGCAGTGTGCCTTTTAGGATATAATAGGTTTAATTAAACCTACTCAGTTTGACAAAACATATTTTAATGATGCTCTGTAATGCCAGAAATTTTGCATTTAATGGCACTTAGAGCATATTGACACACAAAGCAGTTGTGACATGTTTATATTTCAGTATTCCTTGAATCCAAACTCTGTTTTAATAAAAAATGACACAGTATTTATTATGCTATGATACATAGGTCATTGATTATTAAGGATGACATCATTTCAGGAAAGTAGATGTGATTGCTCTGAAATGTAATGACTGTTTTAGAAGAATTATCTATACTTCATGCTCCCTATGGCTTTTAATTTCCTTTCAGTTAATTAACTTTAAAAATATTAATTCCAGATAGCAGGCTAGATTCAACTACAAATAAAACCTCAGAAATATGGGTTAAACCAAAATAGGTCACTGTATTTTGTTCCTTAAGTCTCAAATTTTACATGGTTGAGTTGGGGTGTCTCATGCAGGGCCAGAAGCTGGACTCGGTGATCCTGATGGGTCCCTTCCAACTCAATGTATTTTATAATTCTCTGATTGTATGAGTTTTAGATAAGTATATAGGCAAAAATATTTCAGGAAACATTGTAGAGTAATGGTTTTTCTTGAGGAGTGAGATGCTGTAACTGGCCATGTGTGTGCACGAGCTATGATGTAGAATAGCTAACAGTTAAACATGGTTACAGTGTAAAGTAAACATGGTTACATCCTGTGGCTGTGCTTTTCAACCCAGTGAGCTGTCCAGTTAGCCTCAAATGCTCAGCTTGTTCTTGCAATAGTACAACAAGCTAATTTCAGTACTACAAACTGATATTTTTACTGGTGCCTTTTCCTATTCTCTTAATAGGTTTTTGTCTGTGAAACAGAAATCAGGTCTGCAGTTTTGCTAAAGGTTTCTCGCTCAAGCCGCAATTTATCCTTGGCAAAATTGTAATTCTCATAAATCGCAAACAAAGTTTATGCTTTACAAAAACATGAGATACCTACAGATTCCTTTAGGAGCACTTAGATTTTGCAAATCTTTCATATTCCTTTGTTGTCTTTTCCTTGATTTTCAACATCTCCTTTATGCTAGGAATTACATTCTAACCTCCTTTGTGTCTCTCTTGACTTGCTCTCTTCCCAAATTAGAGCATATGCCAAACCACCTCTCTGAAAGGTTGCATTTAAATATATTTCCTTTGGCTTTTGTCTGACAAGTTGCCAAAAAAGAGAGTACCAGTTTTCCCCAACTAATAAATTAACATATTCTTTCTCTTATTTTTATATGCCTAACTTTTGATTGGCCAGACTTGAGAATTACTTCTCTGAATCTCTGAAATTTAATTGCATGTAAATTAGTTCTTTCATTTGCCTGAATGTGCTAACCACTTTCTATTAACATTGCTTTCAAAGATCCATTTTCTTTGCTCCAAAGACTTCATATCTCAATGTGAGTTTACAATATTTTCTGGTTCATAAGACTGTATATTAAACTAAAACAGCAACACAAAATTGGTGCTGCCACGGAATCTGTTTTGTACAAACAGATATTTAATTTAAATATGTTTAAATTTGCTCTTCAGGAATTTCTCACTAATTTTCCCACTTGGGACCTCTTAGGCCTTCATGTATGTTAACTGACAATTTATCAGATAGTAATTTTCTGTAAAGCACTAAACAGACTATAAAACACAAGAGCCAGCTCAAAATTTGTGAAGTGTATTATAGGTGATGTCTATGGGTGAGTTTGTAAAGTTGCTCTTTTGTCTTTTGTAAACTCTGTCCTGTATGTTGGCACACAGCAGGCCTTGGCTTTGAGCTGTGTCTGCTTCCCTTGGTGAGGAAGCTCTAGTGTTGGACATGAGCTCTACACAAGCTGGAACTAAACCTTCTCTTTTCCAGTGGGACACAAATGGTGCATTCTGCAGGGACCCAAGTCTGCTGTGGTAGAGATGCAGCTGGCTTGCACAGTGCTCAGTGCATTTAGGCAGACAGATGTAAATATTTACCAAAGTCCTGCAGAGCTTGTCATATCTGTTCAGTGTGGTCAGAGGAAGCCTAAGTCCTCCTGGTGTCACCTCCCTGAGCTCAGTGAGCTCTGTGCAGACCACAACCACTGCCGTAGGAAATACTTGATCCTGCTGATGTGTGCAACAGGACTGCAGGGCACAAATTATGTGTGAGAATATGAACTTCTCCTCTTCCACTAATTTTCCTCCTGGATCTTTGTAAAGCCTCTTTGACAACGAGATAAAGATGGTGATGGCCAGAGAAAGGATATCTTAAGGCATTCTCTGGAACATAATTTTATTTTAAATAAAACTTTACTGCATCAGAAGTGACTGTAGTGTCACAAAACCAATGTTATTCCTTCCTTGGTAAGGAGTTTAAATGCAATTAATATTTAGTAATTACTGAAGCTGTATTTTTTTGAATTTGCCTTAGTGTTTGTTAATTTTCTGTCTAGTACAAACATACCATCTTTCATTAAAAGGAAACTTGGGCTCTGATTTCTCAAAGATCCCAAGGGAAACACTTTTGAGCACTAATCCTACTAAAAGTAATCTAAACTAGTAATTTGATTTAATTTGTAGCTGTGGGTAATAGACATGCAGCCTTCAGATGTTTGTTTAGTTTTTGTTGATGTTATTGTATGAGCAATTTTTCAAATGAATGGAAATATTTATGTAAAAGTTGTCTGTGCATGACAGTGCTAATGTTACCAGACAAGTGGCTGTTGTGAATTCCCTTAAACTATGTAGGAGTTAGCTCAGGAGAAACTTAAAATTTGTGAAAAGTCTTTAAAACCTGCCAGTGGACCCATCTAAAACTAAGTGGACCTGTAGAATATACTAAATCTGATCATCAGGAGATAAAAAGTCTACTTATTTTCCCTTTTCCACTGTTTCCTTCTAAAATGTTTCTCTTCGTGGCAGCTCATAAATGTAGTAGGCTTGTCAGTGACTAAAGGAATTCCATTTTCCTTGGCTTTTTTTTCCGGTTGATCTAGATGGCCTTAAGTGGCAACATAAACATTGTTTTAATAGTCTTTGGAAGCTGTGGCTACTTGCTTGTGGACATATGTGAGCACTTGAAGTATTGTTTAAAAATCTCGAGTTCATGGTGTGTATTTTAAGTGTCCTGCTCTTAGGAATGTTGAAAACAGATTTTGGTTTTTCAAATGAGTAGCCTGTTGGTAAAAGGACTGATAAATAGCAAATAAATTGATTTGCCTCTTAGGGAAGGACTCTTGTGTGGTGATAAAAAGCATTGTTTAGTCCAGAAGTAGCAGTATGACACTGGGGGTCATAGAGATGGTTGAGAAGCAAAATTGGTCCAAGGGAAATATGTTAGCAAGGCATCAGTAAATGTGCAGCTGGGAGGGAAGGAAAATAACTAGTAAATTTCCCAAGAAAAAGAGAGAACTTTGAAAAAATGTTGTTAGTGGTTTAGACAGAGAAAGTACTAATATAACAATGGGGAACTGGAATGAATTTGGAAGTGGGTTTTCTAAATTGTATGTTGTATTTGCATATGTAAAACTGCATAAACATTTTTGTGTTTGCGTAAAATATTGTGTGTAGTTAGAGAAAGAGAGGAAGAATGTGTGTTTTTTGTTACCAAACTGTGCATAAATGAAGACTAAAATTTGGCTTTGAGTTTTCAAGAACCGTTTTTTCAGCCTCTTGTTCTATTGTTTTTAGTGCCAGAAAAATCCCTTTACAGAGGCTGTGCTCTGTGGTGCACTCTTGGATGAACTTTTTTTTTAATATATTTTCAAACAGAATGCATTAGTGGAAACCCTAGGGAATTGCTTTGCTCACAGCAGAAATGCCTTGATATTTCTGTGAATGCATAAAGCGTTACACACAGAAAAGTACAGAGTACAGTACACAGAAAGTACAATTTTGGAGTTTGCCTCAAATTTTATCCTCTTTTTTTTAATAATGATTTTTAATTATGTCTGTCTTCTCAATCTGAAAATGACATAATAATGGAGTTTGATAGCTGCTCTCCATTTTCTAACTTCAATGAGTGTAGTTGGAAGGGAAGAGCATCATAGAGCCTTCAGTAAAAGAAAACCTACTGAGCCTTTCATGTCCAACTACATTTTTCATTGAGCCATGGATGGAAATCTGTGAGGTATCTTCTGGTTTGGGTTCAGATTTTATTGGGTACTAGCTCTTGCAGGGAGATTTGGGTGTATGGAAATCTATGAAAATCCAGCTGTCAAACAGTACCTGCAACCACTGTCGAGCTTTATTTCAGTTAAAGCTCAGCAGTGGCGTCCAAACTAAAATGCACACACAAGTGTCTTGGATAAAGGAGGGGCCACCAAGCAGCAACAGCTGTTGCAGATACTTATCAGTGGTGAGAAAGATCTGAGACCATTCCTCTGAAGACCATTTGTAGGAAATGTGTGGGAAAAAACCACCAAACCTTTAAAATCCTGAAGCTATATATATGTTTTTAAAGTGTCTGAATAATTATGTAAGAAAATCCATAGAACTAAGGTGGAAAACCGTATTTTTAAGGCTACTTAGGATTTTGAATTATTTATTCTGGGGAATGGATCAGGAAAGTTTTGACACCTTGATATTTCAGGAAAACTAACAATGATTTTTTTTAATTTCTAAAAGAAAGAATACATTTTGTCTGAGGAAAGCATTAGGTTTTTTTGTGTGGGGTTTTTTTGGGTGTTTTTTTGTGTTTTTTTTTTTTTCTTTTTTTTGTTTGTTTTTGTGGTTTTTTTACCTCTGTTTACAATTCTATCCTTGTTCTTTACACAAGAGCTGTTTTGCTGTAGCAACTTTACTAGGACACAGTAGAGTTCATACATAGCTTGTAAACAACATTTTTTGTCTTTGTAAACCCTTCAAACTGAAAATTTTGTCATGGTTGGATAGAACTGCACATTGCAGGATCAACCATTAGACCTAAAGATGGACTAATTAGATGTTTGCCTTTTGCTACATGATATTAAGACTTAAATTCTATCACACCTAAAGTTCATGCAATTCTAGGCATCAGTCGATTAGATAGAGGAAAACCAGGTCAATTTCATTAGATCCCCATGACTCAGGTTGATTATGCTGAGAAAACACAGGACTTCGTGCTTTAGTGGAGGATTGGCTTTTGTAATTGACTAACTGTTGGTCTGTTGACCTTCACTAATTTGTAGTATTGTCTGTCATTCCTTATCTGCAGTCAAGTGGGGAGGTTCATATGTAAACATCCACATTGTTAAGGTCAGGGGGTACTGCATCTGTCTTTGTAGCCAGTTCATTTTTAATTGTGTGTACAGCCAGGCTGCAAGCTTTATGCCACTTGGTTCTGCATATCTTTCTGAAAATCTGCAGCTCTTTTTAGACTGTCGTGGTTTTAATAATATGAAATGAATAATGTAAACAGCTATGGATCACTTAAAACCCTCGAGAGTGTCTTCTGTTACAGTGCCTGTGCTGCCACAGCACTACAGGAGGGTGGCATCCCCTGGGAATTAGCTCCATCCAAACGAAAACGACACACTGGTGTGCCCTGGGTGGTGTGGTGCTGTATCACAGAGGTCCTGTTGTGGTTGCTGTGGAACTCTTTCCCTTTGGGGTATCGGTGTAGGGGCTGAAAATGAGAAAAAACTGTCCAAAACTTCTACTCCAAAAGGTTGCATAAATACTCTTGTGTTGTATTTACCAATGTTTCCCAATATGTCCACACAAAGTGGAAAAAAAGTGTAAATTATTTCTAAGGCATGGTGAGTTTTCAACATTTTTGGGAAAATACTTATTTAGCCTTATTACCAATGCAGCATTTACATGTTTGCAATTTTTAAATATCTTGTCAGTCCTATTAGTTAGAAGTATGGGGACAAAAGTGCTCTAGGACTACTGTTATTTGCTACTTTCCATAACATCACATTTCTACTGCAGAATTCTTGTATTTTTCTGCCTCCTGTATTTTTATTACCTTTAAATTGTTATGAAGTTTCAGTTCTGCTGTGATATATTCCATATCCTGATATATTTTAACACAAGATATTTTTGGTAGTAACTGTATTAAATGTCCTTATTCTAATTTCATCTCTTTGTTCAACATAGCAAGTTTTCTATTTCAGCAAGTGATTCTTCTTCCTTTGATGTTTCTTCCTTCAGATGTTTGTATCCAATTACTTTCTTTTCCCCTCACTTCACCTTGGCTAAGGTGGCATGTTGTAGATGTCGGCGAACCCAATGGGAAGAATGATGATGTCTGATTTATTTCAGAAGGCTGAATGATTTCTTTATTATAATTATGCTGTGATACATTAATATACTATATAAAAGAGGATACTAAAAACTACATGCTACTCTCTCTAACTATCATATCTAACTCCCTCACAACTCATGACCCTGTTCTCCAGAGTCCAGACACAGGTGGATCTGATTGGCCATCAGGCCCAAACAATCCAGCGTGTTCCAACCAGGCTCTAGGTAAACAATTCTCCAAACACATTCCACAAGAGAAAAACAAGGAGCAGAAATAGAAATAGTTTTCTCTTTCACTTCTCTCTGTGCACCTTTATAAAAATCCTGAGAGAGAGAAATGTGCTTGCCACAGTGGCATACATGATACTCTTTAAGATTTTTTCTCAAATTTGTCCTCAAATTTATCCTCTAGCCTCTTATGCTGATACTGCTTAGCCTAAAGCTATTTTTTTTCAGTTGTCTAGCTAAATACAAGAAGTCTTGGTGCTATCACGTTGCTAGCAGATGACTGTTCTTTCTCTGCCCTGTAATGAAATGGAGGACCCATACATAATCTTTTACTTCCCTGCTCTATGTTCTTGTGAGCTGTCCCATCACAATCTGCATTTAATTAGTGTTCTGAATTATTTTCTATGCAGAGGTTCTAGTTTGACTTTTTTCAGGTTGATTTGGAATGTAATTTGGTTTTATCCCAAAGCTCATTGTTTTTGAAACAGTACATGTATGCATTCATAACCCCCACAGGCATTGTATCAGTCAGGAATAAAATTGACACATTTTCTTCCTGCTAAAGATTATTAATGAGAATACTAAATAAGTGTGTTTTTTCTAACTGTGATTTGAGCAAGAAGTACGAAACCAAAGGGAGTGCATGCTTCGAGGTCTTGTTGTGAAGCAGTCTTGAATGTATGGAAAGAAGATTAGTGTATTAATGAACAATCAGCAGTTTCACTTTGGCAAAAGTCAATGAAAGTGTTTTTAATGACAGTGACCTACCTGATCCTCCCTCCAGCACTGTTTCTGCAAAACGATCTTCACAAGACAGTGCTAACATGTACAGAATGCTGAGAAGCATTAAAACCCATCCTGCATGTCGTGATGACTAATTGAAAGGAACAGCTTGATAAATTTTCTAGTTCGGTTGTCTGGCTTTTGCCAGAGAAACTGCATTTCTGAAACACAGCAAGCTGAGACCAAAAAGTTGTTGCCTTTAGCAGTGGATCTTTGATCTGGCTCTGACTGTTGTTGCATAGCTGTGAATTCCTCAAGGAATGAATGATGAAACAAATGATGAAACATCAGCTCTGGGCTGTATTACTTGCAGATCAGGATGATGGAGCAGAAAAATTATCAGTGTCCATATTTAACCCTGCAGCTGTGTTACATTGTGCAGCGGCTACCTGCCTCGGCCACAGGCGGATGAGATGCGCTGGCTAGCACTGCTCGTATAAGGCCGGGTGGCCACCACGAGAGTGGGCACTCCAGGGGAAAGGCCCTGGCCTCCCTGGGTAGTGCTGAGTGCTGCGGCATGGGTCGCGCAGCTTAGATAGCTGGAACAGGCTGGGAGGAGGTGAAGAGAAGGAGGAACGGACAGTCGTTTGCGTGCCCAAAGAGTCTTTATTCCCCAGACAGAGCAGGAACAAAGATCCTCTCAGGGTGGGTGAAGGGACGAATGTCAGTCAGATAAGGGATACAGTAACTTAAATATGGAGTGGATGGACAGGGGTGTAAACCTGTCCTGTCTCATCCAATAGGGACAAACTATGAGGGGATTGCGTAAATCATAACAACTAATGACAGCATGACAGGGCTGGGTACAAAGCCAGGGGACAAATGGACAAGCTAAACTGGGGTGATTGACACAAAGACTCCTGGAAGAAAGTGGGGATGGTCACAGGATTGACAACCAGAGGGGTGTTAACAACTTTGAGTGGCAGAACCAAACAAGGAAAGAGCAGGGAGGGGTGAGGAGATTGACAGTTCCCTGGGGAGCCAAGTGGGGAACTTCTGGGGTAAACAACTTGGACTGAACCAACTGTGAGGGAAGGAAATGGAGGGGATACATGGGACATACCATTCTAAACTAACATAAAATGACTACCTAAACCTAGCTTTATGAACTTAAAAACACACCACAACAACATTGCATTTCCTTGAGCACATGCTCGTGTTTATTCCTTGCATTGCTTTCTTCAGAGCAGTGCTGTTTGTGTGTTTGTGAACCCTAACAGTGATGTCTTCTTCAGTAAGATAAAGTGTCCTGACTGCCAAGCAAGTGTAGATGAAAGAAAGAAAAATAATTGGTGCTCTTGGGAAACTGCAGTAAAATACTGTCCTCCTGTGTCACATTTCTACATTTAAGAGTGCTAAAAAAGAGCAAGAATTCCACAGTTATCTGTGAGCTCAGGAGGTGGTTGCAAGATCATCAGTGTAGGATGTTGTAAATTCCTTGTACAGCTAGTGGAGAGAAGGAAAATATTCCAAAGGTTTGTGTCCTGACAGTTGTGTATAAATTGCTTGTACTTTCTTGGATGTTATTTTCCTACAACAGCCAGATATTTATCTCCCTGCCTTAGTAACACTGCTGTAGTGATGTGCAGATTAAGAGTGAAAGGAAATGAAAGCAAGGTCAGCCCCCAAATGAAAAAGCATTCTGTTTCAACAAGCCCTTTTTTTCCTGGACAGAAGGGAAGCTTTTTTCCTTTAAACTATGCTTCATCTTAGTGACAAGTGACTGAAACACAGAGCAAAGCAGAAAGAGAGAGATGGATAATGGGGTTAGTTCAATTTGGCCTTTATTTCCAAGGTTCAATCAAAAAACTGACTACATGATTTGAGGAGAATTGATTTGTTGTTTTGTTTTGTTTAATTTTTAAAAAATAGTAATTACAGTTTATAAGAACCTTGTCACAATGCCCTACACTTGGGAAACATTGTGACAGAACTGGGTGCAGCATTAGTACAGTTTGTAAAGAAATAATATATTATTTATACAGTTCATATAATCAAGAATAATTTCAAAGTGTTTTGCAAATAACGGTGGCTTGTATGCAAACCTACACAGTGCATGGCATAGGCCAAATGACCTGTGACAAGACACCATATTTCAAAATTACTTTGAAATTGCTGATAAACAAAATTGCCTTTCTTAGATCTTGGAGCAAAGGTGGCTGTAGCTAGGGGAGTTGGAGAGTCAGGAGTTTCTCAAGAGATTGGTATCAGGACTGGGAGGAAGGAGTCTATGTGTGTGGACTAGTGGGGAATAAAAACTGGATGGGAATAAAAGGCTGATATTTAGTGTTAGAAACTTGGGAGCATGTGATGTCAGTGTGAGTAAGTGACATGCTCTTCTCAGATAAACCTCCTAAGCCCATTTTTCTGATTCTTATCACATTGATTTATTAATTTCCTACTGATGTTGATTGTTGGTGCTGATTTTTCCATCTTACTGTCTAAGATATTAGGAATTTCAGGAAAGAATATTTTAACAATGTTCATGTTTTTAAGCCAGAGATCCCCAGCCTTTTTTACATGGAGACAAACACTGATGCACTGATGGACATGCATTGATGCACACAGAGCATTGGATAAGTCAACGTCATAGCTCAGAAAAGAAAAAAAAATCTGTAACAATTGAAAATTTGAAGGGAGATTATGAGTGTAAAAAGGAAACTTCAAATGTACAAGCAATTTTTATTGTAATGTGCTGTTTTTATGTAAGTGTTGTCTGTCTCGGCTGCAAGTCAGTGTACAGTACAATGAAATAGTGCTGCTTGTTTAAAACCCAGGGATTAAGGCTACTGCTCTATTTCTCTGGCCTTCTCATCCATCAATAGAGGTTTTGAATAGAGCATGCAGCCATGGCCTTGCCTGAGGTATTTGCATGAGAGTGGGATACTTTCTTTTCACAATGCCAGAACATCTCAAGCTGCTGAAGACTTGTGTTGAGGAGATATTAGATGCTACTGATGGCTGTAATTATACATGGAGTTGTAGCTGTGACTTTCTACTCTCCATGGACCTGTTTTTAACTAAGTATGGTGCTTTCTTTAGTTCAAATGTCCACCCTTGTCCAACTTGTGCCTTGTCCAACAGAGTTGAGTGGAGCTGATAAGTAGGGTGATCTGTTATCATATTTTCAGTTTCTGTTGACTTTTGTACTATAAGGGCTGCTTGAAACAGGATATCTTGAAGGTGCATATCTTTCTTGCTTATTCCAGTTTTATGAGTAGAATCTTAAAATTTTTAGTTTCAGTCTGAGTTAGCAATGTAAAATGCCTGTATTTGTCCTAAACATTTTCTCTTTAGTTCATGTTTCAGCAGATACATAGGTAAAAGCAGCAACCTTACAAATTTCTGTTGAAAGAGGCCCCAAATCCTTTTCATTTCCATCTACTTTAGGGTCATAGTCCTATATAAACAAGATGCAGAGTTTCAAAGGCTTCAGCTTCTCTGCTCCAATGTGCTGGTCACCCAAAGACATTCACTTCACTCTTACCTCCTATCTCCAGAATAAGAATGACTATGGTATGTTGGCTTACCTGGAAGCTGAGGTCATGATAGTAATCAAATGGAAAAAAAGTGTGTAAATATCCTTCTCTCCCTCACCACAAACCTGTATTCAACCTGTATTATTTAATGGCCTGTTTTACCCCATCATGTTGGTAAAATCATCTGTGATTTCTTCTTTTAGATCCTTGACCTTCCCCATGAAGGTTAGACTTTACAGGATGTGGCAGATCTTGGCAGAACAGAGATCCCCTTAGTTCAGTACTGACAGCTTACTGGGGCTCTGTAGTACCTGTCCCACCTTCCACTAGACCTGTCACATTCCTTCTGTGCTGCATCCAAGTTTTCCTCTGCTTCCAAACTACAGAGGTCGAGGCTGAAAATACAGTGTTGTTTTTCAGTCTTTACCACTGGTGAAAAACAATTAGTAAAGTACCTGCTTGGATTAGGATTGAAGGAGAACCTGTTTGCTCTTTATTTACAGGACTGAGGAAGGCAGATGGGAGCCAGCCTGGTGCTGTGCAGTAGGGTTGATTAGCCAGGAGGTGGCAGCTGAAGTACTCCTTTGCACTTGGACAAAAACCAGCCTGTAAATAGTGCAGATCCTGCCTCTCTGCATGGGAAAATGCTGTACTTCATTAAGGATGTGCTAAAACAGAAAGGTCCTAATGAATGTGTGGTTTTATGCAATCACCTCAAGCAGCCCTCAGCTTTTGCATTAATTCTGAGTATTGTTGTGCAGTGGCATTTGCAATTAATTCAAACGTTGGAAAAAAGCACTTCTTTGCCTTTTTATGGCTGTGTCTTTTCTGACTGACTTGAAAATTGCTAGATAAATGCTGAGTTTTGAAGGATGGAGAGCCTGTTTTAATTTCTTTGGTTGTTTCCAGAGGCTAATGTCCAAATTTGTTGCACTTGGAGTGCCGCAGGTAGTCAGAATATAATGTTCCAAATGGAAATGATTTTAATGTTGCCAGCTGGGTGTAAGTGGTGTCAACTCAGCTTCCCCATGACTAACAATCTAGTCTATATATAAATAAATAGGCCCAAAATGTCTATTAAGTTTGCAAGGTAACATGAGTAAGGAGCAATCAAAACACAATTCCTGAGGTAGCCCCTGGCTATTTTATCCCTTACTGAGTAGAAACTTCATATTAGAGGTTGTTGTCAACCAGCCAGTTAATCTTATAGAGGAGATGGCTGTTTCAGATGCTGGGGTTGAGTGCTTCGAAAAGAAAAAACTACAGCTGGTCTGACTTCTTTTTATGGAAAGAAATTACACAGACAGCTGGAATCATAGGTGTTTAAAACATTTTTCACTGTTACTGAGATGCAACAGCTAGCTGAGGATTCCTATTTTTGACTAAATGTTCAGAACAGGCAGTCCTTCAATTGTATAGTTTTTTAAAGGAAGGTTTTACAATTGAAAGATACACTTTTATTCCCTATTAAACTCAAACTGACCAAAACCAACCAACAAACCCAAGAAAGAAAAATGAACAAGAAATGCCACCCTCCAAAACACCAAACCAAAACCACTACTCCCTCTGCCCCACCTAGTCCCCCCAAACTCCACCCAAGACAACAAACCAAACACCAAACCAAACAAACACAAATCCTGGTGTCTGAATTGGAATCTGTGCTTCTCCACTGGTCTGAAGGCTATCACAGTGCTGATAGGGACCTACAGGACTTTTGTCCTGTAATGTCCTGAGTGCTTGCAGCTTCAGGTCCTTTCCCTGTACACAGAATGAAGATGTGTTTAAATCTTTTATATGTTGGAATAAGATCTCGTTGGAGTAAGATCTCTTTCTGGCATACTTGTATACTGGTGACACACCTGTGCCACCTTGTTCTGTCCACTGAAATGGATGCAACAACAGCAATGCACACTTGGAGAACTCTAGTACCCAAGGCATCTTTCAACAGCAAAGTCTTGAAAGTGTCTGCAGGAATGTTTCAGTTCTTGAATGACAAAGTGGATGCATAGCAAATGTTGCTCACTCGATGCTAAGTTTCATAGGCTGCATACTTTTAAAAAGTATTTTTCTACTTGGTGAATATTGGTAGCAGAATAAATACTTTTACATGAAACATTTTTTAAAGATGTACTGAATGTACATCTTTACAAGATGTACATCTTTTAAAGATGTACATAATGAACCTGTGTAATACTACAGCAAATTCATGAAACTTGCCTTCACTACATCTTTTTTGAAGTATTCTCTCTTCCACTGAGGTCATCCCTTGTTTCCTCCACTCTCCAGTCTAATGGGAAAAAACCCAGTAAAATCTCCTCCAAATTACCCTCCATGTTCTTAGCCTAGTTAAGAATGTCCTGATGTCCCAGCGGGATGCAACTTCAGTGCAGCCGCCATCAGCTGTGCTTTGTGCAGAAGCTGATTTTCTGTCAAAGCCACTGGACTGGGGAAGAGACAGACCGATACTCACATCCCATACAGCCTGCTCATTTCTGGTGCTGAAGTGGGATTTGTATGTGAATCACAGGTTTTCCAGGGGATGAACTCTAGCTCCAAGGCACTAGTCCTAAGATGCTGGAGACTGTCCATTTCTGTGCTGTTGTGGCATTGGTGCACAAGAGAAGCAGATTGAAACAAAGACGTCACCTAGAAGCACTGTTGTAGCCAGATACTCGTGTCTCATGTCATTTGCATTTGCAAGTTTATAGCAGCAGAATATGTTTCTAGTAAAGCTGCTCTTGATCAGAAGATTTCTTTTCTGGACTGAAAAACCAGCTCGACTACTGGTTATAATTTTGAATGATCTCTGCCCCGAGCGGAAAAACAACAGCAAAATTTATAATAAAGAAACTTAATTTCCTAGGTTGCTTACTGTTGAAGTTTAGTTTACTTTATTTGATGAGCCAAACCTTATTTTATATTTAAAAATTTCCTGCAAAACAGTAACCAGTTCCATGTAAGCTCTGCCAAAGCAAATATTCACATAATTTAGTCTTGTGAGGTAAGCTGATATTCCATACACTTTGTTTCTAAATATGCTTTCTACGTCAAAAAAACGGTCTGTATACAAGATGAGTTTTCAATATCTATGCCTTGTGGCAAAAGGCAAAAAATGCTTTGAGAGCATTTATTGCACTCATTTCTGGAGCTTACCCTTACATCAAACGGTTAAATCTCTCTTTGGTTTTATTTTGTAGTAGGTAAGGGGAAATAGAAAAAAAACACCTCTGCTTATGTTTTTGATGTCAAATGTGCTGTGATAGAGTTGAAATGAAATAGTAAATAGGTTAATTAAAACTCTTGACAGAACAGAAATCATGCTATTTGTGATATCCCATATGCTGAGACTATTGTGAGAGTAATTGGAAATTGTGATACCTTATACACATCTTATATTTGGAAAAGCCAGGTAATTTCCTTGCTAAAATGTACCTATGCAAAATTCTCATCTTTTCTTCTGCAGCTGTAAAAGGACCAACTGAACAATGAAAATGTACCAAACACTGTGTCATGGAAGACTACTTTGAAAAAGAAGGCACTGAAAGTGTTATCTAGGCAGGGGCATCCACTGTTCCTGAAAGCAATTTTGCCATTCTGCAAAGAAGGATTTTAAGAGTTTTAAGATTAGGAGTAAATTTTTCCTGCATGACTTATTACTTGTGGCCTTTTGTAATATCCCTTCAGCAACTGCTGCATGACATGACCTTTTCAGCATATTTATCAGTCTCAGTTGTATGGATGATGCAGAGTTGCAAATGTGGTTGCTGCGGGAGAAATGACCAACTCAAGAGGACTGTTCCAAAATCAGGTTTTGATACAGGTGCTTTGGAAGACATCTGACATTTGAGCAGTGTATCTTACTCGAGTGATATGCTGACTTATTAGAGTGGTTTTCTGATACTCCCCTGTGACATTTATGGCATGCATCTATGAAGCTTCAAATATTACAGTATATCATCATATCATTGAAGTCAGTGATCCAACTGTTTATTTCAATGGTACATGGTTAAGGCCTAGATATCTGGGTGAATTGCTGTTCTGATTTAGCATTCTGCTTTTTACCCTTGAAGGATCATGCACAAAAAAAACCCCAAACCAAACAAACAAACAAAAAATTAATTAATTTCTATCTTACTGAGTTAATTCATTTACATAGAAACTAAGAATGTGTCTGTGTGAGTTCATGTGTTGCATTTCTGACACTGATTGATAGATTTTACACACTCAGATTTTACAGTCTCTCTGCCCAAATTTTCAGCTATTTCCCTGGCAGATATGAATAAACAAAGAAGGATTGCAAATTATGGGCAGATTGGGATGAGATAGGACAATGTCACAATCCAGTGTTTGTGATATTGGAAGGAAGAATAAGATACTTAATCGAAAACCTCACTTTAACCTCTAATTTCTAATAGTACAAGGTTTGTATATAGTATAAGTGACCTAAGTGCTACTTTTAGAACCTGTTTTAAGTAGCTTTTGGATAAACATGCTACATTTCTGATAAATTATATAGTTTCTTGATGTATTTCTATTTCTCATTTTCTTTTTTATGATTACCCTGCAGGACTTCAAATTTCTGCTGTGACTCAGTTAATGTCATTAGCACCTGTTTTAGATACTGGAGCCTGTCTAGGGCAGGATTTTATTTCATAGCAGGTGCTTCATAACGTGGCTGTCAAATCTGGGATGTGACCAGAGAATAAATTCTCAACTGTGTGTGTTCCTAGAGCTTTAACTTAGCCATTTATATCCTCTTTACTCACTGACTTCAAGTCCCTTATCTCAGAGGTCTGTCAAGGCTCTTCCCAGCCAATAAGATGGTCCCTCAGCTGAGGTGTGTCCCTGCTTGATGTTGGGACTTGATGTTTTGGGAAATGAGACACTGTAAGAAATTAAGTGAGTGTCCTTTGAAATGCACAGGTTAGGGAATCCAGTAACTCAGTTCTACCCTAGGGGTACCCTTTTGCTCCTGTTGATCTCTGATGGCTGATGTCACCTTTAACTGATTCACTGCTTACAGAAGGGAGTTCCCAGTTATTGTTAGCTCCTTCTACATCATGTTATGTAAATGGATGTGAAAATGAGCAAACCTGGCTTTGATTTTTTGTTTATACACTCTGCCAGTGGTATGAAAAGAAGCAGACCTGCCACTGTTTTCCAAAATACCTGAGATTCCCCAGTCCCAGTTTACAAGAGAAGTTCAAGTGAAAGAAATCCATGAATACGTGACAAATTTATGGCTCCATGAGGTGAAGCCCACAGAGAGGGAGTTGTACACTGCTGAAAATGTATATAATGATCAAGTACAGCATAGGGTATGTTTAAAGAATGACTTCCTGTAAACTTTTATTGAAAATTCCTCTATTTGTCCAGAACGGCTCCCTGAGGTCTCTTTCAAAAACCTTGCCAGAAGTACCAGATTTGAAAGCAGACATCTGATTCAAACATTTTGCAGCTCAGAAATTGAGCTATCTCCTTAGGAAGAGAATAATTTCCATAGGGACTTAGCTTGTGGCATAATTTGAATTATGGCAATGATCGTCTTTGGCTCTTCCCTGTTTAAGTGATGCATACAGAGCAATTAATTCTACAGCAGCCACCAATATTTTCATTGGCTAGACGGCGATAGAGATGCATCAGAAGTCTAGGAGACTACACTCAGTTGAAATCCCCAAATTACAAACTTTTTGGGAACACTCTAGTTAATCTTATGGTGAGGTTTCCTGCCCCCTTTCTACACCTTTTCTTATGGTGAAATGAGTTTTGCAGTTCTGGTAGATGCTGATCTGGGCTAGTGACAGAAACATTGCTGAAGTCCAGGAAGGGGAAGAGGGGAAGGGGAATGCTGGGGAAGGACTAGAAGAAGAGTGAGAGGAGATTGTATGTTACTGTGCTGCAGTATAGAGGTGAATTTAAGGAGAAAGACTACAGAAAGACATAGAAACTGATAAAGCAAATTGATCTTTGAATTTCAACATGGTGGCAAAACCAGATTCAAACAGATCTATTAAAAAAACAAAACAAAACAAAACAAAACAAGAGCAAACAACTCTGCTATTTTTAAAAATTTATCTTTACCTTTAGTTTTTCTTCATGTTTCTTCTTTTAAATTCTGTTTTGTTCAGAACTATGTGAATATATCCTCAAATTTTGGATTTTGCCATTCTAATCCTACAAATCTATCTCTCAGCTAAGCATTAACTACTCAATGAATTATCTGTAAAGAAATCCAGAAGATTTCAATGCAATAAAACATTATACTCTCTAGATCATATTATGTAGGAAAGAAAATTGAACACTTGGACAAACTTCAGAATTTATAATGGATTTATGTGTTTTATAACAGCATTTGTAATTTGTTATGAGGTTTTCATTTATGTCCTATATATCATACAAGAAATAGAATGAAATCATAGAATATCCTCAGTTAGAGGGGACCCACAAGGATAATTGAATCCAGTTCCTGGTTCTACACAGTACAGTCCCAAGAGTCAAGTGCTTGAGAGCACTGTCCAAATGCTTCTTAAACTCTGTCAGGCTGGTGCTGGGACCACTGCCCTGGGGAGCCTGTTCAGTGCCCAGCCATCCTTTGGGTGAAGAACCTTTTCATATCCAAACTAAACCTCTCCTGGCACAACTTCAGACCATTTCCTTGGGTCCTGTCACTTTCACCACAGATAAGAGACCAGTGCCTGCCCCTCCTCTTCCCCTCATGAGGAAGTTGTAACTGCAGTGATGTCTCCCCTCAGTCTCTTCTTTTCCAGGCTGAACAGACCAAGTGACCTCAGCCCCTCCTCACACGGCTTCACCCCAAGGCCCTTCACCATCCTCATGGCCTCCTCTGGACACTTTAACAGCTCAATGTATTTTTTGTGTTGTGGCACCCAAAACTGCCCCCAGCACTGGAGGTGAGGCCACCCCAGTGCAGAGCAGAGCAGGACAATCCCCTCCCTTGCCCAGCTGGTGATGCTGTGCCTGATGCACCCCAGGACACGGGGCCCTCCTGGCTGCCAGGGCACTGCCAGCTCATGTTCAACTTCCTAATGACCAGGACCCCCAGGTCCCTTTCTATGCAGTTTCAACTCTTTTAAAATAAAGAATGCCACTCCTTTAAGAAATTTGAAAAGTAACTTTACATTTATTCACTAACCAGAAAAAATTGTAGATCATGCTAGATTGAAAAACCTGCCTAAGAACAGCTGTCAGTGGTCAGATGCAAAATTTCAACTACCTTTTTCCCTTTCCCATGAGACTGAGAAAGGGGAAAGTTAATGAATATAAATTATAATGGGTTCGGTTGAAAACAAATGGCTTAACTGTGGACAGAGTACCAGTCAAAAAAACTAATGCTTTTTCCACACCCTAAAGCTTCAAAGAAAAATATACAGCTGGTACCTCTATATATGTAGATGAAGCTGAAAATGTGGTAAGTGAAATGAAATTAGTCTATTGTGTCCTACGATGTTTAGTGCCAATATGGCCATTGGAATTTTTATTGAAATGTTTTTGTCTTTTTCTGATTTTAGTCCATTTGTTGTCAACAAGTATATTTTGAGATTTATATGTTTAAAGATGGCAAAAAGAATGGAAAGGACAAAGAATGTAAATGAGTTTGAGATGCTTGTGACTATGGGGTAGAGAAGACTATATACAATTATTTTGTTTAAACATGGAGAAGTCACAGCATAGAAATTTCAGTGATTTTGTGCAAGTATTTTGAGGAATGTATGAGACTGAATAGCTCATAGTCCCAACTCTACAGTCTGTTCCAGTGAAGCTCCAGTCCAGTGTCAAGAATGAGGCAATAGAGTTAATTTAATTGAGCAGTTGAGTGACTTTCTATTTTAAAAAGTGTTTTGCCAGCATCAGTCTCTTTGATCTAAAATAACACCCAATCCAAACAGTTTCCATGTACCTGAGGACCCTCTTTTATGTAATAGGACTACTGAGGGTTATACTGCAAGGTACCTCTGGCTGCTTTATACTTTTATGTAACATACAGGAATCTGAGCAGTTTAAACACGTCACAAACATAAAATGGGCAAGGTCTTATTATCCTCAGTCACAGGTGCTGCATTGCTTCTACACTGATAGAAAGCAGCCATCATTTTCCCACAAGGGAAGAGATATCAGGCAGACATGAAGGATCCTCCCCAAAGTCTATGGTACCAAATATGCATCACAAAACTCTAAATTTTGTATCTCTCTGCTGCTACTTAGTAGTTGGAATGTGTTTGTGCTGGGGAAGTCACCTTGTGAGGTCTGAAGAACTTGTGCTCAGTGTTACACCTGCAGTCATTGTGTGCTTGCAGAATATTCCAGACTTGTACACATAAGTCACAATGAGCCACAAACAGCAAAGCTTAGCACAAGCCAGTTGTTTCTGTTTCCTCATGCAGAGCCCTGAGGGAGTCTGGGCACAGAATAACTAATTGACAGAGTGCTTTGATGATCTTAATACAAGTCCTTTCCCATGGGTAACTTTACTTTTTCAGAAGTAGTACCTGAATTCTGTCTGAAAATTTTAATGGGGCTGGTTTCTGGTGTGGTAACATTTAAAATGGTACATGAGAGCAAAGTTTTGTTTGTTTTATTTCCTGACATCTCTCTGTGGGAATTGCTATGAATGCAGCTGATTATACTAAACCAAATTTTCCTGCCCCTGCTGAAACTCTTTGGTAGGTTGTGTCTAAAATATTGTGAATACTGCTTTTACACTCATATCTTTTCAGATTTACACTTTATACCACTCTTTCTTTACTGTGTTGTTTGGCTTGCTAACCTTTTTCATCCTTAAGGTAACCTAGATAGAAAGAATGATTTCTGACTTTGGGCCTCTAGAAAACAATTTCTGAACTTTTCAGCATGAATATGAGGAAGTAGAACTGTAGCATATGAAACCCTTTATGGGCTAGATCTTGACAGTATTATCTTTCAGGAAGAAATTAATGTGTTCACTACCATAATGTGCTGCTGTCTCTGCCCCAAATTCTATTTTTATTTCAGTTCTCCTTAGCAGAACAGAACAATAATAACACATTAATTTTACTTTTTTTAAATATTTTTTTTTTTAATTTGAAATATTTTCTAGCCTAACTCCAAAGATCAAGCTGCAAATAGAGATGAGGTCTTTGTAGAACAGCACCTGCTGATGTTCTGTGAGGCAGCTTTACCTGTCCTGAACCTGTTAGATCTCTTAGCAGTACTACCTTACTCCTGCCAGGTGAGAAGTGAGTGGTTTGCAATTAAACCTGACTTTTTTCCTGGCCCAAGTTCTTTATTTTGTCAAGTCTCCAGTTTTCTTGGTTAAGCTTGACACGCCTTTTAATTAAAAAAATACCAAACAAATCACAATTGAATTTTACAGTCAAAAACATTGAAGGGGTTGCCCTGACTGAGCCATGGCCACAGAGGAGATGGGAGCAGAGCACCTGGGGGCATTCCTGCTGCCTCCAGTCTGGAAAGAGAAACAGATGTAGTGGAAGATGTCATTGCACAGACACAGTGGTGCTCACTGTGTTGGTGTCTTGCAGCCAGTCCACCTGAGCTGGCACTTCATTTGTGCAGAACTACTGGCTCAATCCTCAAAATGCCAAAGACTGATTACTGTGAACTCCTTTTTGTTTTCACAGGAGTGAAAATATTTGGAGTGATAAAAGACATCTTCCCACAGAGAGATCATGCAGAGTCACAAGCACATCTATTCCCACCCCCTTCACACTGGATGGGTCGGGTTGAGTTGGGTTGCGAAGGACCACAGTGGGTCATCTGGTCCAACCTCCCAGCTCAAACAGGGTCAAACCAGAGCACATGGCACAGGATTGTGTCCAGAGAGCCTTTGGATTTCCCTAGAGAGAGACTCCACACATCTCTGGGCAGCCTGTTCCAGTGGTTGGTCACTCACAAGTAAAGTCTTTGAAGTGTTCCACAAGTTTCTGAGCACTAATGAGCCAAATGCCACTAAGCTCCTGTTAGATTATGCAAAATCCATGTCCTTGCACAAATGGATTGAGCCACATGGCCTAGCTAAGTTCCAGGAATCATGATAATGTTATCATTATACAAGATGAAAACCATGAGGAAAATTGGTGGGAAAAGGAGAAGCATTTTTGTGCAAAAATGGATAAATAGAGACAAATTTCAGTCAGAAGCTGTTCCGCTTTTTATCCACAAGGGAATGAATCAGCTAAGTTGCACCTAATTTTTTTTCCAACAAAGATAGTAATTTTTTTTTTTATCAGATAACACCATATTACACTGAAGAAAACTTTTCTTCCAGTACCAAACAATGATTTCATTAGAATTGCATTTTAATGGAGAATATGTTAGTTCATTATCAAGTATTTTCTTTCATGGTTTGTGTATTCTAAAAACACTCTTGCTCTAGAAGGTTTCTTTTCAGATTCAGGCGAGCTTTTTGAAAAGCTTTTTGTGAATATACTCTCTTTTATTTCATTAAACTGTCCCTATTTGTGTGATCTAGACAGCAGTCTCTACTGAGGAGGGCACAGTGTGCAGTGGGATCTCTTACTGTCAAATATCTGGAATTCTGTACCATTATGCTAAATGTAGAAAAGAAGATAATGCAAATTTTTTTGGTTTTGCTGGTGATTTTTTTATTTTGTTTCCACAAAATGGTAAATAGTTGCTGTAGGTGTAGTAAAACCAGGCAGAACAGAATATGAATTTTGTTGGTAATAGAAAAGGACCCAGAGGTTTTGGGATGTTTCTTTGAGCAGAGGATGCAATTGTATTAAGGCAGGACTTCATCAGTTGACCATGATGTGAAGATAGTAGGTATGTGAGGAAAAGCAGAGCTCAATACCCTAAAACTTACCTTGAACTGAGCTTCTACTGCTTCTATTTCTTAACCAAGGTGGTTATGATATTTATTGACTCTGCATATTAAATTAATCCCTATGAATTTCAGTTATCCTTCATACTATGCTACAATTTGGCTTCAGACTCATAGATTGAATTTGTTGTTTTGTCTGTACATTTGTCTACATTTGTCTACATATTTCTTTCTTTCACAGAAACTTTGCAGGTTAATGCAGCTGTAGGATACTTACAAGTAAATAAAAAATAATACAGTGCACTAGCTGTTAAGGATTTTTTACAGCTAGTTGAGCTGAAATGGGATCAGAAAAAGTAACTGACTTAGTTTAGGGTCGTCAGGGTTTAGGGTAGGGAGAACATAAGTATTTAGCCTGAATTATACTTCTATATGTATTATATGATCTATCTCTCTATATCTCTATTTTGCAAAGTTTTGCCTGGCTCAGGATATTGATCAGAGTAATGAAGCAACTATCCTTTAGCCATTCTTTGAATAAAACACTGACTGTAGTTGAGCAGGGATGATTTTTATCCAAAATTGTGTTAGAAAATTATATACCTTCCAGTATGTTACACTTAGATGTTCCTGATCTCTTTCAATGACTTAAGAGCTGTTGAACTTCCTGACTGATATATTTTTATCATCGTTTGATTCCTTTTTATTTAGGCAGCTTTTGTCCACATCATTAGTCTAGTCTTTTCCACTTGCTCTGTGAAGATTTAAAGAAAAAAAACCCAAACAAGCATAAGGAAAAAAACTGTCACTGGCATGGCTTTCCTAGCTTTACTGAGAGCAGTAGGTATTATCAAAGGGAAAAGGGTGCTCATCTACACATCCTACAGTGTCAAGGAGGAACCTGTGATAGAGTGAACATGTGTCCTGCTTTGGAGACAAACACATCCTGCCTCTCCTACCCTGCCACAGGATCAGCTCACATGATATCTGTGCAAAGGCATCTGTCAATCTCTTTGGTGTGAGGGAGGGCTGTTCTGAGCCTAAAATGAAATAAAATTGGTTCAAAGGAAATGAAGGGGAAAACTGGAAGAATCAGCTCCATTGAGGAGTTTTAAATGAGCCCTAGGGCATTGTCACTTCTTTTGTTTACACAGAATGAGAGATTGTTGTTGTTGTTTGGAGAGCTGTGCTGAAGGATCTGGTCTCATGATCTAGAAGATGAAAGATCTGTGGTTTGCTTGGCCCTTAAGACTCTTGCTTCCTGCCTCTGATTTTCTGCAGCTGAAGGTACAGGGGAGTAAGGCTTTCTGAAGAAGGCTGTTCTCTTAAAGAGAGAAACTTGTAATTATTTTTGATGAAAGGATTTTAAAAGCCTTCATTAGAGGACCACTGCAGAATGGTTCTGAGTCTAAAGACAGAGGTTACTTTCTGGTATTCTTTACAATCTTCTGGCTCCTTCAGGTTTCTGTTTTTTTTTTGTTGTTGTTTTTTTTTTGTTTGTTTGTTTGTTTTTGTGTGGTTTTTTTTTTTTGTTCTTTTTTTTGGGGTTTTTGTGTGTTTGGCTTATTTGGGAAACTTCAAACAGTGTGGTGTCTCTGAGGAGGAAAGGGAAGGAGCAGGTATTGATTTGCTCACAGGCCAGCCCTTTATTTTGAAATAGTTGTGTATAAATACAGGAAAAGGAGTTCAAGAGCCTCTGCCTTCAGATAAAGCTGGTTGTGGTCAAAGGAGCAATCTTCCCTCAGACAAATATTGCTGAGGAGTAATTGTTAGCATTGTACCTATCAAGCTGAAACTGGTGCAGGGCTTTCAGATCTGGTACAAAACTTCTACTGCTATCTAGTTAATACAGACTGGATATATCTAACATAATTTTGGTGTTGTTTAATTCCCACTGAAAAAATATTCTCTTTGAGGATAAGCTAGAGGATGAGTTATATTTTACTCAGTAGATAAAATGTTTAATTTTTTCTAAGAGAAAGTATTTGTTTCTACAGAAAGAGTAGAAGTTACTTTTCTTGTTGTGAAGTACCTGTAGAGCAAGGAGAAACCAGTCTGTTGAGCACAGATCACATTCCACACAAGAGGAAAGTAGGCTTTAGGGACTTTGAAAAGAAAGATATACAAATAAAACAGGAACATGCCTTTTGGAAAAAAAAAATTAAATGTTGCCCAGTTGAAAATGTTCATCATTAGCATCACCACTGTGATCTTTTAAATCAGTCTCTAATATATTTCCATCATTTATCCAATGCACTGTTTTTGTCATAAGATAATACCTTGGGAGTGTTTGCACAGCTATACTGACAATATAATTGTTTATTTGGATTCTTCTTGGGGTAATATAGTATCTTGACTAGAACCATTAATAATCATTTTAACAGTATTTGTTTCATAATTTTAGTTCACTGCAGAAGTAAAATAATTCAAGAGCAATTGTTAGACTGGAAATAAATTTAAAATCTTCTTCAGCACCCCATTTTAGGATTTATTCTAATTAAAATAATAGAAATATTAAACATGTGAGGGTAAATCTCCATTTTGAATACTACTATCTTTATTCCTAAAAAGTGAGTGAAGATTTTTTGGATTTATGCCAATATTACTGAAAGATGAGCCCTGGCTTTGATTGAGTCTTCTTTGTCAAGATTTATAACTTCCTGGTGTAGAGATGAAGGAAAATGGATATTTTTTTCTGATGTCCTTCTGAAGAATGCTTTTACTCTGATTACAGTGTTTCCCCCAAAATTCATAATGCTTTGTGAGTTGAAGCAGTGCTTCAAATTCCTGGCAATTCACAATTGTGTATTTGGGAGACGGGGCCCTCAGTATTCCCAGATCTGTCTTCCCTGGCAGCAAGTTATGCTGTCCAAGTAGAATATTTAACATTCATACATTAAAATTAAGAGGTCTAGGAAATGTCAAAAAAAAAGTATATCATATATGGCAAAGAGAAATGAAGTCTTGCATGGTCAATAATTAAAAATAGAAATTATCGCTTCACAATATTAAAAAAAGAAGCTCAGATTTTTAATTTCTTAGTTTAAAACAACAAAAAAGTAGCTTTTTCCCTGCAGACTCAGAGATTTCACTGCAACAGTTTTATACAACACTTGCTACATGGTAGCTTTTTACTGGAGAGAATATAGACTTATTCTTGAAAGAGTTTCAACAAGTCATTTCCTTAGTTGTTCTCTGAGGTATTCCTTACATCCATGAAGATTATTATGAACCACAAGACTAACATTTTAATTTTTGTCCATTACTGCACTCCTGAGACAAAATGCCATAGCAACAAGGAGAATGGCAGTAAGGTCATGTGCTCATACCATGCTCGGCTGTGCTGTAGTGTACCAATATTCATTGCTAGATCTTACTATTATTTACCTCTGGCATATATAGTTCCCTGAGACCCTGAAACTGAAAAAACCCTGCTTTTGGCAAGTGGCAAAGTCTAGTCACTTCACACCTAAGATGTGGTGTTAATAAAGGACTAGCAATTTTTTTATAAAACTTTATGCAAATGATTCAAATTTGATTTTTTAAAAATTATTGAGAAGAGCAATAAAGTTTTAATGATCAGCTATGCTGTGCATTATCTGTGCACAAAGCAGATGTAATGATGCTTTATAAATGCTGAGAAAATTTAATCAGTGTAGAAAAAAATATAACGAAATTGTTTAAACACTGCAAAGCTAATGTTATAGTAATTAGCTCCCATTGAGCAAGACATGGTGCATGTTATCTTAGCTGTGTTTGATTATGATCCTGCATATGACATCTTGTCTTTTCTTAATACTACTTCAATATAATTTAAAAAATTTTTAATCCTAAACCCTGTTAAAAATACAAAACCAAGCATGGCATCAAATTCAGTTGTTCTTCCTTTCCTTTTCTAACACAATCTGCATGAAAGTCTGCTCTGATTTACTCTGGCTATATATAAGAAGGCTGCTTGAACACCTTCTGCAAGAACACTTGTGCTTGCCGAAAACATGGTTCTGTGGAGGTTGTGGGGGATTATTTCCCCCTGAAAATAATATCTGCAATATTACTTGTAATGATACTCATATTTTTAAAAATGTACTTGTAGAAGGTGGATTGGAGTATACTGAAGTTTAGCTATGTGTTTTTGCTGAGATTTCTTTTAGATGAGTATGACATGGATTTCACCACTTGTTTGTCTCAGTTCTTCACAGCCTGTAGGGACACTTTTTCACTGGATGCTGTATGTCAGTCCCTAAAATGAAACATAATGAAAATTCTAATCATCTGTTCTTTTACAAACATAATGCTTGGATGTAAATAAACAAGGCATTTTTATTAATCTTGTCTCCTGATAATTATTTTTAGGAGCTGATTAAGGCTTTTGCATTAGGAACTTGTCTTAAAGTCATAGAGATTCTGAATTGTGGCTGATGTCTTTTAATCACATTGGACCATAAATGATAGATGGAACTGAATTATTTTTAAAACCTTCAGTCAATGAGACTTAAGGTTTTAAGATGTGTTCAGCTCCTACTGAACACAGTCATGAAGGACTTATGAGAGTTGAATTAAAAGCCATTAATGGAAAGTTTAGAATCCACTGTCTCATAATACTGAAGAGCAGAACAGGACGAGACTGTTTTGCAAATGCTAAGAAGAAAGAGTAGACTCTAAAAAAAAAAAAAATCTCCCAGTAAATATAACGGATAATATAAAAGTGCAAGTGGACTACATACCACTATGTAGCAAATTCTGTATGCTCAGGTCTTCACAAACACCAGAAGAGTAAAGATTTATTTCTCACTTTCAAGAAGCATGCAAACCATGCATGTATCTGCCTTCTTTCTCTAACTGAATAAAAATAGGTAATTGTTATAAAACATGAACCTTGACTGGAATTTTAGCTAGTAATTTTTGTATAAGACCTAAATTGATATTGTCAAGGTAAAGTCTTCTAATGGCTTTAGAGTCAGTAAAAATTTAATGTGATGAAAATAGCAAAAAAGAGAAAAGATCTTCGGTGAAATATTCCAATTTTTACTTGTGTGAGTACTTGAAGGCTTTATCAACTTTGTAACAGTTGCACTGTGGATTTTGGAGTCCGACTATTTCTAATTAGTCTACTCACACTTTTTTATGTTTTTGATTGATCACTCAATTTTGTGGACCTGACATTATATAGTTTTTGAATCCTAAGATACATAATAGTATATGTTTGTACACTGCATATATATTGTTCAGGGAAATTGCCCATTCTTTTTGAATTTTTTGGATAATTTTGCAAAACTTTGATTCTATTCAAAGAAATTAAGAACCCACTATTTCAGAAAGGAGTGGCCCACTGATCTCAGGTCTAGCTACCAGTTGGTACAATTATTACTGTTGGCATAACCCTAGAAATGAAAAATGATTTGGGGCTAATTTGAGAAAGGAACAGGTGAAGCTGAAATAATTTAGGAGCAAGGAGAAAAGGAACAAGTGCCAGCTGTTCCAAGAATCATTGGCTTGTATCTGTACAGCATATGAAAGACAAATCATAAGTGCATGATTTCATCATCTCTGTGGTGAAGGCTTTGCCTTCAGAACAACAGTACACAATTTTTGTTGTGAGTTTTTTGGTTAATAAAGAGGATTGGGTTATGGCTCCTCCTGGAGGATTCTGCAGAGTCAGAAAAGAAGCAAAGACTTGGCTTTCCTCCAGAAATGCTTTTTATGTCATGGAGAATGTTAAGTCGATAGCCTCAAAGCTAAATTTAGCTGACAGTGAATCTAACTAATATTCATTTAAAGAGAAAAAAAACTCACCATACAAAAAATCTGTATGCACTTACCTAAAAAAATCTATATACACTTACATCGTTAAAAGGTATGATTTTCCTTAATTAGTTCTCATGTTCTGTTTAAAGATTTTTCTAAAATCTGCAAGTTGCTTAATGCCTTCTAGCTTTGTGAAAGTTAATATTATGTCACAGTGATGCATCCTGCTTTGTTCAGAGACTACACTTTGGACTCACATCTGTAATTGCAGCCATGACATGAAGATACGGGGCAAACCTTATAGGCTGATTTATCTTTGTCAGAGGGGTAGCAGTGCTCAACACTGAAATTCAGGATATACGTGACTCTAAATAGAGCAATTTGTCAAGTATTTCATCGACACAAATTGAAATGAAACTGAGTTCTCAGACTCTAGAGGTCACTTTGCAACAGGAAGAATTCATTATCTATGTATACACAGAGGAAAACTGTTCCACAGTTGAAGTTAATTTGGGAGAGATAGACGTACACACATAAAATTTAAAACTCATAGGTCACACTTTCAAAGTAAAATAAAAGACCCTATAGGCTCCACTATTCCCTCACTAATAGCCCATCAGTTCCTCTGAAAATAAAAAAAAGCAACTGTCATCGTAGTGAGGTCTGTAGAGTGTTTCAGACTCTTTTCATTTACAGAAATGTACAAATTACCTGCTTCAAATCTTAGATGAGGCAAATGCCTTCTCATGAATGTGTATTAGAGTGCTGCATACATATATACATGGCATCCCAACCTGTTGTATGCCATGGTTGGTTCAGTTAGGGGTTTTAATAAATTTTAGTTAGGTTGGTTCTCTGTACCCCTATTTTCCCCTCAAAATAGTTTGCTCCAAGCTGTCTGCTACAGGAGCTTTCACCTGTCAATCTTGTAACCACTCCCTGCTTCCTCACAGAAAGTTCTGTGTCAATCACCCCATCCTTGCAATCCCATTTGTCCCAGAGCGCTGTACCCACCTCTGTTATGTTCCCGTAGGTTGCCGTGGTCCATGTCACTCCCGTGTCGTCTGTCCCCATTGGTCGAGGGGCGCTTCTGCCCCCGTCTACCCACCCCCTATTTAACCCCATGCTTCCTTTGTTCAATTGCCATTTTGTCCATGTGCGCGACCAGGGAACGCCGCGCCGCTGCGACCACCGCTGCGGCCACACAGGAAATAAACAGTTCTCAGCCTCGCGGGACAAGGTGTGCCTTCTCTCTCCCTTTGTCTCCTCTCAGCGTATGGCTATGAAGGCGGCAAACCCACATGGAGGCTCAGCTCTAGAGCTCCGCACACACAGCAGCCCCGGTCTCACCGAAAGGCAGCGCCACTAGCCGGGTGCCCCATGTCCGGGACCGGGGCAAAGAAAAACCAAAGCCACACCAGCCTAAGAACGGTGATTTTAAAGTTAATGTATTTTATTTCACCTGTGGCCTGCTTTCAAAATTTATTAGAGCTGTACTCCTCTCTTGAAGGTGTACTTACATTCAAGCCTATTACTTCAGAAGCCTGATTAAAATCTTTCCTGGGTTAAAGCACAGCTGTCAAGAAAGAAGAAATCTGCTATGCAGAAACAAGCTCCTCTTTAATTTGCACAGATACTGTTGGGAGGTGAAAAATGTGTGAGAAAAGACAAGGAAAGAAAATAAGTAAAGATAAAAGTAAAAGGGGGTGAAATACACATTTAGAGCTGCAGGGAAATTTATCTTGGGTGAAATACACATTTAGAGCTGCAGGGAAATTTATCTTACATGTGCAGTGTTTTATGGCAGGGGAGCAAAACACTGCTGGTAGGCTAAAATTGTTGGAGTGGGTGTCTGATCAGCAGTAACATCAGGATGGTCCCAGTGGTGGAGGTTTGCCAGAGGGGAGGAATATTGCTTTCCATTGCAGAGTTTCAGCAGTACTTAGGCTCTCTTTTTTCAAATGCTGCAAGTTGTCTCTTCTTTTACTTGTGAGGCCACTCTCTCTGGTTGAGCATGACAGTACTTCACGTTCACTTTGCACATGTGTGGAAGATCCCAGGTGAAGGAGGATTAGTACTCAGGATTTATTTTTCTGCAGTGGCACTTCTTAAAGGCCACTGAAATTAATGTGCAGGTTTCTTACAGGATGAAAAAGAAACAGATTGACTAAGAAATGAGTAATTTGAAAGCAATGAAAATTCACCCTAAAAGGTGGAAATATGTTTACTTTTGTCTCTATCTAGAAAATGTTTGGTTGAAGCATCTACTAGAGAGATAACTACAGATGTGTGGTATCCAGATGCTTTAGACAAATTGAAAATTTTAAAATATTAGGACCACTATTATCCTTTTCTATGCTTGGTTTTTCCCCCCTCTATAATAAGTTTCAGAGATGATAATATTTCAGGTTGTACTTTGATAAATATTAGTCTAATGAAATTCTTGGAAAACTGAGAATTACTTCAGGAGGATTATTCACTGCTCTAAATAACTGTATTTTCAAGATAAATTGTCTCTTCTCTTATGTTTTTATCTATCAGAACTTCACTGATATCAGGGACACCACTGCTTCAACTTGGCTGTTTGCCCCAATGCAGGGTGCTGTGCTCTGAGCATCAAGGAAAGTCCCCTGGAAAACAAGGCAGGCTTGACTGATAACTTTTATTTCTTGAGAGTGTTCACAGTAGTTTTTATGATCTACTAAACTGCAAGTATTTGTTGGGACTATTTCTTAATATTATCATCCGTACATCATATAACCTCTTATTGTAATGTGTCTCAAAATTATTTCCCCACTAATTCTTTACTTGCAGAAAATCTGTTTAACTGAATCCTTTCCTGTCAAAAACATGCTTTCTGATTGATGTTTGTCACTGGGAAGAAAGCTTCCTTTGAACACTCTTACCCTGTTCTGATCCTGTATATGTTTCTTAATATGCTCCTAGTGGGTCTCCTAAAGTTTTTGTATTGTTCTTAGTTCTGAAACACAGACAGAACAAAGCTCTGGTTTGCAAAGAGCAAGTTGTGCCATAAGCTGGAGGAGACAATGTTTATTTTAGAAATGCAAATTCTTGTGCTATGTAGTATTCAAGCAAACAAAGGTTTAAGAGATATTGCCATGGGTAGCTTTAAAAAACATAAAATTGTACTAAAGTGACAGTAAATAGTTATGACTAAATTAATAGGCTAGAGATTTCTAGTGATAAAAATGACAAACAAAATTTGCTCAGCTTGGCTAGGAATATTTATTCTTGTAAATGCACCGCGATTTAACCTGTGAGTAAAGTAAACACCTGATGAAACAACAAACTTATTAATATTGAAATGCCTGATGACTTGTTATTTAAAATACTGAGAATGCAAAAGAGGACTTTTATGCAGTAGGAATATGAATTTCTCTTCAGTGAAAGTCTTAAATTATACTTACACAATTAGGCCAGGTTATTCAGTGTACAGCAAATTTAATCAAATTGATTATTTAAATAGGAGCAAATTACAGACAGCACACTGCTCTCTGTAGATAGATTTGAAATTGAAGAAGGACAGCAGAAGAAAAAGTGGACAACTGTTTTCTGAGAAAGAGAGAAGGTAGGAAACATGAAGGAGATCAGATATTCATTCTGACAAGTATTCCTCAAGATTTGGGATTGTGGTCTGCATTTTAGAATGATCTAGATTAATATGGAGACTATTTGAAAAAGCCTTAATGATGTAGTTCAGAAGAAAGAGTGCTAGAGCAGCAAGTCTGATATAGACTAAGAGGCAAACCAATTTGTTAAATGGAAAAAAATCTATTAGTTAAAAATATTGTCCACAAATTTCTATTCAATTTTGACAAATTGCAACTAATGAAAAATATGCATATAAAAAATAGAAATAAAAATTCCGTAAAAACAGGCAAGTGAAGTTGTAAATCCAACTGGTGAGAAATCTTTTCCTAATACCTGGTTGGAACTATTTGTCAGTACTGAGACATTACAAGCCAGTCAAGTTCATTGGCTAAATTATGCTAAGGACATTTGGATTAGTTTAGTGATACACTTAGGGGAATATGGTGTTGTGATAAAACCCCTTTTCTTGATTACATGTAATCAATACACCAATAAAAATAAAAGGTAGAGCTGTAATAATTATGGTTAAATATTGTAAATTTGTAATTCTGGGTATATTTAATGATTGTTTAGTCAGAACAAAAAAGAAGGATTACTGTTCAAGCACTGTTATAAATATTTAAAAATGAGACTTTTCTGTTACTGTGAAATTTCATTTTGGAGGAGAGATACAAACAGTCATTGTATAAAAGTCATTGAAGTCCATAACAATTACTGATGATGTTTTTCTTTCCCTAATGATAAAACATGAATATGTTTGTCACATTTAGAGCCCTAAATTTATGGATAAATTTAATAATATGACTGGATTGGAATTTTGCTGGTAGTTTCTAAATCAATCATTATTATCTGTTTGCTTTTATTGTAAGGAAAAGGGAAGACACCAAGCAGTCAAATAGTTACTTTAGGTTATAAAAAGCCTTCTTTATCAAAGATAAGTATAAATAAAATTCAGATGGAAAAATGTGAATAAAAGTTTTGATCTTACATTTTATGGGGAAGAGAAAAAACTGTGATAATATGTCTGAGGAAGAGCTCAGCTTTAATGGAGGTTTTCTGTTTCAGTGCAGAAATAAATTTTTCAGCTAAAACAATCAAAGCATTACCTAAGAGGGGAAATATGAATGACTATAAAACCTTAAAAATTAGGGTTGTAAACAACACTCTTGAGGGAGTCTAGAATAATTGTTTTAAAAAGGACGAGAGCAGAAAAATATTTAAAATTTCCTGTATATAATAGACAAAGGATGGCAAAGACCATTTATATAAGGGGGTGTTAAAAGACAATACAGGGAATAGACAAGTACTAATAACCATTTCTCTTCTGTATCTGAAAATAGCTGATGTGCCACTACCACATGAGAATAACATAATGCCTTCTCATCCACTAAGGAGTATATTAATTAACAATGTTTAAAGATAAACACTACAGACAGAAAGCCTGGATGATTTGCTACACTCTAATACCAGTGGTTAAGATGTCTTTCTTGCTAACATTAATATCTTATAAATGTGAAAGATTATAACAGTTCTGAGAGGTATTTGATGTAGAAAAGCATTGCGTGGAAAACTTGTTAAACTGTGCTCAGCCTTAGGTGCTGAAATAGGAAGGCCTGATACTGGATTTGATTAAACAAAACTGTAAAGCAGTAAGTTTCACATTTTTCTATGGAAAACAGGTCTTGTTCCAGTAGATTATAACTTCAGTTTCTTAAGGTAACCTCATAAAAACTATCTCAATGGCATTCATTAAATGAGATTCCATTTTTAAAATAACACTAAAACAATATCAGCAAACCAAGTGTGTGTTAAATAAATTGTAAAAAAATTGTTGACTGTAAGATGATAGAGACTGCAAGAAGAGTAAAAAATGGATTTAGTGACTCTACTTTGTATTATTTCAGCATATTTGATTTAAATACAGACAATTTCTGTATTCCAAAGGAAAAAAAAAAGGTGTAAAGAACGAAACTGAACTTGTTTTGAAAAAAATCTGAATGTTGCAGACAACATGAACTCAGAAGAAACTATCAGTGAGTAATTCCATCCCTAAAACATCTGTACATGCTTTTCTGAAATGAGTAATCTTGAGTGGGAGAAAATGGGAAGTGTATGTCTGGTTATGAAACACTGTGTATTGTACACAGTTCTGTAGTCCGGTTCTGAAAAAGGAATTAAGAAATAAGGAACAATAGAACAAAATTCCATCAGGATGTGGAATCTAAAGTGCATTAATGTGAGAGCCTTTACCTCGATACATCTAGATATCAAAGAAAGCAACATAATGAGAGAGAACAGCAACTTCCTGAGAAGGAAAGGCAGAGTGCTTAACCCTCATGAGACAGACCAGAAGGAAGAGCAAATGTCTGGAACCAAAAGTAAGAAAAATTCAAGTAGGAAGGGGAATTTGTGTCTTTGAGGGAGGGGGATGAATCACTTGGAGAAGCTGTCAAAGGAAGTGTTGTTTCTTTTATAATACTCCCTATCCTGCTGTTCTTGGCTCTAGACTGAAAGACTTTTTAGAAGATATGCTTTAGCTGGACACTGTTTAGACTTTAAGATCCCTGATTTTAGACTTACCAGGTCAGCTAGATAAAATTTAATGGTCTTTCATTCAAAGGGAGTGTGCTGTATATTGAAACAATCTTTATCTGCATTGATACCCAAAACAGAAAGAGTACCTCATGCTGTCAACTCCTCTGCTTCTATGAAAATAACAGAGGACAATACATTAATACCTCAGAAATTAGGATATTGGGTGTAGTAGTTACTTGAGGTTCTCACAAAATGTAGTCCTCTTTCATCACTACTTAATATTGTTTGAAATCTTGTCAGGAGCACACAGGCTAAAAGCCAGCCTGAGGGCCAAGCTACAAAATGTATATATTAATCTCTGAACTTTTCTGTCTATTCCTTCTGCCTGACTGTAGTTTAAGGTCTTGCAAATAATAAGTGCTAAAATATTTTGGGCAATTTCTTCTTTCTATTCTGCTTCATGTAACACAAGAGCACAAAAATTTCTATAGTGGTGAATGACTCATACTTTACCCAGAGTTAACTTAATCAGCAGTGACTAAATAGTGAAGATGCTGCACATTGGTTTCAATGAAAGCAGAGATTTCAAAATTACCTTCCCAATTCCTATTAAAAAAGGAGTAAAGAAAATTGCTCTCCTACTTTGACTAAAATGGTCAAATGCTAAACAAGAATTTGCATTTTTTTTGTATTTGTTTTCTTGAAATGTAAGAAAAAGCAGTAGTAATTTTCCTGAGTTATCTCATTTATTCCTATGCTAGCTACAACTTATTAAGTATTACCAATGGTAGGCAAGAAAATGAAATGTTCCTGTAAATTTCAATTCATCAGAAATTCAGGTTTCAGAGGGTCAATGATAGAATCTTACATGTTTGGCAGACATAAACATAGCTAATCAGTTAATGCAAATTTCTTCATTGTTAACAATAAACTGTCTTATTGCAATCCTACTGTTTTGCAAATACCTTTTCCAAATCACTTCAAGAATGAAAGTAGTTATTTTTTTAAGCTATAGAAGATGTATGTTAAAAATGCACAGGAAATAATGGGGGAGCACAGTACCAGTTTAAGTACAGACTCTTTTTGAGTTGATTTTTTTTTACTTGCTCACTTGGCATGTTAAGACCAATTTAGCAAATATGTTGAGTGGCATTGGTGTCAAGAGGTACTATATTAATGGTGTTCATTCTGTCAGTATTTAGTATGGTAGGTACCCTTCAGAGTGTCTAAAATGTGTGCTTGTCCAATTGAAATGGTGGAAACCAAAAGAGAGCAATGGGATTTGGACAGCTAGAAAGCAAATGACCTAGGTAATGTGAGCAGGGCTTCACAGTGGTTAGAGTCTTAATAATTTTTTTTTCTTTTTATTGAATTACTGTAAATCTTGGGGAAGGTTTGGAATTTTGTAGATGAAGAATTGCTTCATTGTGACTGAGGTGCTAGTGAGAAAGAAGGCATACATAATTCTCTTTCTAAATGGAATCCTCATTTCTTTAATCACAGATTCACCAAGAACAAGAAAAGGAGAAGCAGGAATGACCTCTGAACACCATTGTGCTCAGAGGGCAGATTTCTTACTCTTTGATAACTGGTTTGTACCACTGGCTTTCAATTTTAGGGTGTTTTTCATGCATTTCTTTTGCATCACTGTTATGAACTGGCCCCATTTTTATCCTGGGGACTGTTAACTCCACAGATGTTGAATGGGAACTACTGATCTTATGTCTATTGTCTGAGTCACCGTGTAATACATTACTTGCCACGGAACTCACAGGACACTGCTTTCACTAATAAATAGCTAATTGCCTGCAATGCAGTTGGAAACTTGTTTAAATTCAAACAAAAAAATTTTGTATGTTCTCAGAGGAAAAAACTTCCTGAGAGGAAGCCACTTTGAGGCTCTTTAGATATGTAGGGAGATACTGCTCCAGTAACCCTATGGAGGCTTGAACCCAAATTATGGTGTACTCAGAGATGCAAAGACTTGCTAAATAAATCGGAGGCTGGATTTATCTGCTCAGTCTTGGAATTCATAATTTTACACTGCTTCCAACATCCATTTCCAATCTCTGGAATGATTGATTTGTCTTTGTTCTGGTCCCAGCAGGGTTTTTCATGGAGAAAGCATATTTCCCAATAGTAAACACAGCTTCAGGCATATATAAAATAAAGCACCTGCCTCTGAAGAACATGAGAGATCTCCCATCACTACTATAGGATAAAAAGAAAACAATCAGCCCAAGTAAAACGTTCATGTAACAAGTCCCCATAAAAATTAGCATTCCTATTCTAGAATGACTGCTATGTCCCACCTTACACCAATAAGGACAACATAAGTAAAATGGTAGCATGTACATTAGATGACCCTTGTGGAAGAAAATCTAGTAGGAATATTGTATATTTTTTTAAACAGTATCAAGCCAACAGCTGGTTGCAATCATAATTATGGCTTTTTGTATTGTAGAACTGGGACTCACCAAAGCAACCCATGGCTCGCTGACATTTTGGGCACTTATTTTTTTCAGAGGCCCTGTTTTTTTGGAGTAGCTCAAAGCAGAATTCTGCATTCAGGCTGTAACTTCTGGTTTAGGGAGTTTCAAATGGAAAGCTGTGTGTTGAATATGAGAGCAATAAAACACCTCCTTTCTTTTTCTCATCTTTCTTGTAATGTCTAGATGAATATTTGTAAATTCCTCTTTTTGACTGAAGAGAGTTTGTGCTAAGGAGGTGTGGAGTGATTCCTCATATCATTGCATCTAGTTCAACCCAAACACTCAAAGAACTTTGAAAAAAAATAGTTTAAGATTGATGTCCTGTTACTGTTAATACATGGTAGTAGGTATGAAAAGGTCAGGAAAATGGGTGAAATGCATGTTTCTTTCAAAGGCGCCAGGGTAGGAGGTGATCAAATGCGCTGTGAAGCCAAGTGGTGCAATGGCATGAGAAGGGGGTAAGCTGCTTGTAGAAGAATGAGAGGGGTCAGATGCAACACCAACCATTGCTGCAGTTACTGATGTGTGTCTGTTAAAGTGGTGCTCCCTTTAGGTGTGTCCTCAGACCACCATGATGCAGAACAGTACACAATGGCAAGTGGCACAAAGAATGTTTAGGCTGCACCCTTTTCCAGACCACATCAGGAGTTGAAAAGCTGAAAATTTATAAGCTGCAGGGAGGACTTCAAATGGCTGCTTTAATTAAGATAAGCCCATGTACAAAGAGTACGTAGCTTTATTACATCCCTCTCTGCAGAGTCCGGACAGGCTGTGCAGTGAAGGGAAGGAAAGAAACCTCTTGCAGGAAACACTGCAATAGAGATGTGGCTATTTCAGCCTTTGCCATGGGGACCTAGATTACATTTTTCACAGATGATTGGCACCTGCTCTCTGTGCTTGACAGAGACCTTTATATTGCAGGGAGATCCTTGAACTCTGCTTTCAGCATGAGGCTCTATAGAACACTAAGTACTTTCTGAAATAAGGTTTCAGTTGTCTTATATTGAGCATTCACACGAAATGGAACATTCTGACCTTGTTATTTCAGTAAAAGGAGAAATGCAGTACCAGTCACCTCACAGTACTGGGATGTTTGAGAGATGTACTGAATACTGTTTGAAAACTATTTGACAGCCTAAAAAGATCTAGACAATAAATGCACATATGTTGAACTGTGTTTTGTTGTAAATTTGTACCTGTTATGTAGAGCCTCTGTGGCTGAATTTGAGCATTTAGGATGCCCACAAAAAATAATCTAAAAGTAATCCCTTCTTTCAAAACACTTATTTTATAAACAGATAGATCAGGACTTTGCTGAAAAGATTTTGCTTTTAATAGACTATAAAATCAGCTATTGTCATATAGACTGCTGACTCTTCTAATTTCCTTGTTTAAATCAAGCATTGTTTTGCAACTAGAATTTTTTTTTGAACAAGGGAGATTCACAGAGGTGGTATTAACAAGGACTAGTTCAACTAGAAATATACAATAAAGCTTAATTAATGTGTAAAGCTCACAGAGAAAATCACTTCTTCTAACTGCTGTATCATTAAGATTAGAGGCTGAAAAATCTTCTTTCCTGAAGGTTCTCAAGATAAAAATAAATCTGTGAGCTTTACATCTTTCATTTTTCATTTTTATTTCCATTCAGTTTTACTGATTGAGCACAAACTGTAGGAACCCCAAGTGTGTGCACACAAATGAAAAAATAAAATACCTTTTTTTATAAGCCTCAGAAGCTTCAGAGAGACTGTATTACTTTCACTCAGCAAAAACTACTTAAAAAAAAGAAGATAAAACCATATTTGATAGCTGCTGAAAGAGGGAATAATCCAGATACAGACATTATGGCACAACATGCCATGCAGTTTCAATCTGCTACACTTCAGTAGCACATCAGTCACAATGAGCCTGTTGTGAAAGGTTTTCTCCTATTATTATAATTTCTAGGAGACCCCTGGAGGCATTGGGAAATATGTATATTTTTGTGTGAGAGAGCGTGAACAAACTGCCTTTGCTATAATCTGAACAGTTGTTGATTGATAATTCTTATTTGGATCCTAAAATGGAGATTTCCCAGCTGTGCTTGATGAGACTCATCATCTCATCTAGTGCCTATAGCTCCTGAAAGACTGTTCCAAATCTCATCAGACTGGAAACATGAGATGGGTGGACTAGGTGATGCAAGTGCACACTCCACAGAGCCCTCATTCAGGCATTGTGTGTCAGCATTTGCCAGCAGACAGCATTTGGAGTCAAGTTAGAGACAGACAATGACAGATTTAGCATCTTGCTCCAGTTGTAAAGGCAGACCAGTGCACATGCACAGACATGTAGTATGAGGAGCATGCTGAGGATCTGCCAATGCCTCCCTGCTATAAACAGCACCTGTGCTGCCAAATGGTGGTGCCACTCCATGGCCAGCTCCTTCACGCTGCTTCCAATTTATGAAGCAAATCCCCAGGACCTAATCCCTCTTTCTCTGGGGGTGATTGGGTGGGAGAATTAAAAATTAGGATGCTAATTCCTCATTTCATGTGAGCAATTTGCTTGACCACATGATGGTGTGATCAAGCAGGGTCTCTGCTCAGTGAATAAAAGCCATTTGATTTAAGCAGTGGGACGAACAACACACTCTATTGTATGGATCAGCCTCCTGAGTCTGGCTTACCTAGAGATTCAGGATAAAGATTTCTCTAGCCTTATTTCTCTGCTGTTCTGAATTGCCTTCAGTCAAATCTTGCCAGTGATACAGGACTGAGAAGTTGTTCACATCCCTCCAGTGCAAAGACCCACATTTTTCTCATGTCACATTTTTCTGAGATCAAGTCAAACTCAGCTGGAAACATCAGATTCTTTTCTCCTCATCTTGCCAAAACTCACTTCTTAATATCCTTCATAAAGCTTAAGTTAATTTCCATGGCTTGCCATTATGTGAGATGTTCTGCTATTTTATTTATCCTTAGAGGTAATAAACAGGAAATGGCAGTGATATTTTCTTCCATCTCATACCCATGCTGCTGTGGGACAAAATGCCCATGAGAAAAAGAAGCCCACCAAAATTGCCCTTATGCCTGCTGAAGCTGTTGATACAGCCTGCCCAAGGCACTGTAAGAACTGCCTTCCCAGGTTGAAGTGTAACTATGAATTTCAAATTGGCCTTTGCATGTGGATTTACTGTGCACTAGCAGTCTATTAAGACTTCAAATCCACATATAGACCTCCAGCAATGAGTTAACCAAGCCCCCAAGCCTCCAATGACTTATAAATACACCTCTGCTTCAAGAAAACTGTAAGGAGAAATACCCTATGCTAAATGTGGTGTATGTGTTTTGTACTTTGCTCTCTCATAGTGGTATTAAGGGAAAAGTAAGTGGGAAACTGGGTTAGAAAATGCCAAAGTGGTGGTTGCCTGGGGAACTTGAATTCAGCTCTTTTTGCAGTGCACTCACGTCAGTCTCTGAGCACACTAATAAATAGTTTTTTTTTTTTTTCAAAATTTATTTGTTTTCAGCATGGAAAAAAGCAATTAGTATTTTACTGTTATTTTCTACTCAGAAAATATGACTAGTTATTCTGTAGCTGAAATTAAATTTTAGAAATTACATAGGAAACTTCATCCTTAGTGTATATAGACAAAGTGTTAAGAAACAGGGAGAGCCCTACAATAAGAAGTCCTGGGTTACCTTAATGAATGAGAATCCTGTGAATTATTTTACTAATAATGTTGAGAAAATTACAGAAATTTTTAGATTTTATCTGCATTTTTTTCTTTAGCACCTCATCTATTGATTTTATTCTTGATCATAATATAGAAAAAAAAAAAGGTTAGTATTGAAAAATAAAGGATTGGTATTTCATGGCTTAAAAGAAAATCTGGAAACTGTTATCATGTCTGAAAACTGTTATCACGATGTTATCTGAAGTTCTACAGTACTGCCCTGGTGTACGAAGGAAGGTGTGCCTGGAGTGTCTGCTGAGCTCAGTAGTAACTTCATCTGCAGGAAGGCTACTCTTTACAATGTCAACCCAACCACCTGCTCTAGTCCAGGCACTTCTCCTGCAGCAATGCAGCTCTAGGGGCAAAATCTAACTATTGATTATGTAACAGTTGCCACTGTGGCCTGCAACAAGGTTTTTGTGGGAACTGTACTCTTGCAGTTTGGCCTTTATTTTTGGTGCCTTTTCTTGTCTTTACACCCTGAATGCCAGCTCTTTTCGCCTCTCAGATCTCCCAGATAGTCTGGTCAGTATGGTCCAGAGCCCATTCATTTCTTTGGGATCAAGGCAGTGCCCCAGACAAGCAGAAGAAAACAAAATTGATCGGCACCTAAACCAGATGCATTTTTCCTTTGAATAAATGATCAACAAAATTACTATATCTTACTTTATATTAAATTTATTTGTGCAGACATGTATTTGTGTTAATGAGCTTCATTAGATTGATGAAATAAATTGCAGGATTTCATTGAAATTAGAGCACATAGAATTATTCTGAGATCACGCTGTCCTTCCTGCCTAGCTTTGTGCAAGCCATAAGTTATAATAACCAACAAATTTTGCCAACAAATAACCAACTCATGTTGGCTTTTGTTATTTTCCCCCTCTACTAATTTTTCCACAGGGTCTGTAGAACCTCACTATTCTACTTTTATCACCAAGCACAAATAGCTGTGGAGAAGTGTGCATCTTTCCCAGAATAGTCTCACAGGGAGATTGTGTGGGTAGGTGAAATATTTTTTTGAGATATTTTTTGATGGTTGTGTTCTGCCAACTAGCTCATCTCTAAAACTTTTTTCAACATATTTTTCAATCCAAGGCTTATTATTTTTAATTGTCAAAAAAGGTTATGTGTGTTGCATGACAGGATCATATTTACTGTTATGAGAGAGCCACTCTTATAGTAAGAGTCACATTAAGGTACTTGTTTGAGACATTTTTCCAAAAAGAAAATGAAAGACATTTTATGGTAAGTGGTACCTCTGAAAACTCAGAAGACATCTGTGATGAGCTGCTCCCGGTTGCTGTTCCAAGTAGATGAGGTCCCTGTTTATGTCATTTTCTGTTCAAACACCTGGTGGTTTTAAGAGGTTTTTGGAGAAAAATAGTTTTCTTCTCCTGTGCCCAGAGACCACAAGGAGTTTCTCTCTCAGAGAAAGCTGTCACCCAGGTTGTTCTGCACAAATGGAAAGTAAAGGGAGACAACTTTTGCCTGTATGGCATAAAGCCAAGTGCACCAAAATATGGTACTGTGATCCCTGGGTGAGTCACAGAATTGCTTCTGCCCTGGCTCTGAAACTCTTTTGTAGACCTTGAAAGAAATTTCTTTATAAATCCTTACCTACTCCTTTGCCTTTACTACTCACAATTTTCTTCCTGAAGCAGTTTAATATTTAAAAAAAAACTGTGAGTACTTCTTTATAGGAGACCTATAAAGGAGATCTATTTCACAGATGCAGGTGTGCACTGTCCCTTGTGTGGCATCTGAATGCCCTTTACTGACTAGAATCACGTTTTAATGCATTATCTAACAGGCAGCAAACACCATTTGCTCCCATGAGGCTGTTACATTCAACCAGCTTGTGTGTAATGAGCAAGGTGGCCATTAGTTTAGGATTCTGCTCATTGCTCTGCTCTGATGAATACAAACTGCCTGTGGTCCTCAAGAACATTACAAGTATTTGGGAATTGAATATTGTTTACATAAAGAACCGTTGTAAAACCTAAAGATGACAATATATAAAGTCAGGCTTTTTTTACCAGTCAGGCCAGCTAGCTGGGGATGTGTGTGGGAAGAGATAAAATGAAGAAAAGGATAGGGCAAGCAGGAGCAAAAACAATAGTTCCTTTGTGCAGATGGTTTTTATGAGTATTGCTGTCCAAACTTGGTCTTTGTTCAGCTTTAACTCTTTGTTGCTTTTATATTCATGAAAGACAAAACTACATCTTGAATCAAGAAAACATCCTATTTTAGAATGTTTCATAAGACTAGACTTATGTGCAACTTTTTCAAAAGATCTGAAACATATTCTTACAGAGAAATAAATGTCTAAGTTGTGCTGTCTAATTCATGAATCTTAAGTACTTGCTGATCTGTTTTCACTAAATGCATAGCCAGTCGTTGGCCCAAGCTATGCAGCAAAATCATTAAAGTTACCGAGGTCATATGGTTGATTGCATTCATCCATTTCTGTGAGCAAACCAGTATTATATGCAAAGGGAGGCAGAAATTAACTGGACAAGAAAAATAATTTCACACTTTGCTTAATAAACATATATAAAAAAGAGTCCATTGATTCCTATATTTCACAAACCAGAAGACCATTACCAGCTCTTACCTTGAAGGTTTTGGTGTCAAGATCACTTCCAACATTCAAAGTGACTTTCTGAGCCATGAACTGCTGCAGAGCAGCCTCATATCATCCTTGTAGGAGAAGGTGCCCTTTATTTATACAAGATGAGGCAGGAAAATTTTTGCAGACTGCCTGACTTTTGAATGCTGCCCATTAGAGAGAGAAATTTTCACCATTGTTTTCAAGATTTAACAATAAAATTCAGTGTGGACATGAAGAAGTTGATTAGTAAATCTTGGATTTGCTTTTCTTTACCTGAGGCCAAATCACAGACCTCTTAAGACAGATGTGTGTGTGTGTACATGCAGAGAAGAAACTGAATCCCTCACTTGTTGCAGTTCTGTTCTTTTTGATTCTGTCAATGATTTTTGTGAGGAAGCAAAATCTAAAAGTGATTTGAAGTGGATAAAGTTTCACTGTTTGAACTCAAGACAGCTGTGAAGAGTTTGAAATTCTGTCTTGTCTTTATGAGTATATTAAAGCCAAGTAATCCCAACTAGCAGACTTCCAGGTGCATTTTGTCCTGACTCTTACCTTACCTTCGTGCCAGCTTGACATGGTTTGCTATGGCATGTTATGAAGGAAGCCTGGAGACTGCCATGTGCAGCAGTCTGCCTCCTCACTCTGCCATGGCTGCTGGGGACTCCACACTACTCACATTTGCAACTCATAATTATTATTTCACAAATGTCCTTTAAAATGTGACGTGTAGTAGTGAAAATAGTAATAGTGTAATAGTAAAAGTGAATCTTGGAACAAATCCAGCCATCCTGCACAGAGCAGACACATTCTAAGCAAGAAGACCTTAAGAAAACTCTGAAGAGAACAGTCTTAATTTTTTATATCTGTATAAATATATAATTTCAGTGAATGTGGTGGCGTGTGTCTAGATATATTCTTATGTGCATATATATATGCGTATATGCTTTTTATATATGCATATATATAAAAAAGTATAGGTCTATCTTCATGTGAATACTTGAGAAGGAACAAATGTGGGGATATTAAATTAGGCAAAAAGGTCAAAGGTCAAAGGTCAAAGACCAAACATCTCTGTTCAGACATTTTTGCAGTTTCACATTTTGGCTGTTTGTCTTTAACCTTGCTAATTAGTTTATGCCTCAAATTTTGGATGATGCTTCAAGGATTATCATGGGAAAAACCATGAAGAAGTATAACATGGAGTTGTCAGGAACTAGATTTAGTTGATCTATATAGTCTAAAATATTATGCAACAAAATATTCTTATTAAGAAGGATGTTCTGGTGACTTGAGAGAGACTTCACACCAATGATGTTTTTATGCCTGTGCAAAATCAGAAATTTTAAATGCTAAGTTAAAGAAAAAATTAAAGGAAAAGTAAAGAGAAAGGAATAGTTTGGTTGAATGCTTTTCCAATTTTCCTTATCTCCTCTGAGCAATTGTGGACCTATTGCTTTGGTTTTATGTTCCACTTTATAAAATATAAAGACCATTTCAGACACTGGCTTTGCTGGTTGAGGACTCCATTCCTGCATTGCATGTCCAGCACACTTTGCGTAGGGCATTAGTTCTTTCTTAATGTTTCCACAGGCATTTACATTTATTAGTGCAAATGTGTAGAAGATCTTTTTCCAGCATGGGTTTGACATCATTAATATCGACTGTGCCTGAAAAGTTACCTTGAAGTAAATTTTGTGAATTTATTTACAAATTAATAATATTTATTAATTTGTATACAAATTAATACAAATTGTATTTGTACAATTTGTAATTTGTATTTGTACAATTTGTTTTTGTACAAATTGTAATACAATTTGTATTATATTTTTATGCAAATATAATACAAATTAATATTTATTACAGTGATATTAACCCAGAGTAACAGGAATAGGAGCAACATGTTAAGAAGGGGATGTTACCAGATATCTAGAGGGAAACTTCAGATGGATGAATGATCATCACCTATAAGATAGGAGCCCAAGAATTGGTAAATCCGCACCTTTTCCATATTTTAGCTAAGTACTTACAGGTAGTGGAAAAACCCATTCACATCACCCATTTCACAATTTCTGAAATGTAAAACTAGATCCCACAGGCCAAAAAAAGGCACACTTCCTCGGTGGTATCTGAATGACTGTTAGTTGTAGAGAAAGTGAATTAAATGAAGATGCACATTTTCTGTTAGTCCTGCAGTAGAATGATTAAATTTCTCAGTGCTGTTGACTTAGATCTGTCAGCTTGTTTATGATGGAGGCTATGGGAACTGTCAGTGGAGACCTCACTGATAGTGTAAATTAGCCCTGGGTATAGGTAAAGCTTTATACTGTTGTACTAGTGTTAGTATTGACATATGGATAAATGTATTCAGGTTTGGATCTTTATGTGACTGGATGAGTTTTTGCCTTGTGGGTTATTATGAAAAGTCTAAAAATTCCCTTATGAATAGTTTAAAAATATTTAAAACAGTCAGGAAAATGTGAGTGCTTTCAAAATTCACCTTTAAAAAGGCATCCATAAGACTTAAAGCTCAAACAGCATCAAAGTCTTCTAATCTTGATGCTATTTTTATTCTTTATTAGTATAATTAGTTACATGAATCTGATTGAAAGTATCACTTCAGTCAGGAAAACAGAAAATCTAATTAAAGACATTTTCAAATAGCCTTTTGCAGACCATATTGCAGTGAGCAAGACAAAACAATCGGGGGAGGCAGTGGGAGCAATTTTAGGTATCTAGCAGATTGGAGAAGTGCTTTAATTTTTATTCCTTAATGTGTGCCAGTATTAAGCCAGTGGGGCAAATAATCAGCATTTACTTAATATAGACATAAAGCAAAAGGAAAAAGAATGAGAAGGTCAAACTGCAGCCACAGCTAGAAGGTACAGTCAAAAACGTTGTTAATTTAGATTGCTCTGAGGTGGCTCACCATCTTCAAAATTATTTTTGAGGAGGAAACAAAGGACAAGGCAATGCCTTTTGAAGTCAGAGTCCCTTTTTTCTTCTGGTAATGAAGTCTGACGCACTGTCTTTGATCTTTGAAACAATCTACAAACTTGTATGGCTTTGATCGCTAACATAATGGATGTGGTGTTATTTTCTGTGTGTATTGAAAGTGGGTCTTAACCAGCCTAGTTAGTACAGTTGCTAATTGAGATACAAAGAGGCCTTACCCTGAGCACAGAAGTGAGGTCTTGTTGGCAGAAGACACACCTGCATTTATATTCTGTCTCTTCAGAGTGAAAGCCTGCAATGGAGAATCACAGACTACAGCACTCTGTAGTGCTGCCTCCCCTTGTCATATACTTGTGGTTGTACAGGATTAACACAAGTAGGTTATGTTTATGTCTCTCAGTTTGTATAAGCTTTATCTCACTGTGTCATATTTCTGGAGAGCCTACTCATGCTTGCCAGCAGACACTCTATTAGCACAGTAACATGATGACAGAATTCCCTTTTTCTCAGTGGAGTGCTGCACTGAGCACTGCCAGGCAGACACAGGAAATGTGCCTGGGGAGGGCTGCCTCTCTGTGCTGGGTTTTCTTAGGAAAACCCATATTTTTCTAAAGAAACAAAGCCCAGGTTTAGGCCTGACATTGCAGTTTGATGAATTGTTTCTGAAATAAAGGGGGGAAGTATATAATTTCATGGCATGTACTTGGAACAAATGGGCTCAGAAGTCCCGCAATGGGTTTACATAAGTGGAGCTGCTTTAATTATTAGCCACAGATATCATAATTTATGTTAATTTAGAGGAAAATTTTTTCCCTCTGTCTTATTTATGATAGCATTTTAAATGCATGACGCTTCTCTAAAAGTACAAAGCAGAGGAAGGCTGGGGAAGGATTTTCTGCCCTTGACAATGGACATTTTACCTGTCTGCATGTGCAAATAACCCTCTGTTGCTGGTGGGTGGTGCTTTTATACAGTGATAAACAAGGACTAATGGGATGGCAAAAAGTTTATGGGATTAAGGCTGTATAATAAGTGTTATCAAAATGTTTTTGAAATACCATATTCTGAGAAGGTTAACTGAGATCATGACACTAAAATAATTTGCTTGGGAATATGTCAAGCTTATTTTTAAAGAAACCTCACACTGGAGTTCAGGATTTTGTTTTCAAAAGAATCCATTTAGTGTGATAAGTCTAAACAGAAATAGATACAGCTGGAAAGTACACAAAAGGAACATAAACTGGAGCTTCAGAAGAGTCTTGACCACATATGCTAGGATATCTAGGTCTGTAATTCTGTATGTAAACTCCTCTTGTTTTTGGAGAGTGTCATACCACAGGGTGTTTTGAACGCTGCTGGTACAAAGATCTGCTGGATGGAGCACCCAGTCATCCAGTTTAGTCTTGACAATCATAAGCAGGCGTGGATATGTAAGCTTTTAGTTTAGCCATCAATACCAAGGGAAAAAATAATACTTTCATGATTTTCTAAGCTTTTGGTCTAACTGAAGTATTTCAGAAGAGTGTTCTCTGAAAGCTGGCTTCTTTTGTGCACATGTAGAATCAGTATCAGTGGTATCAGTAAAGCCTAAACTGAAATCCTCTGTGTTGAACTTTATTGTTGTACTCACCTTCACCAACAAAGGGATCCCAAGTTCAGGCATAAGACAAGAATACCATATTAGAAAGGAGATGTTGGAGTGGAGCAAACACAATTCCATCTTCAGAACTGGCTGTAACAATGTTGTTTGTCCATCTGGACAGCAATGAAATCTGTCTTGCCTTGGGTTGGCATAGGCTTATTTTGGTTGTGACCATCACATTTTTGTGCTGTTAATTCTTGCTCTGGTTACTCTTGTATGGAGGCTTTAAAGTTCATGTTTTTACCATTTTTTAAAATTAGTTTGTGAGGCCATTTTAAGGCCTGAGGAATTTAGGAGTGAGAGAAAAAAATATCAATATAATGATGGCCAGTATATTTATTATTCATTAAAATATTTGTTATTCATTAAAATGTAAACATACTTAACATTTTAAGGAAGCTGAATTTCACCTGAGGGAAAAGGAGTACCTCCACGACTTTAGCCCTCACATGCCTAGGCTGTCTGTATTTGATCCTGAATCCTTGGGCATGTACCTATTGTACAAGCAGGAGTAATGACAGAGCTCTGAAGGACAATTCATGTAGGAGCTATAGATCTCAAAATCAATAGAGTGCTGCAGAAAATAATGGAAACCATAAATGTCATGATAAGGAAAGACATTAATGTCAGCTTATGGGCAGGAGACAAGACTGACTGAGATCATGTGAAACTGAGGTGACAGGACAGTGAAGGAGCAGTGTTACTTTATTTTTCTTGCAACAGTAGTCTTGTTTTATTACAGTGCCTTGAATAAGGAATATATCCAAAAACATACAAAGGGCTTTTTGTGTTATATAAAATGGATGAATTTATGAAATGGGGCAGAGTACCGTCTCTTACTGCATGAGAACAGATTGAATAAAACGTGGATATATAGCTGATGACAAAAGCTGCTCTTTTGTACACGGTGGGCTATTGCTGTTGAGAGGTTTCAAGTCTTTCTGCTCTGAATGCCCCCAGTACCATCCCATGTTTTGCAGAGGAACCTGTGACTTCAGAAGCTGTAGTTTGTGCATGGTCCCAGCCAGAGCAGTGCTTGTGGGGCCATCTGCCTTTGTTGTGTGGCCGTTACCGCGGGATAGGAGTGCTCCAGGCCATTTCTGTGGCACCTGAACTGGCAGCTCAGGGTGCTGTGCTCTGAGGAGGGACCCTCAGGGAGCAAGGCAGTGAGGTACTCTCTAGGAGGAAGTATGGTCCTTTTCAGGACCTCATTAGCAAAGATGGAATAGTTAATTGTCTCCTGCCTGGTCTTAAGTAGAGATTTCTAACTGTAACAGCCACCATTTTATATTAAAATGTGTGGTCTTTCTACTGGGGTTCATCTTGAAACAGTAATTCTATTCTACCCCACAAAAATCTGTATCCTAGACATCAGCCAGATTTTTGTTTCAATTCTCCTTTATTTTGAGATGTGCCTGAATTCTGGCAAAGACTATTAGGTTAGATCCCTATGTTAGTACAACTTCTGTTTTTTCTTTGCTATAGAAGAATATTAGGCAAGATTTCAGTAGGGAAAAAAACAAAATGCAAAAAATCCAACACAGGACAGAAATGAAATCAGGATTTTTTTTCCGTCAGGGGGACTATGTTCTCCAGTAAGTCTAACTGTTTGTTTATTAAAAACTATGTGGGTTTTACTTAAAGATTTACCAGGAGATTCTCCTTGTTGTCCTGTTGGGCGGCACACATTTAAGTAGTTGAGTATTTATAAAATAAAAAATCACCAGAGAGAAGATTTTTAGTTATAATGTAAGCTTTGAATCAGTGGTATCAGAGACAAAACTGGATTAATATAAATCCTTCAAGGGATAAAACACATTTACAGATTAACCCTGACCTCTGCTTAAAAACTCCCAAATTCTCTTTTCTCTATTGATTTATCTAAACAGGGCTGCCTGGCTGCACACAATGAAATGCTTCCTCTGCAGGTCAATTAGCAGGTACCTGGATAAGATTCAGGCTTCTGTTAAAATCCCATTAGATCCTGCTACAGGCATTTTCTGCATGTTTTCTACCAATATGAATATTTGTATTTAGAAATACGGAGTGTATAATATAAAAATTCTGATAGCTATAAATCTTGTGAAATGGATGGCTTTATTGACTGCTACTGTCTCTGAGTTGGAGAAAAGAGGAAATCTGTTCTATTCTTTTGATTTAAAATGAGAGAGCACTATTTAGGGATGATTGATAGTTGAAAAGTGACTTACCAAGTGCTCCACAGATTATATTACTCTAGATAATAGGTTAAACAGGAAAGAGAAGCTTCTGAATTCAAAGGCACTAGACATCATTTTATTGCAAATGAGAAAAATCAGTGCAAGTATGACATGGACATGTTCATTTATATTCTAGACCAAACTGCAAGATCATTCTATAAATTATTAATTCCAGTCTAAATGTGTGGCACCCTGAACTATTGTCTGTCATGCTACATTTTATAATTTTTCATGTCCTGAAAAGAGATATTTTGAGTCCATAAACTGCCATAGAAATCTGAGATTTTATCAACCTGTTTACTACCATATGTTGGGTTGCATCTGTCTTGTACCTAGTGGAGTTGTAATTGGGAAGGTCACCAGACTTTCTTTAATGTCAGGAAATTTCTTGTGAATTGAGGATAAAACTATGTCTCTGTTGAATCAAATAGCAAAAATTATTTTGCCTTTTGTGGAGCTAGCATTTTACTTGAACTTTTCCACCTGTCTATATTTAAGTTATGCTCCAAAGCACACAGAGAACAGATGGGAAAATCATTCAACCTGCCTGTATCTCAAGTTTCCAATCTATACATCTAGGTGGATAATATGCACCTCAGATATTTTAATAGTTATTAATGTTAAAGCATTTGACAGCTTTGAATTGAGATATAATCAATAGGAAGTTTTCAGACATTGTATTATTAATAAAGCTTTATAAAAACACAGTTGTATTGTATAACTGGCTATAAACATGTCTCTCAACTAGAATTTATCAAGTAAACATTTTTGAGGGATGATTTCCAGTGCACAGTGAAAGGTCTTGTTATTGAAATATATTGAGGATTACAACTGACTGCAAGAGTTGACTGCAGAGTTGCAAGGCCCAGCTGTTTTTTAAATGGCTGCAGTCAAGCAAGAGTTAGGACTGGAAGAAATCCAGTGAGTTCTGCAGTTTCCACTAAATGAGAGAACATTATGCCATCTTTTACTACTCCTAACCTTTCAATGTTATTTACTTAGAACTTTTGAGAATATGCCATTCCTACACATATATAAAACACACAGTATTTTTATACTTTGAACTTTCTGTTGGCATTGAACAAGCAAGGTGTTTTGATACTACCTAAAGACTTACCACTTTTATGAAATGAGAATCTGTAACATCCCCAAACCTCCAGACAGCTTAAATTGCCTTAGAAAAAAATCAGTAGGAAGGGCATATTAGATCATGACCCTGTTTTGAAAGACATACATCCTTGAAAGCAGACAGACATTAAACTGAAGTGACACTTGCTGTTAGTCTTTAGGCAGTTTCTCTGGGAGAAACTAAAATGCTGCTTGTGTTTGATGTCTTTAGTTACAGTCCAAAGATATGTCTATAAGAATGAAAGTACTATATTGCTTTAAAGGCATTACAATTTTAGAGGTGTTGAGTTATAAGCTACGTGTTTAAAAAGTATAATAAATACATGTTTCACCATAAATTATGTACACATTATAGAAACTTTTTTATTTGTTTGTTTTATGAGTTAACTTTACAGTGAGGTAAAAGTAGCTTAATAAAATATTTGTTATTATAAATATTTTTCATGGATTGTTTAGACCATTCCTTGGATACACTTTCTGTCTCTCTTGCATGGTGAAGAAGGATGCAAAAGGATATATATGGAAAGTAAGTAGGCACAAAATGAGAGTGAAGGATTTACATACTAGAAGGAAAAATCCACTTTCTGGCAATCGGGCATATCCAGCAGTGCATTTTAAAGCATTATTGGATGTCTTGGATATTTGATAAGTCACAGAGCCAAGAGGGACACAAATCCCTTCAGAACAAAGGCTGCTGTTTGTAAAAAACAGTAATTTATTGCTACTACAGCATAATAATTGTATCAGAGTTGCTGACTAATAAAAGCCTTGGACCAGTCTTCTCAGAAGTAGGATGAGTATAAGCTCACCAAACCTGCCTTGCTCTCCATAACTTTATAAAAATAGTAACCGCAAAAATGATGCTAAATACTAAGTCACTGAGATTTACAGGTTCCTTTCACTGTACAAAATACTTTTATCCTGTTTTTTCATACTTTAAAAATTATGGAGGATACATTTATTAATCTTGAAATGACAGGGAGAAGGCATAACCATGAGGAATGCTTTTTTGGAAATGGGTGGAATTGTATCTTGGACCCTTTCTAGAGAACTTTTTTTCACTGGCAAACAGACATAATTCTTCCTTTGGCAATTTATCTTATCCATAAAATAATAACTGTTATGAAGAATTTATATCAGAACTGCTGTAAGGAAAGTTTGGGTGTATATGTCTTACTTTAAATTAAATGAAAACTATTCATTTTAACTAGTGAACATAAAAAAGAATAATTTGGGCTGAAAATTGGAAAGGGATTGATTTTATAGGGAAAATAAAATTTCTGGACAATAGTAGGAGAAGTGTTAGAAGTGTTTGTTTTTCACTAAGCCCCTCTCTTTACCAGAGTTGCAGACATCTGTAACATCTTCTGAGGTAGAACACAAATGCAAATGTGTATCTTCTTAATGAGCTATGAAAACAATGGAATTCTAAATGGATATGGCAAGTAAATTCTATTTCTTTTCAATTTTCATGGATTTAATGAGGGTTTTATGCTTTTTATCACACACTAATGTGGATATCAACAGACAGCTAACATTCAAGTGTGTAATTGCCACAGAGGATAGTAGGAATCCATAAATAAAATAACAATGACCCTTTAATTAAGTTTGTTTGTTTGTGTTTTTAAACATTTTGGTTTAAAATGTGGTGCTTCTTTTGGTGCTTTCTTTGTTAATATTGTTGCTTTCTTTGTCAATATTTCCCTCAAAACTGTATGTGTTGCAAATCTCAAAAATTAATGTTTATTAATTGCTCACATAAAAGTATTACTTTCACCACAATGCCTCAAATACTCAGTAACATCAAAGTATCTTAATTACTTTGTTTCTCTGTAATTAAAAATAGATTTTGGGGTGTTTAAGTGAATATATTCTAAACTATGTAACTGTAAGCAATTTATTAGATACTTTTCTCTACCAATGTTATAGCTTCCTCTAAAATGGTTTTCAAATTCAGGCTTGTATTCATATATTTACATGTGTTTATCTGCATATTATTTCAGGACTATGAAAAATCATCCTGAGACAGCTGTTTCTCATTACAGTGAGAGCAACTGGCACTTTGGAAAATGCAAATACTTCACTATTCTGTTGCCATCCAGGACTTGTCTCTGGAACAATACAGCAAATATGTTTTTCAAGGAAATAGGAAGGCTGTCCTATTGTAAAGTATGCTAGTATTTCAGGAGAAACTTCCTTTTTTTTTTTTTTTTTTTTTTTTTTTTTTTTTCCAGTTGTTTATAGTGCCATGGAACATAACACACTATTTTAGAACACTTTTTATTTTGTTATCATGTAGCTTGAATTGGCTATGACCAGCTGTGTGCCTTAGTCTTGGATATTCATGCACAGTGGTTTTGACTGACAGCCAGGAGTCCTCTGTAGTTTCCAGTGTTAAAAAGCTATGATAAATAAATGACATAAGATAGTCTATAAAATCATATTCTTACTGTGTTTGAAATGCCTACATTCTACTTGCCTAAATAGGGTGCTGTACTAATAGGACTGCATCACTTCATACCAATTCAGTATTCAGAGAGGGATGTATAAAAATGAATTAAACATTAATTTACATTTTAAAATTAGTTTTCCTGGATGTATTTGATTAAAACAAGGTTCTTTTAACTTTTCCTGTAATGAACATTCATTGCTGAATGTCAGCATTTGTGTTTCTGTTGTATTTGGCTTCTGTAAGTCTTAGTGTGAGCTTGTGAACAAAAAATATATCAAGAAGAATTTAGGTTTAATGCCGAATGTGAAGCTTAAATATGTTATCAGTAGCTGGCTCCACAGAAGGAATTTGAAGTTTTACAAGTTTCATTGATTGAGTCAGGGATCAAAACTAGTTACATTTGTGCTTTTAATCAGAGGAGGATGTGACTGCCTAAAGTTCAGATTTTAAATAGGCAGCCATATGAAAATTAAATACTCTAAATGTTTCAATGAGGATTTTTGAAAAAAAAAGCAACCAAAAAACCCAAAACTCACAGGTATTTAAAGAAACTGATGAATGAGAACTTTCTAAGAAAGAAAAGGCAGCACTCAGATAAATTGTTAAATGTTACAACATCTTAAAATATTGCTGACATGTCATCCTGTAACAGTGAATTCAGAGAAAATACATGTTTAGGAGCTTTCTTCATATCATCACCTATTTCTCTAGTTTCTTGTGCAATTTCTGGCCATCATTAAGATTCTACTGCCCAGTAATTGTTAGTATAAGTGTCTAAAAATATGGCATGTATAAGCAAGTGTTTAGGTGAACTTAATATTACTTTATTACCTACATTAGCTATAGTGGTTAGTTTTTTTAACCTTTAAATTATCAGGAAGGAGGCAATTTATGATGTCTTATTTATGAAACAGCAAAATGGTGTTAATTCCTGTTTTCAGCAAGAGTGACTTTTACTAAGACCCAAAGGAACATGAATATTGAATAGCATACTTTTCAAAAATTACTTAAAAATACACTTTAAGCCCTCAAATCTTTTAGGAAATTTTTCAAGTTCTGCTGATTGTAAGTAATTTCTCAGCTGATAGAACCAAAGAGTGTTTTAAGTAGTTCAACCATGAAGGTATTTATCTAAATTATGGTATTGAAAAATATCATAGATGGTTCAATCTAATCAAAGGCACATTTTAACCTATAGTCCTGTATGCAACATAGACCAGTGGCGGCTGCTTATGAAGAGGACAGAGGATCATGCATTGAAATATGGAGCTTGAGACCCAGACAGGGATTGGTATGAGATATTTTCTCATCCAAAGGAAAATCATTCTCCATTTATTCTTTATTAAAATATATGCATAACTACCTCTTGAGTATGGTGTACATTTATTTTCTTAAATGTGCAATTGCTTTCATTGATGAGACAATTTTATTTCCATCAGCATGAGAAGCATAGTAAAGGTGGCATTTATATCCTTCAGGGGGCAACCTTACTAAAACCAAACTGACATCAAAGTAATTGTGTTTCAGTATTGTCAAAATTCCTTTGCCTAATTTGAAGGCCCAACATAATTGTGCTCAATTTATCTCTATTCCCCCTTTATCAAACTCTGCAGTACCATGCTCAGTCATACTGCACTGTGCTGACATCATCTCTCACAGCACGGGCATGCACTAGTCTCCATTAACCAGCCTGTATCCAAGGTCATGTCAATCTGAGCTGTAAAATACTCCTACCAGTGCTTCTCATTTGGTGAGGAAGGAAAACTTTGAAACAATTAGAAAACTGGGACTGGATAGTTTCTTTTAGTTCTCGTGTTCCTTTTTGACTCTCGCATATTTTTAACTGACCATTTACAGACTTTCTGGCTAATAGACATTCATTCTGGTGTTGGGTGTTTATCTGATATACTTCTTTTCATGAGTCATTCCTTTATAGGTATATCTCTTCTTACAGGATAAATCTGCTGGTTGGCTTTTGATTTTTTTGTTTTGGCATTGATCCTGCTGTGGAGATACTGTATAGGAAGACATCTCACTAAGTCTGGTAACTGATCTGCAGTTTTAGTGTCCAGAATCTTGTTCCTTGAAGTGGAGGGAGACACTAAAATTGGCAATGCAAGGTAATGTGGATTATAGATTTTCACTGACCTGTAAAAACCTTTTACCAGCAGACTATCTGATCAGGGGGGCCAGCCAGCCTAGAAAACCAGTGGTATCCTGGGCGTCATCCAAAGCAGCATGGTCAGCAGGGTGAGGGAGGGGATTCTGCCCTTCTGCTCTGCTCTGGTGAGACCCCCACCTGCAGTGCTACATTCAGCTCTGGGGTCCCCAACACAGGAAGGACATTGAACTGTTGGACAAAATCCAGAGGAGGGACACCAAGGTGATCTGAGGGCTGGAGCACCACTGCTGTGAAGACAGGCTGAGAGATCTGGAGATGTTCAGCAATCTGAAAGATGGTATACTGAAAGATGTTGCAATCTTTCAGTACATAAGGGAGGCTTAAAAGGAAGAGGGAGAGGCACTTTAATAAAGGCATGTTGTGATAGCACAAGGGGGAAAAATTTTTTTTAACTGAAAGAATATATTTGGATAAGATATAAGGAAGAAATTCTTTACTCTGACGGTGGTGAGGCACAGGAACAGTTTGCCTAGACAAACTGTGCATTTCTTATCCCTGAAAGCATTCAAGGCCTGGTTGAATCGGACCCTGAGAAACCTGAACATAGTGGGTGGCATCTCATTGCCTGTAGTGGAGAGGTTGGAGCTGGATGATCTTTCCTTTCCTAACCAGGCCCTTCTATGATTCTATGAATATCAAGAATAAAGCAAAAATATGAAAAAATTATGTAAAAATGTCTAATTTTGAAGATGATTTAATAAATTGGGTAAGTAATCAGTTGCTGCTGGAAAATTATCTCTGCATCATACTCCCTGTTTTATTTCAGTGAACATAAAAGAGTATGATACCCTACAGGTGCCCACCTCTCTTTTTCCTTGGAGGCAAGAGATAATTCCTTCCCTCTAGGTATACTTGTGCTGCTGAACCTTTGGATGCCACTTGCCTGCTTGGTGAATAGTATTTAAAATGTATGCAGTGCCCAGAAGGTTTCTTTGTAGCATACTTAATAATGGACAACATGAATTGAAAGAAAGGGTTGATCTGCAAAGTTGAGGGGGAAGCCATCTAAGACGTGTAAACATTCAGTTTTTAATTTATACCTGTTTCCACTGAGCTCTGTTTACATATAGAAAAAGAACTAGTTGTTTCCATAACCACTAAAGAAATTGAACTATGAGAAATTTACTTCATGAAGCTGAGCTTCATGAGAAATTGTACCCATCTCATCCATGCTCTCAGGCAATTTTAAGTCCATTGCTGTTTAGGGAGGAGGAAACCAACTCAAAATTTTGTTCATCTTCTCCTTTCTCCTCCCTTTAAGTGGTAGTATTTTATTTCCTAGGTTTTGCAAAAATGTGTGAGGAACATACCTTTCAGGAAACATGTCTTCCATTTTCAGGAAGGCTCAGGTGGGAGTAAAAGGGGAGATTTAAACACAATGGACCCATTATGGGCTAAGAGTGTGGTAGTGCATTCTGAGAAAAATGAAACAAATTTTAAAACTAGTTTAAAAAAAAAAGGTATGCAAAATAGTTTTCTTGCAAGTTATCTGGAAGAAATAATTCTAATTGTGCCCAATAAAGAAATAAATTTTCACTGTGGATTGAACAACATATTTAGCAATATTTGAAAGCTGTCCATCTTCCTTCAACATAATTGGGATATATGCTATTCTTTAACTTGCACTGTGTTCTAGGCTGGATTTATATCAACCTGAAGAATTTAAGCTAATTACAGATACATAAAATGTCATTTATTTTAACTAGAATTAATTTTTGCAAAGCAGGTTTAGCTCAAAAAATATCCTCAGATAATTTCCCAACCAAGGCTACACCCCATTTTCTTGGACAGAAGGTATGTTGCTAAGATACACTTTGATTTAAGCATCTGCTGTGTTTCTCAGTCTCTGAGGTATCGTCTCTGGAAGATGGTGCTCTTGGGTGCTGCAGTCAACTTTGGAAATGCAGATTTATAGATGCTATCACTGTGCTTATTCTCAGGAGTCTATGCCCCAGTATATAAGCACCAGAGTGCTTATGCTGAGGAGCCATGTCTTAAGAGGGATCCATGCGTGTACTTTGTTCCTTACCTCCATCCCAGGAGAGAATCTATAGTGTAACTCTGATTTTTCAAATCTGGCTGCTTCTAACATGGTATAACCCTAAAAATTTGATAATGCATTTTTCTTGCTGGTTCCTTCTAGACCAGTAACATTTTTTAGAACAACAAGTACAAGATTTTTTGCTAATCAGGAAAGGTATTGGTGGAATTTTCAGTCCCTCTGGAACAGACTGCTCTGGTGTGGATTCTCCCTGGGGTCACAAGTCCTGTCAGCAAACCTGCAGCAATGTGGGCTCTTCTCTTCATGCATCCACAGGTCTTGACAGGGGCTTGCTCCAGCATGGTCTTCCCACAGAATCACAGTGTCTCTTGGAAATTCATCTCCTCCAGTTTTGGGTCCTGCCTGGGCTGTAGGTGGATCTCTGCTGCCCTGGGAACTTCCCTTGGGGCACAGCTGCCTCACCATGGTCTGCACCATGGGCTGCAGGGGAATCTCTGTGCTTGGACCCTGCCCCTACTTCTGACCTTAGTGCCTTCAGAACTGTTGTAACATAGTCTTCTCTCTTCTCTCGCTGCAATTGCAGTAAGCAAAATTTCTGTAAGCTTTCCCCCAGCCTTAACTCTGTTATCCCAGAGGTGCTGCCAGCATTCTTGGTGGGCTCAGACTTGGGTGGTCCTGGGCCCGTCTTGGAGCTGGCTGGCACTATTGGCTCTACTGGACACAGGGTAAGCTTTTTGCAGCTTCTCACACACAAACTGCTGCTGTAGCCCCACCTGCTATCAAACTCTTACAAAACCCAACATGAGGATTCAGCAAGCGTAAACCAGTGTGGCTCACACTTGACTCATATCAGCAGCAATACTCAGGCCTGTAGTACTACACTGTAAAAGCAAAATCAAGTCTATTATTCATACAGTAGAGGAGATGCCAAAATTCAGACCCCATAAATCCTCTAATAATCACTTTTCAGCTAGTAAAAGCAAGAGAAAAGTGCAAAGAAATTGAACTATCACTCTCTGACTTAAAATTGAAAGATTGTTATTATATTGCACAGTAGGGGGACAGCTCCTTCTCCAAAGAATATTGAATCTTTTAGGCCCATTATGCCCTTCCAGTTCAATGGCATTTAATTCCTATTGCCATTTAACTGCTTTTAAAATTGCCAGTCAAATTAACACATTGCCCTGAATTGCTGCCTTGGGAGTTATGTCGGTTAAATCCCTCAAATGTCACGCAATTTTTGTTTTCTAGTTCAAACACAAGCTTTAAAAACCCTTTGGAGTAAAACCCATCTCATCTGTCTCATACCCTTGCAGTTCTATTTTGCTGAGACATAAAGTCACTAATGGAGAGTTTTGCCATAGATGTGTATGGAATGTACAGTGTGTGAGGAAGCAAGGAAATTGTGGAGCAAGTATTTGATCCAACTGCTGGGAAACAGAACAGCAATGCTTGGTCTCATATTTTTGTTTAATTTTGGCAACAATTAAAATGTTATTCATGACTAGGACCTTTTATTAGACACAGTTAATCTACAGGATGAACTCCTAACCCACTGTTTTTTAGAAAATTATTCAATTGAGAGTAATTGCAGGAGAGACAATGAAGAGATGGACATTTCAGAATGCTTTTCTGACCCCACTCTAGTCACTGCTGTTATATAAATCAATAATTGGGAAAACTCTGTGTCCCAGACTTTGTGAAAGTGCTTTGAAAACTTGGGATATAAAATAATTTTAGATTGAAATTTCTTAGAGTTATTCAGACCCATTCTTCGGGATTATATTCTTAGACTTATTTTGAAGTGAATCTTTATGGGTTTTTTTTTTTAAGAAAATTTTTCTTTTTATGTTATATTAAAATAATTTGCAGCAAATTTACAGCTGGCCAGTTTGAATTAAGGTAAAGGCTTGAAGTCTGAAAATTATGGAAGTCACCAACCACTGTAAACCACAACTTTGTTATAGACTTAATGATGAATACTAACAGAGATGTCAGATATGTTTTGAATTAAGTTTTCACAGACATCTTGAGAAAGAAAGACCTAAGGAAGTTGGTAAACACTTGGTTTAGGAAACTTGGACCATTTCAGAACCTTGAGGATTCTACTTTTAGCACAAAATGAATGCTAATTGTCCATTCTGTCTCATATTAATAATTTCTGTTATTTGTTCTTGTAATTACAATTATATGAATATTATTACTATCAGAGACGTTTCTTTTAATAATTTTCATTTTTTAAACAAGAAGATTAAAGACTAGAAAAAATTAAGCAAAGTTGAAGAATGCCCCCACCTTCAACTTTTACCCTCATCTCATATTCAGTGTTTGAAATTCCCAGATTAATATGCTCTTTAAAGGTAGCTGTATATATCTGCAACTAACAGAGTTCCTAAAGGAAAAAGTAGGTCTATGGTTAGTTGACGGCATTGTAAATGTATTTTGTCCTTAAACTAAAGACTGGAATAACAAAATCTCCTTTATTCTGCTCCAGCTGCGAGGGGCTTAATGCAAACCTGAAATATGGAGGTGAATGCAACTTCAGTGTGGTTCACATGATCCTGCTTCTTGGGGGTGCTGCAGCACCATCAGACAGTTGATGCCATTCCTCCCACATCCTCTGTTCTGTCCAGCTGGTGTGAAAAAACATAAGAGAGCTTTGTGGGCAATTATCTCAGACCAGGAAAAGCCTTTTTGGTGGGCTTTTCCAGAGCAATATGGAGGCGGTCAATATTATATTCTGAATTTTCCTCCCAAATATCTTTTTTTTTTTTTTTTTTTCTGATGAATGACTAAGCTCTGAGTAATGATCACTGTCTGAAGCTCTGTCTTTCAGGAGTCAGTGACTTTGATCTGAGACATGTTGAGGATGTTCATGACTAAGCAGTTTATGCAATATTCCCACTGACTGTCTGCAACACAAATTGTGGTCAGGCATGTGGGTTTTTTTCTTTTTTTTTTTCCTGTGTGTACTACTATAGCTGCTTTGTCAATAAAATGCTAAGAGAACCACCTGTTTTTTTTTTTCCAAGTAATTTTATAAAACAGCGCAGATGAGATTCAAATAAAAGCTTATACATTACTTAGACTATTGTGCTTTCTGTTAAAAAATCTGTCTGCACTTTTTGGACTTCACATTGACATTTTAGTAGGTTCAGCTCAGATTACTTCAAAAGCAAAAAGGATTTGTGTGAAGCTTAGTGCTGGGCCTTTCAGATGAGACCTTTAAAAATATCATCATTGCTCTGTCAGATGAGTGAAGTTCTTATAAAACTCTTGAATCATTATGTGTTCATGGCTCTAGAATAACATCCAGACTCTCAAGCAGAAAAATTAATCATCTTGGGTGTGCTTCTCCTCAAGTTATTTTCCCTTTTAGACTATATATATATATATATGCTACGTTTTAAGCTCAGTGACATACCATTTACGCTGGAGTTAGAATGGTGTTCACGTGGTTGAGGGGAGAACATAGATTTCTGCTTAAATAAAGGTATGATACTTCCACTTTTCCCCAGTTTAAATTTTAGGATGCACATCCTTTCATGAAGTGTTTCCTACATGCCACAGAAAATTGCAAAAAACCAAGAACAGACCTGAAAAAGCATTTCCTGTGATTCTCTCTTTCCTTGGTCTTTTGTCAGGTGTGATATACTATTTTAATATAGAAAGGGTTATGGTGTGTTACTTCTGGACACTACAGCAATTTCCTTCTGGGCTATTACCAAGTTTTTATATCCTTTTATTTATACTTTGGGTTCTTGTTAATGTACTTAATCAAATGTTGATATTGTTACTTCTGCTCCATTTATTTCATATCATTGGATAAACACACAGGTTTCCACAAGTATTAATTTAATAAAGTTTCCTCACTTTCTTTGTGCACCCTGTAGTGACTTTATGATGTGGTTGGGTTTTTTTCCTCTTTTCTGTCACTGAGGAAAAAGTTCCTACTCTTTACACTTGGAAAATAAACAGCCATCAAATAATATTTCTGCCGTCCTTTAAAGAGTATTTTTAAAACCTGCTATTTTGAAAGTCAGACATGCGATGTCTGGGGAGAACTGTATTTCTAAGTGAGTTAGTCTTGATGTAAAATTCATGCTGACCTCAGAGGAAATGCTAAGGTTTGGAAGGGACTGCAGGATTATTCCCAATGCACTTTCTCTCCTCTGCACTGTTTGCCTGGCAGTGCAGCAGTCATGCAATAGAGGAAGATGGGATGTTTGCCTACTAAATTGTCTATAATAGCAGTATTGCAACAAATGCAGAACACCTGTACATTTATAATCTTACTTGTGGTCCATAAACTATTCAATACTGGGAAGAAAAATTGCTGTGAGTGATAGTGATTAAAATTGGTATCACTGCCTTAGTCTGTAAGCTTTTCTGATGTTTAAGCTTCCAACTTCTTTGAGCTAGACAGAAAAACACATGAGGAGATATTTTGATATTTAGCAAAATGTCTGCTTGGGATTAACTGACATTGCCTATAAATCAGAATTTAAGTTGTCAGCTGGGCACTTTGTCATATGTGGGGAGCAAGAAAATGAGTTTACGAGATGTCTGAAGAAAAACATTACACATATATTTTCCTCATCCCGTTGTTCTGCTTCTTCTGCTATAGTAATGCAGGAGATACTCAGGAAGGTTAAACCAGAAAAGGTGTTTGAGCTCCATTATCTCTTCATCCTTTCACAGACAGCATGACAATTATGGAGAAGTTCTTATTAATGACTGTTTATTTCCAAAATAAGCTGCTCCTTGGCTGGCATAAAGGTGAAATAATAAAATGTCATAGCATACTCGATAGTATTATGCTATGTTTTTTACCTACATTGCTAGACCAGCACAAGTGCTTGAAAATTGTTTTAACAGTTTATATTGATAAAATATATGCAGGTAAATATGTCTGATTCAAAACATTTCCCATAAAAGTTGATTCAACTTAGAACTGCTTAACAGCTTATTTGTTGAGCTGGTACATATAATAATGATTCTTTCATGCATCAGGAAAAATCAACTGTCTTTACTGGCAATGTTCCTGTGCAAAACTGAGATAAGTGACAACAAAATCAGTTTCAAGTTACAGTTATCAGTCTTTTTTGTAAGACTGATGACATCCAGGCTTTAGGCAAGGAAGTCCCAGTAAGTGCTATCACACTGCCACATGTAAAAACTTCACATTTAGCTGAGGGGGGAACTTAATCTTTCAGCTGCACAACATTACACTTCTCTGGAACTGCTCCTATAAGGAGCTCTGCACAATGCAGTTTTAATGAATGTCTTCACAAACAGTGGCCATGTGCAGAAGAGATTTATATTTTCTGCAGGCTCAGCAAAGTCAGAGTTGGTTAGATCTATGCAAAACACAAAATTAAATGTAACATTGAGAAAATGTGCTACATTTTCTACTAACTACATTCATTTAGGAAGCAGTGGGTCTTTTCTAATCTCAGCGGGGTTACTCATGTTCTGCACATTGTCTGTACTTACTCAGGCAACAGTTTCAATCTGGGCTTCACTTCAAAGAAATGAAAAATTGTGCATTCTACTCTGTTTTACCAGGGATAATGAGTGCAGGAAAGGCTCCTTCTTGAGATTTATGAGGCAAATAGTAGTGTTGCTCAATAAACTGGTGAGCAAAAGCCAGCATGATGCAGTTTTATCTTGATACAAATGAACTTATATTTGCATGTGCATGTAGCAATTAGGAGTTATCATCATCTCTGTGGAAGACTTTAAGTGTGCCTGAACACATGGCCATCTCAGACTCCCTCCCACAGAATCTCCATCATATTTTGCTATGTTGTGCATGGGTCCCAGCCCTGATTATTCTGGAGATGAGCCATTTCTTGCTGCCAGAGTGTCTGTTGTTTTTCTCCAGCTTCCCATGGCCCTCTCAGGATAGCCAGATGTCCCCAGGTACTCAGTATATCTGTCCTTTGGGTGTGTACAGCATGATAGAGGGCGGAATGCCACATGTTCCCCCAGAATCTGAGTGTATCTAGATCCTTTCCTGTGTCTGGCTGGGAACATGGAGCCTTTGGTCTGCATCATATTGTTGTCTGAATTACTTGAACTAGGCTGTTTCCTGTAAGGGTTACCGTACATTCTGCAAATGTCTGACCAAGTTTATTGTGTGTATATTGGGGTAAAATTCGTGACATTAGCTTTTCTGTTTTGGTTCTAAGAGTTGGCTCCATCTTTATCTCTAAACTTAACTATTAATGATTTACCTGAGCTATTCCACTTTTTTCTGGTTTCTGGTGTATTCACCGTGATAGGGAGGAGGTGCAGAAGTAGATATGTGCTTGGCTCATTGAGAGTTTTTCTACAACAGAGAACTTCTCTGCTAGACCCTGTGCCCCACTATGTATGTGTAATCATGTGTATTAAAAGCCTTCAATGTGCTTTTCCTGATTAACTTTTCCATTAAGTAAGACTCAATACTGTTTGTCAGCATTGGCTGGGATAATGGACTTGTATGCATATGTACTCATCAAGGAAATGCAGTCATAATATCATAGTTGGTAGCTTTAGGATTTGTTTTTAACCTTTAACCAACATTTTATTGAATGTTTCATTTATTTTGGACAAGTTGAGAGCAATGAATAGTCATGGCATTTTTCCAAATTGCAAACAACCTCAAAATTACCCATCTGGATTACCAGCTGAGTAGACCTCTGCAAGTTGAATCTCACCTACTGTCACACTAATGATTGTAATGATAGCTCTGTATGAAGTTAATATCCTCTTGCTTCACCCTTTTTGTTGCTCTGGAAACTACTCAAAAATAATTAGATCTGTGTTAGCTATTTTGATCCAGAGCATTGAGTAGAGTGATAAAATGGTTTAAAATGGGTCTAACTTATAGTAGGAGAGTGTGTAAGAAGCTAGATAAAATTACTCAGGGTGTGCTGAGCCAAGACCTAGAGAATTTAAAGCAAACTTTCCTGAAAAAGAAATGAGGGGCAAATGTCCATTAATACAAAATTTTGTAAGTAACTGGCAGGAAGTGTTGTGCATATAATCTTCTGTGATGGAAGGATGTAACAGGGATGATCTGAGTTGACTTTTTGTAGCCCAGTGACACAAAACAGCTCATTACTTCACTCTGGACTTCAAACATGACTTTTCAGGTTGCTTTTTTTTTTTTTTTTTATAATCAAGCTGAAATTTGTTCAAGACTGTGAGTAAACTGACATGTTGTCTGGAAAAGAAATGTGAGACTACCTGCTGTTTCTCCACTGCTCTGCTCTGCTAGCCCAGAGGCTGCCCTTTGTCTGCAGTGTGTCACTTGAGTGCCCATCAGTTTTACATGTCCTGGTCTTCCTGCATATGAGTCTGGGAGTTGTGGGAGAGGAAACAGGAACCTTTTTGAAATTTTGTGCAGGGATAAAGGAGAATAAGCATGAGAATTTTGGTTTTGCTTAGCTTACTGAAGTTTTGTTTTTCTGGTTCATAGCAGTACATAACTCAAATAAAGGTTACAAGCCACAAAGAGTGGCCACAAAGAGTTTAGTACATGAAATTTCAATTTATTACAAAATTCTCTTTTAGATATTTAGCCCATCATGGAAATTCTGCAACATCCTTTCCTCCAAATGCTTTTCTAAAAAGATATTGTGAAAAAAACATTGTTTCAGATTTGTAACATGTAAAGGAATTAAGCAGTAAGACAAGATAATGGTGCGTTAATGGAGTATAAATGCATACCTGAAGAACTCTGTATATGTAAGGTTGAAGGCTAGGGGCCTTTAATCACCCAAAACGACTGTTAATGATCCACTAGGGTGTAACTAGATATATACACAACTTCTGTATTGATAAGAATAAATATGATCACCATAATCTTTGGTAAAAGGAAAAAAAATTATTATGTGGCAGTGATTGAGGCCAAACTATTAATTCAAAGAGAGAATAAAGAAGCAATACCTCTGGAATGTTTTCTAAGTGTGCTTTCAATATGCAATAAGCATAATATCGGCCTAATTTTTCCAGTTTCTATTTTTCCATCTCTATACAGATTTGTTCCACATAATCCTGTCTGTATTTCCATCCATTCACAGGAAATGCCTGAAGCTGCAGCTGTGTGCTTCTGTCTACCATGACATCAGACTCATGGGGAATGGAAAACACGTCATCCAAATAAAATGGACTACTAAAAGCTAGTCAAGCCAATTTACTGTGATTTGGCATTCAGAAGGTGAACGTGCCATTGTTGCAGGTAGAATTTATGGCTGTCAGTACATTAAATGAATAGATATAAATTTACATCTGCAGTAGTTGATTCCTTTGGAGCGCTAGAGACTTTCAGAGGTCCCTTCACCCAAGATTACTCTATAGTTCTGTGCTTTTAATATTACATAAATCGCTTTCATTTTCTGTGAAATGACTCTGAATACAAAATCATTTTGGATGTGGCAACTGCAGACAAGAAAACATGAACCTAGGAAATATAATGAGGTGTTGAATATGATTTAACATGACATTTTGTGAAATTAATTTGTCAGTGTGGACTAAGTAGAAAAAATAATCCTTAAAATAAGTGATTTTTCTTATATAGAATCTGAAATAGATAATTAAGATATGATTTGGTCAACATTTAACAGTTAAGAGGTAGACCCATATCCTAATTGATATAGGATTGAAAATCCGTTTATCTCAGTTTCAAAGAAGTTGCATTTAAAAAGTCTATGTTTCAGTAATGGGAGAAACATTGCAGATTATACTATAAATTAAAATGAGAGAAAAATATTAAATTATTGTTCAGTTAGCAGGCAATCATTAGGACAGCTGGGCAAAAGGTTTCATACCATCAATGTATATTTAAGAGTAGAATAGGGAATCAATCTGTCAAACCCTCTAGGCCAGTACCAATATTGAATTGCATGGGGGCATGGGAGCTCAGACTGCAGCTAAGAAAAAAATTAACAAGTTCATTATTTGAAGTAAATGCTTTTATTCAGCTGAATGGAATATGATTTAAGTGGTGAAGCTGTGAACCAGAATAATATTATGTTGGAATTTTGCTTAAGTACATTTTCCCTTACTGCATCTCCCAGCTCTGCAGTTTCCATACATTGTTCGTACAGAAAATTTAAATGATTATTTAAGGTCTCAAAATACTGAGAGAGCTGTCCTTTTGCCATGAAAGGTAGAAGTATAAGCAGGGAGAAATACACAGCTGAAAGTGAGGTCTTGTTACATTGAAATGTCTGTTCAATCTGCCATGTGGGGTCTGGGTCCCGTGGCTAAACACACTTTCAGGCCAGGGACAGAACCACCCTCCTCTGACCCTAGATTCCTGTGGCCATGCACAGTTTTTCACTTTGAATACAAGAGAGTTTGCTCTCAGTGATTATTTATGCACACAGTAGCAATTTTGCTCTTGATACAAGAGTCATAATAATGCTTTTCTCATCAGCCTGGTCAGCTTCATGTCTATTTACATGCAGAATTCAGGAATAGTGTAATTGTGTGTTGTGACTGGTAAATACTAATTTTTGCTTTGCCTTTCATTTTGCAGCAGTGTGTAGTGTGCAGACACAGCATTTTGATTTATTGGTAGTCTTTCTATTTCACACTGAGAAGTAAATATTTGACGGACAACTGTATTTTGACTTCATATTTGGGACCCAGAGCAATTTATTTGTGTGCATGCTTTTTTCATAGATTACTGTTATTTTCTTTACATAATCCTCAGGAAAAATATGCCTGGAAGACACATTTCTCAACACCATAACTCATTTTCTGAATGGCAAGGCTTTGCACAAACAATCTGTGGCTGCTTTGGCCATTCTCTAAAAGTTAGAAAAGCATCAGACAAGACAATAGAATAAGATGTGTGCACTGCATTTCAGCAAATCAAAACTGTATAATGTGCTTGGATTACTTTTGAATGATGAGATATAGAAAACAGTACTGGCCTAGCGCTCTCACTCTCATCTGATAACTCCCTAGATTTTTTTTTTCTCTATTTGACACAATAATTTGGGAAATCCTGTTTTATCTGTGACAAGTTTTAAAGCTAGTACACTCCTGTTAAGGATCTAGTGCATGCACCTTTCCAATACTAAGATAACAAGAAAAATGTTGCTGTAATCTTGGCTGAAGTTATGGCTCTTAAGATGTCTGTGCACTGAAAAGTAGGTGAAATGGAAATGTTCTGACAAAGAAAAATATGTGTTGTCAGCTCTGTTTTATCCACAATGAAGAAGGGAAATGGAAACTATACAGGGTTCAGACACTGATGACTAATATGATCTCCTGCTAAAACAGATTAGGGGAGAACTGTTCTGCTTTATTCCTCATTCTTTTTTTTTTTTTTTTCTAGTGAGATGCACAACTTAATGAATGGTTCGTGTGTTGGAAAGAAATCTTTAAAATAAAGAGTGACCGTGAGAGGAGTACCATTTACATCATAAGATGACGAAATATATGAACAATAGACTGAATTGTTTCTCTAATGGAGTGTCAGTCATTTAAATGTGTATGTTTCTTTACGTTGTAATTAATGTCAGTGTTTAGTTCAACAGTGGCAGTGATAGAAGGAGCTCCATAGAGGGCAAAGCATGAAGTGCAGAAGAGCACTCATGGCTGCTGTTCCTCGGGTCCCTGTCAATAAGGGACAAATTGGACCATTATATGGCCTGTTTTTACCAAACTTGCTTTCTGTGCTTGTCTGATTTCTGACTAAAGAGCCAAGAGCTCACTCCACTTGCAAGTGCCTCTTGCACTGTTCTTCATATTACCTGCAAACTCTGTTTTGCTCAGAGGTAGCTTAAAATTTTGTAAGAAAATTGTCTTAAAACCCAGATATTGATAGTCTTGTCTTGGAGTGTCTTTCCAAGACTTCTATTGTTGATCTCCTCATGTGACACACAGCTACAAACAGGCCGTCGAGCAATTTTGTTGTACACTTAAAAACCTCTATTTTGGAAACTACAAAGCTCCTGCTAGGACAAATATGATGCAAGCCTGTTTCCCTAAGTTTCTTGCTATCTGCCAACCAATTTTACAGTCCTCTATGGTACCCCTTTAGTTTCTCAAGCTTTTCTAGATCAGGGTCAAAGTGTTTCCAAAACTGTCAGAGTATTTTGGAAGCAGACTTACCCATGTTGGATCTGGGGAGGTAACTTCCCTCTTACCTGCTGCCCCCTGTCACATGTGAAGCAACAGTCAGTGGAGTATGACTTGAGACATGAAATACCAGATTCTGTGTTCAGATAATAATGTGTCAGAAATATATTTGTAGATAGTGTTAGCAGATGCTAATTTACATACATTTTGATATCTAAAACCAGGTGCCTTTTATAACTTGTCTGCACCTACTTTCAGATCTACCTGCATGAGGTTCTTTGTAATTCTTCTTTTACTGGGGTGAGTTATAGGATCCTCTACATTTTCTTTAATTTTTCCCGTGTTAATACACAAAATATATAAATTAAAATGAGAAATGCCTCTGAACATTTTGTGTGTATTTGAATCTAAATTATGAATATTAATTTTTTCTCTGTAACTGAACTAGTATACCAAGATGTATAGGAATAGTAGCTTCTCCTTTTCAGTTTGATATGCATTTTAGGGCCTCTCTGTCGCTTTTCACTCTGAATACAAGTAAACAAGGAATTTTCCCTCAAAAGCAGGCAGTAGTTGCTGTATTGCAGAAGACTACACAAAGTTGAAGCTAATTCCACACTCCTGCCTCCAAATCCTGGGAACATCAGTACTCCCAGTGATGGGAATACTCCCATTATCTCAGGGTTTTTATCAGTCACTCTTATCTTCTTTTGATGCCAGTACTTTATTTATGATAGGTTCAATTGATAGTTTCAATTTCTTTTAAACCTGCATTCTTTTTTGAGTTGTATTGTTGTCAGTTATAATGATGTAATTAATAATCATGATATCTTTAGGAAAAAAAAAAAAGACAAAGACCAACAAACCTTAGTTTCTGTTTTGCTTTTATTAGTGTTCTTCTTCCTTCCAAAAATCTCATTTAGCTTTCTTTTTTTCCTGGAAAGGTGAAAATCTGTGTTTCTTGATTTGTCTGTAATCCTATAAGGTAAATCAAAATATGACCAGAAGTTTCACAATATCAGAAATCTTTCCAATAATAACAGTATCCTGTGGTTCATAAATTCTCTACATAGTTCATCATAATCTCATTTATTTCAGTTCCAGCAAATTTCTTTCATAAACTTTGCTACCCTTAAATTTAGGTGGTACCACATGATGTTTAGTGGTTATTCCTCTTCTGGAGCAACTGCTAAAACTTCCATTCTTTGCTGATCCCTTCCTCCCAGCAGTCCGAGTACTTCCCTACAACTTACCTGTACCTTGTCTATTTCTTCAGTGTTTTAAGAGTATTGCTTCATTTAGTAAGGTAATTTTAATCACATTAACAATGATTTGGCATGCCTGCATATCCAATATCCTAGGAACATTGCAAATGTCCATATAATATTTTTCTGATATTTTTTATAGAGAACAAATTTTGATCTGAATATCTCATTATTATCGGAAAAGCAAAAAGAAACAGTAAAATACCATATGGTTATCACATTTTATAATCTGGTAGACTAAACTGGTCCTATGGCCATTCAAAACCAGAAGTGTCAAATAACATTGACAAATTAGTGCTATTTAAACTACAGAACCATTACAATTATTGGCCCTTTTTGTTCTAGTTTCTCTGAAAAAAATGGCACGTGTTATGCACATGGCTGCAGACTTGAAATACTAATTCTAGTAAAGACTTCAAAGAGCACCCTGCAGTCTTTTTATCCAGATCAGAACTGTACTGGGACAAGGCAGCAGTTTTAATGAAAAAATGGGTGATGAAAATTGTTTTAGTTTAATGTCCTTGTAGACCTGACCTTTGCAGGTTAAAAAATAATAGGCTATTAATACAGAGCTGCTCTCCATTCAGCAGTAGTGCATGGGTACTTATATGAATACCTTGCGATGGTTTTCCAGTAGGTGTCGTGCTGAGATGTGGGCAGATGTGAGTGTTCTGAGTGATTTGGGCATAAAAATGTAGTCTGTTCTATTAAACCAAGATTATGTAATGCATGAGCTCCTGCTCTGTTGAGGAATCCTTTCTACATAATACTATACCATAATAATATTTGATAACATATTTGAAGTTTTTAATGTTGTCATTCAGCTGTAATCTGTATAGCATTAATATAAAATAGCTCAACTCATATTTTATAAAGACAGATTGGTAGAGAATATTATATAGAAAAGTAGTTTTTATTAGATCTAGTCTGTTCACCCAGAGATTTCCTTTAAATATGGAGACTGAGGACAGTGGAAGCGTAGGGGAAAATGGAAATTACACTTATGTCCAGTAAGGCATATTTAATTTTTTGAGACTTTGGCAAGTGTCATGAAATAAAAATAGAAAAGCGTACAAATAGAAATAGAATAGAAAAGCGTTTTTTAGAGTCCCAGCTTGCAGAATTCCTAGCTAATCCACAAGCAAATCTGAGGAAAAGCAAGATAATAAGGAATTTCCTCAGTATAACCTTTTTGTAGTGAGATTTTTTTATGCTATAAAGAAGTTTGTTAGAGTTGCACATATTACTAACTCTGTAATGACAAGTTATAATACAATGAACAAATTAATAGGTAAATTTGTATACGAATGCCAGTGAAATTATATTATATAATCTAATAATATCAAATGTATTTAAGATTGAAATTATATATATTTTCATATTTAAATAATAAATATTTTTGAGACTGATTGACTGATTGGCTGGTTGATTTGACTGATTCCAGATTTTGGAAATTTTCAGTACTTTAGTGAAGTCACTCAAATCTTTCAGAGCCTTCACATTTTTACAATTGGCTAATAGATATATATATATAGCCATTGGTTGCCTATGACTGAATGTTAAAATCTGCTACACTGAGCAAATATTCTTTTAAGAATCAAATTCTGTGAGGTATGGGGATATTGGATGTAATATCCAGAATTATGACCTTGCATTCAGAAAAGCTCTACAACTAAAGCAACAAAAAAATATAGTACATTACATTTAAATACATTATGATGATTTAGCTTTTTCCTTCAGTATTTATCAGCTGCAATATCTGTTAGTACTGCCTTGAATGTTAGCAAAAAAAAAAAAGGTAAAGATATTAATACAGACAATTTAATAGTCTAGGTGTTTGGCTGCCTACAGTTACTCTCCTTGTAGGAGATTAGTAAGTGTTTCTAACACACTATGTGCTACAAGTGCTACACTGGTACCAGAAGAATTATAATTTCCCTATTGAAATAGAGTAAAAAAATGTGAAGAATGCCTGGAAGCACAATCAAATTAATTCATAGTGGTCATCCATGTTTTATAGTAGAATATTTGAGATGTTTTAGTTTGGGTGAAGAAACGGCAGTTCATGCCGTGTGCTCCTATTTTGTCTGGTGGAATAAACAACAAAGCTCAAAGAATATGAAAATAGCTTTAATGCTACAGTCAATCTCATAATGAAAAGTGCATGAAATCTTAATGTGACACCTGGAAAGAATTACCTTGGACTATCAACAAGAATGAAAATATTTCATAATATTTCATAATAGTACTGCATCCAGGAGATGCAGTACTCCACAAAACCAGATTATCCAAATGAACAATTTGAGTTAGCAAGAAGTGTGCCAACAGAATGTAGTAGACTTATTTTGCAAGGTGAGACAAACCTTAGGACATAATTGGTGTTAACAGTTACTGCTCAGTGTCATGTCTGGATGCTTTTCTAGTTCAAAAATATATTAGTAAGAAGTTGTTCCCAGCAGTATGAGAGTCAATGACATGAAACCCATCCCTAACAGTCTGGTAGTAATGTTTGCTTCCTAAGAGCAGTGTTACATGGATTATTTAATCTAGATATATAATTGTACATCCTTGACTTTATTTTAGTTTCCTTTGTAGACAAAACAGTGGAAAATGCAAAGCTTTACAAAGGACAAAGACAAATTTATGTATGTTTTTAAAGCTATTAGGGTTGAACCATCTAAAAGCCATTTTGCTGATGAATGGTGGGGTCTCCAACAGTAGCAAATGGTGTGAATCCATGGTTAATACTGATTTGTCTAAAGAATAGAGTGAAAAGAAAAATAGCTACCATTTTTGTTATTCCACTCTGGAAACAAACCCTGCATGATGTTGCTGATCCATTATTTCTTTTTTATACTGTCAAGTTTGAACAGCTGACTGATTTTACCTATTGTAAGACTCAGTAATGCTGTGAAACCCTAAAAATTATGAAGTCTAGCTACTGTGTTCTACAACTGGCATGAGGTAAATCTTCAGAATGAAGCTGATTAGCAGCTACATTAGAGACTGATTGGTGTAGTCCATCAGATGGTAACATGGGTTTACATGAGACATATGGAATTCGCAGGGAAATACCTGCAGACTAAGAAATGCAGAAACACAGCATTTAAGTTGTATTGCACAGGTTAAATTCACTACACTACTATAACATAGGCATCCAGAGCAAGGGCAAAGTAATTAACTAGTGTGTGAAAATTTACACTTTTAGCTGCAACTAATTTTTAGGATTATGTACTCTAATATGGGAGTTAATACTGGGTAGGTTTTTGCAAGGATGCTAGCTAGGAAATGGTAGCTGAGGAGTTTGACATTAATTGTTCACTATTGCCTTCTGTATACCTAAATATTCAATCAAGCAAATTGAAAACTTTCTGGAAAATTTATTCTTATATCCAAATTAACATTCTGATATGTCCTGCTGCACATACTGTAGAGAAATGGAAGTGAGACCTGCTCTTTGCTAATGGCATTAATAAAAATAATTTCCTTGGGATTTTGATGTATTATTGTGTTCACCTTCTCTTATTGCTTGCTGATAGATTTATTTAATTAAAAAAAAAAAAAGAATTAATCTTTGTCTCATTGTTACTGACATTGTGTTATTAGACAAACGTTTTTCCATTTAAAAATATATGCTTATAGTACGGTTTTGGACAGGTTAATATGTTTTTTGCATTTTACAAGAAGAAAGTTTATTACTATACTGACATTAATGCATGTGGAATAATGCTTTCCAAACCAGTTGCTCCCACCACATAAGGGCTGATTTGCTAATTGCTATACTAAGGTGGAATCAAGGTTTGTCTTTACATTAAACCCAGTAACTGCATGAGGGATGGTCAGGACCACAATATGCATAACACTACTCAGATTTAATATGAGGAGTTATTGATGATGTGCTGTATTAAGATGTTTTTTATTGGTTTCTTGGATATCTAAAAGCAGCTCTGAATGCTGAGATATACTACAGAAATGGTCTTCACTTTTTAATTCCTTCTTCTAGAGAAATCTGTTGGTGGTGGCAGATGAGGGTTTGTTGCCAAGTGGGACTGAGTAAGGCTAGAGTACCCTACTGTCTACCTGTGAAACCGTCTTGGACAAAAGTGATGGTTTGGAGATGGGGTTGGACTCAGTCCCCTGATGCACTGTCTATATCCTGCTTTTGCCTTTCTGTGGGTTCTGTGTTTTTTTCAGCATGGGAAAAGTATATGAGGAATTGTATATATGAGGTTTGGACTGGAAACCAGAAGCAGGAGCCATGTGGTGAGCTGGCTAGTTGTGGCTGCCTGGTCGTGGGTGGTCTCTGCAGTGCCATGAAACTTTTGTGCAGGTAGAGGTGTTGAAACTGCTCCACAAGGGTGGATTTACACCAAGGGCTTCATTATTGCAGGTTCCTATACCATTCATGCTGGAGAAATAACAGCATGAAAAAGTGCTGGCAGATCTGAAATGAACTAATTACAACTTTATAACACAGGTTTCTGGAAATTTGTCTTCAATATTCACCTAAGAGTTCTAACCATTTTCTCTACTGGGCACTGATCATTCAGTCGTACTTTGGTCATTATGTGCTGTTTGCATCCAGGAAATAATTTTTCTTTATGCTTTTATTCACTGAATCGTCTTTGCTGTACTTTTGGAGAACTTGTCCCTTTTATAGTAAATGAAACGAGTCTCGTCTATATTACGTAGATTAAAAGAGCTAGATATAGCTTTGGAGGCTCCTATCCCTCACTCCACATCCAGTAAATGTCCAGGGATAGTGAAATAGAGCATAATTGCTCAAAAGTTTCTGCAGAGCTCTGGCATCATGCCTCAGTAATTTATAATTTATGTTACTACAATTTCTAGAGTTCTTCCATCTTATTCTTTCATGTCTCTGTGTTTGACAGTGCTTCACCTTCATTATCCTTAAAGATCAGCACTAAAACAAGATATTTCCTCCCTTTTCCCTCTTTCCAAACCAGAACAAATAAATCACTTAGCTTCTTTGCTGTCTCTTTAGTCAACCCACTGTGTTATTTTTAATCATTTTGACCTTGTAAATGCAATGACTTTTACAAGGATCTCAAGATATACTTAAGAGATTCCTCTGTATCAGCAATAAATTTTTAAAACATTGCATTATGTTATTATACACTGTCTTTTTTTGTAACAACTTTTAAAATGTTTTTATGGCCTTGCCAGTGTTTCAGCTAAGTGGCTTTATATGATATCCATCAAGGAGAGAATTCAAGCTTTATGTTTGTATATTATATGTTATCTCTAAAATGGAAGATTTATAAATTTTGAGTATTCATTAGGCAATAAATAAAAATTGATAAGTACCACTGTGAAGAATGTGTGTATTTCCACTGAGTTTTCTGCACAGGTGTGTTTTGGAACGATTTCTATACGGTCGTATATCAGTTTAGTGAGAGATTTGTCAGAGACTTATTGTCATTAGTTCATTTTATCCAAAGGTTTTGTTGTGTTCTTGTCATGTTTTATTGTTTCAAAATAGCATGACATTTTTGCAATTCCCTATCACAAGCAACAAATACAAGGATATGGAAATAAAATGTTATATTTCAATATGGGGTGAAAGTTTATTCTCTGCACAATTTACTTCCAAACAAATGTTGAAGGATTGAAGCTTTATTTGGTTTTAGATTTGTTTTTAAAGTAGGTTTTCACAACTGACACATTTCAGTTAGAAAATTTTGTAACTGCAAGCTATATTAATTTTCAAACCAAGAATTTATTATTGGCAGTAAAAGCTCTAGATCCACCCCAAAGTACTGAAGCATAAAAATTTTCTGAAGAGGAAGTGCTAGTAAAGTTTGGGTAATAAAATAATGCCTTGACTCGTCTCTAATTTAGGAGTGCAGTTTATGAAAGGGATTAATGTTTAACATTGGGGACTAGGAAGAATGTAGCAGCTATAATAGTTTTAAATGCCCTCTTATTAAACATCTAGGCCAAATTGCCTTATGTCAATTGCCTTGTCTATATCTTCAGCTCAGTCCAATCTTTAACAAGCTGGACAGTAACTAAAATTATACAGGGAAATTATTGTTTTTATAAAATGTGGCCAGTATTTTGCAATACAAGAAATACCTAATTTTTATTGAATATGGATTTGATTTCCTCAAGAAGGCTGTTGCTACCTAAAGAGTGTTTTTTCCCTCATGTGACATAAAGTAAAAATAAATAGCATCCATGTCAATGTACAAAGCAAACCAAATGTCAAAAATGTTCCCTTTATTAGTATTCCTTATTAGCCAATAATAAATTATTTTTTATTAATTTGCTGGTCCTGTGAGATTGTTAAAAATTAATCATTAATGGGAAGCAAATGGCAACCCCACAACAACACAGCTCTTCTTTGTTAAAATACTTGAGTGTGTCTGCACTCATATGGTGGTAACAAATTTTGAGCTATGATTCAGACACTGTTCCTAATGGTCTTAAGTTATAATTGAGTTTACAAGCTTCACAGTCATACAAGAAACAGTGTAAAGGAAGGACTGTTTTGTGTGATTTTCTTACAAATTCATGGAAGTGGTGATGAAGATAATTCTTCCAACCCATTCAGGTTGTAAGGAATACCTGAAATTTTAATTTTATTTCCTACAAAATTTCTTACACTTTCATGTCTTCCATGTTCTTTGTTTAATGAAAGGCAAAAATAATTTTGATATTTTAGGAGGAGGATAGGAAGGTTGTGATTTTGATTTTATCTTTTTAGGAAAATGGGAGGTCTGTCTCAAGCAGATCTTTCCTAATTTTCTTCGAAGTTTTGCATACAGAACACCCACTTTGGTTGTGGCAAGGCTTAGCCTGAGGTAGCCCAGAGGCACCCTGCTTATAAGCAAGGAAACTGTCAACATTCATGGTACATTTGGGCAATCAGAATTGAAGTTAGCCAGAGCTGCTAACAGGCTAATGTTCGTGCAGGTGCTGGCTTGGCTAAGAGGAGGGAAGGCTGAGTATGTTTAGGTTTTAGGTCAGTGACTGCATGGTGCAGTTTTGAAGTGGTACTGGTTGGCAGCCACTGTGTGCACAGGCTCAAGGCAGCCCTGCATAGCTTGCTCCACTGTTATTTTTAAGTTTCTGCCTGAGTCTCCCTTGGAAACAATCATCTGTAAGAATTCAGCTGCCAGTGTGGGGTAGGAGCAGGTGCAGAGCTCACAGCAACCACGCTGTGAGTCAACACAAATTAAGGGTCTAAGGCACAGACTGAAAGAAAGAGAAGCTTTGAGGGAGGACACTAAGCTCAACAAGGAGTCAAACACAGGGCAGGAGGTAGCGTGACAAGGAGTTTGAATTAGGGGAAAGTCTTCAGTTGTTACTGACAAAGAAAAGGTAGGCATTCCAGGAAAACAAAGCTGGAAAAATAAAAGTGACACCAAGTGAAAGGTATCACAGCAGGCTTCACAGATATGAACCAAAGTGATTAGCAATGGAGTGAATGGTGAGACCATACCCATATCCATGAAATAAATATTTTTGGTATTTTTAAAATCTTTTGACAGAATTAGACTCCTTGATGCTAATATTCATGAAAATATAAGATCTCCATCAAATCCCACTAATTTTAGAGGGGGACTGTGAATTTAATCCATAATTTGTCTTGAAGTAAACATACAAATAAAGGTGTAAACCATATAAAAAACAACTTGAGATAATGAGCTGTTTCTTCACGTTACAAACCTTGAGAGAGTTCTTGCTTTGCACGGAAAGTCATAATAAGAGCATAATAACAAAAAATAATTTCTCTTGAAAAATATGAGAGATAAAGAATCTTCCATTGAGCTTCATGTAAATCTTTGTTTCCCTTGTTCTTTCAAGAAGAACCCTCCAGGGTTGCATGGAATCATATATTTGAAAGACAAAGTGTTTTAATGAGTTTAAGTACATTCCTCATAATTGGAAAGGAATTTCCAATTCCTTTCAAGGAATTTATCAAGTAGGTTGGAACCCTTTTCCTGAATGTCTTCCAATGTGCACTTGTTTTATGAATTGTCCCATTCATAATAATTTCATTCACTTACAGCTCTACTTTCTGCCTATGTATTGAAACATTGACTTCTGAACTGCTCTCCCCCCGCAACTATCTATGTTTTGGTGTGAAATTCATGGAAAGATTAAGCTCAGAAACCAGCATGAGAAGATAAGAGTGTAACCGCTAGAAAAAAAATTCATTATCTTTGCACATGTTTAAAATTCTAGCATGTATCTGATACAATGAAGGCAGCAGGTGAAAATGCCCCAGGACATATATATTTTTTTTTTTTTGGGCAAAAGAAATGATCAGAACTTCCTCCCACACCGAATAGCTTCATTTTGAAGGACTATAAGGCTCTTTTCCCTTGCTCCCCAATTTTGTCTTCCCCTTAACATTCTTTGTTCTTCTTCCTTTCACGTTTTTCCTTCACATTTTTTCTCCTATTTCTTTTGCAAGAGTGCAAGGGAAAAAAAAATGCTTTCATATTAAGCTGATTTTCAACATGAACAAGTAGACCCAGTAAGGGATATTGGCAATGAAAAGAGTAGCATTGTTGTAATACACATGGTGACAACAGCCACCTTTACCTTTGTTAAAATACATACACCAGATATTAGACTGTTACAATGTTCACAACAGGAATTGTCTGATTTTGGCAATTAAGTCCTAAGAGTTGAGTAAAAGTATAAAAAAATCTATGACCTATACTGTCAAAAAATTCAATTTAAAACAGTCTATAACTGAGCAGTCAAACTTGTCAGGAAATTTTTTTCAGTCTAACTTGGATGGTCTTCAAACATACATGCAAACATTCAAATGCAAGAAAAGGATGTTGCTTGACTTCTTGACCAAAGAATAGACCAGATTAATCCATTTTATTATTGGTCCAATATTTGGACCAATAGAAAAATAAGGTTTTCTTGGCCTCTTTTGTACCTTTATATAAAGGGCATACCAAATAAATATTGCAATTAGGATTATCTTGAGCATCAGACAAGTTCAGATTGTCATATTTGGTAGTCAGTGGAAGTGGCTGTGCAGAACGATTTTGGATATGCATATAAATGTAGCCTACAGTCACTAAAAATGCACCTCCTTTCACTTTAAGTTGACCATTCCTCCTATTTTGAGGAGTATGAGACTTATTGGATTGATTGGGAGTTACATACTTCCTTAAAGAGAAAGGGAAATGAAAGCCAAATTCAGGACTCTTGACCAGAGGGCTTTCCTTCTATGAATTCAATTATTTTTATGCATACATAAATGAAATGAAAATTAGCTATTCTGTGTAAAAACTTCTGTTATTTTTTGCTTAGGCTTTTAGCTATCTGTCCTTGGAACCCACAGAATGTGTGTTCATTTATGTTTGGTGCTCCAAATCAATGCTGACAGCTGTAAATTTAGGCTAATAAATGAATTACACAGGTAAGGAAAACAAGTACCATCTCCTCAGAGGTTTTGTAAGCCACATAGCTAATGCTATCAAGAAAACATTGATCAGACACTATCTGATTGATTTTCCCCCTAGGTAGGTATTACTCTTTGCAGCTGATGAAATTGTGAATACTCATGTTTCTCTATCCTTCATATTTCATATTATTAGATTTAGTCTGTCTGCTGTACTGGATCCTCCCTACAAAACTGAGCCTCCTAGGCAAAAGCAGAGACAACCTTCCCTCTCTGTCTGTGGTCTTTAGGGACAAATAGTAAAATTCCTTGAAAACCTTTAAGCTTTTGCTTTTGGAGAGGATGAGCACCCCTGGCAGATCTGTGATGCAGGGCAGAAACAGCCCTGGCTCCCAGGCCATCACCCTGCCTCAGCAATGCACCCATGCCAGAACTGAGGTAGGACAGGTTGTAATTCTGTCTCACAGGGACAGAATTCTGCAAATCACAGCAGCCGTGAATCATCCTACAAGGAAGCAGTAATTAAGGATTGCTTGGAGGACCTGGGTGAATGGAAAAACAACACAAAATAAAAGACCATTCTGAAAGCAGCAGAGGGCACTGGTGTTTTAAAGTCACCCTGATAAAACCCCCAGGATGCTGAATGCTCTGCAGAATTTCTTCTCCATGCCATTGTATTGCTCTGAGTCTCATCTGAAATCCATTCTGCTAATGTGAATGTATACATAATGGGCCTAATTTTGCTCTTTTATTCTATAGTGAATATTAAGAGCGACTGCAATGAGGACAAGACATTAGAGAGCAAAACTAAGAGTGGATTAAAAGGTTTTATCTGGGAATGAAAACAGGGAAACAGAAGAACAACAATTTTTTTATGCTTGTTTGGAGAAGCTGAAAAGGGTCACAAAATAGACTACCTTAGGAAGACTGTCTCTTATATACTTGGTGAAAAATATCAGATGCTGCAATCAAAGATTTTTTTCAAAGCATAAAAAAACTTCACATGTGTTGAAGGGGAAAATTCTGGCAGTTTGTAACATTTTTACAGTCCCATAGCTAATATATCTAGATTCAGTGAGGGCTGGAAAAAAGCATATTATATTTCACAAACTGATCTGCAGTTTACTGATGCTAAGATTAACAGCTGTATGTTTTATAATGAAATACACACATCCCTTAAAAATTATGAAGCTCTGCACATTTCAGCATTTGATTTAGCCTGGTGGTTTTATCATGTCTTCCTTTATTCATAGTTCAACTACACAGCTGAAGGAAGACCCATTAAATTCAGCAGAGCTATTAATAACTGTGTATTCTTACCTGTAGTTACTGTCAACACTTGTTTTCTGCTACCAGTCTTATTTTTTTCCTTTTTTCCCTTTTTTTTCTCCTTTTTTTTTACTCCTCTGTGTCTTCCAGAAATGCCCTAGATTTCTGCTTGAGTCACCTCCCGATCTAAAGCTCTAGCTAAATAAATTATAATATCCATTATGTTTGAGATTGTAGGCACCAAAGGACACACTTACCAAATGACTATCAGTAATATGATGTCAAAACTTGCTATCAAGGTGAAGAACTCTGCACCACTTTGTTGACATTGAACATTTTCAAAACTTTGGCATCTTCACAGAATGCTTCCTTTTTAATTGCCTTCTGCCAAGCAAAAAACATTAGCCTGATTCTGGCAGCTTTATGGTTCCAGATGTCCAGATCTCTCATGATACCCTAAACCAGAGGTGTCAGGGTTTTATATTTTGTTATTAAATTGTGCTGCTGACTCCCCAGCATAATAGCATGTTATTGAGTTGATCTGTGACTATACTGAAGTAATTATTCTCTATACTGTTTACCTATAACTTACAACCATAAGAAAACAGACCTCTGGAGAAGTGTCATAGCAGAGGATAACAATTTAAAATGTTATGTTTCACTTGAAGCTTTGCCATCTCTGTGAGGGGAAGATAAGGGAAGTAAACTTCCTAAATTCAGAATGTTGCTATTTAAAATCTGTTTGCTCACTTCCTAAAGCAGAATATTGTATACATCACCACAACTAATGTCTCAGAAAATCAACCTTTCTCACATTTTAATATTATCAAAAGATCTGTCAATTTACCAAGACCTAAATATAGCTGTTTAGTCTTAGTACAGTACTGTTAATGGTGCTACCTTCTCAAATGATGAGAGCAGTCCAAGACTGAGAAAAAACTTCAGTGGTACAGATGGATTCTGTACTTAAACTCTGTAGTTTTGAATTATGAAGATATTGTTTTGTTTTGTTTTGAAGATGAGAGGTTTTACACACTGGTCTTGTTGAGACTTTTTTTGCAAGATTACTATGAGCCTGTTTGGTGTTAATAGCAGGCCTAACAATGTAAACAAAAGGAAGATGAACTATTGCACTAAGCAGACCTCTCAAACTATGAGTCAGTGTGCCTAGTCATGCGATACAGTCACATCTGCAAGATACCAACACTTTCCTTCAGTGCCACTTTTCCTTAGACAAGGTGTAGTTTGCATCTTTCCTGCTATAACCCAAAATACTCATATCTTTATTTTGGTTAAAATCATCCCCTTTAAAGTCTCTTTCTTACAGTGCTGCAACAATAAATTAATAAAAAAATAACTTGGATTAGTGCTTAATCACCCTGAGGGATGATGGAGAATTCAATTTTTAACAAAGCTAAAAACTAAAACTTTTAGGTGTAAGAGATGTAGAAATTGCAATTATTTTATACAGAGTAATAGAAATAGAGAGAACCGAACAGGAAAAAAATGGAGATAGGTTCCACATTTAGCAAAAGCCTATTCTGACATTTTGCAGAACAAGAGGTATTTCTGTATAATAGGTTCTGTATTTTAAAAAAACATAATTCCAGAAGTAAACAGTGTATTGTCAAGTGTTTTTTTTTTTTTTTTTTTTTTTGGGTTTTAATTTCTTTAGATCTAAAAAGTGTTCATAAACAGATAATTTTTTCCTCAGGTATACTTTCTGTTATTGCATTCACAGCATGTTTCCTAGTTTTTTAAAACTGTAAATGTTGAGATTTGCAGAGAGACAACACTTCATCTTTTGTACCCCATTTGTATAAATTGTTTAAATGATGATCTTGTAAATGACATAATTTGTAATAAAACTTTCAAGGATAACCAAAAGGAAAAAACACCCCTGCAAGATATGATGTGGTACAAATACTTACTTTTAGGTTAAAAAATTGCATTAATTTTCTTTTGCCCTTTTTCTTAAGTAATTCTGTCCTCTTACTACCATTTCTTATGAGGTCAGTTATCACCAATTTGTTTTCTTGCTTCCTGTAAAGCTTGTTGTAAACAACATGCAATAAACATCCAGTGCATGGGCACAGGATTTGACTCTAAGAATCAGCCTTAACCCCCTGCAGTTCTACATGTCTTTCTGATGGAAGCTGAATGGATAATTTAAAGAGCTTTTAATTCCAAAAGAAACCAAAAAGGTAAAATTTGGTTTATACAGAGTAAGCATTACTATTTCTTTTATTTGGCAATTTGATGATACAGAAATAACTTGCTGGCTTCTGGCAGATTTTTCAGATTTTAGCTGTCTAAAATGGCTTGATTTCCAATTGATAGGGTTTTCTTTGGTTTGAGAAAAATCTAGATAAACTGAGGAGTGACCCATCTTGTTTTTTGCATAATGTGAATACATAATATTCACATCAGGACTTTTTTGTTCTTGTTCATAGTTTCTAGGGATTAGGAAAATAAATAAAAGCCTTGTGTTGGTAACTGAATGTAATTTGAAAGTTTTTCTCTTGCTTCTGCCTAGCTGCAACTACTAAGCAATTAACACATTTGTGACTGTCCTTTAGCTTCAGCAGAGGGGCTATTTGATTTTTAAAAAACCTGTCTAGAAGCATGTCTATCACTTGCTGTACAATATTTTGTGGATAAAAAAATGGCTCCTCTTGTGAAGCCATATAAATAATCAATGGTTGTATGGCTTTAATTCATACCTCTTCATTATTAAGCAATTCATTCTGATTATTTAGAGCATTAACAGTAAGGGTCTTTGTCATGAAAGGTAGTACATGAAGTGCTCTTTTAGCTCCCAAACACCATTCCTAAGTCACCTATGTGACTGCATATGTGTGCAGCCTGTGTTGTCACTATTGATGACACCAAGTAAATTGCAACTGAAACAGTTTGGAATGGCTAAATACAATATAAGGTGCAACTGCAGCTAAAACACACCATAGTGGTAAAATCAGTGGGTTTTGATCGAATTGTGCTTTTTAATTCTGTGTTACTGCTGTCAGTGCACAGTAGGTTTTATGACACCTGACTACTGCTGTACTTCTGTCATCTCCTGCCCATTCTGGTTTTAACCTTTTATCAAGGTGTTTGCTTAACCTAAAAATGTGTGAAAGTGTTATAGGTGGCTCAATAGATTTGTTTTACATTTATCTTTAGTGATATCTCTAAGGTTCACAAGCCATCTTTAGTGATATCTCTATGGTTCTGTTTCCTCTAACTCTTCCTAGGTTTCACACATCAAGAAGGCAATAAAACACATTCTCTTCCTTTCAGTGTATTTTCAGCAGTTTCACTTACATTAGTTTTCCTACTTCATAGGTGACCATTAATTTTAACATGCAGAGACCTTCTTTTATTTGTAGAGATTGTTGTGAGAATGGTGTTTTTATTTTTTAAGTGACTGCATATGGTATGAATTTGATAAGAGACCCACAGCTTTCTGAAGTGCCAACTTTATTCACTTTTCAAAAGCATCAGATTAACTGCCATTGTAAAGAAATTTTGTCAGCTTCTCAATATTTCCTCCACTGGTTTGCTTTTTGATATTGATTTCTTAATACTTTAGAGAATCATCTGAAATTCACAGAAGCACATTGGATGCAGATGTGTCTAACATGATTATTGTAATATTTTGAGGCCTTGTTTGCAGCTATTGTAACTTTAATCACTAATTGGGTGGAGAGAAGTTTGGATATTAGAATATTCTCTCTGGTGTTCTAGGCTGGCAGCAATTTCTCTTATCTAAAAAAAAAACCAAAAATCACTCAGTTCCCTTCCACAATAAAAATGTAGATGTAAATGTTCAATTTTAGTATTTATTCACTTTAGGTCATACATTTGGAGATGCTTGGTACCTGTTAATTTTCACACCTTTATACTGTGTGCCAAACACATGAAGAGTGTGAATATTGACTAACTGCTATGCAATATGTAAAGCCTTTTTGTTTATCTGTTCATGTGGTGTATCCTTCCCTTTGCTCCCACAGATTTCAGTTGCTTCAGTTTAGGGGATGCAGTTTTGGTTATGATAATTTAGTATGCAGAGGCTAAATATATTTAAATATTTCAAAAAATATTAAAGCAATCAGTAAATTGCATTACATGTGTTTGGCTTTATCTTGTTTTACATGCTGGGCTTCTTCTCTTCAGTGTCTGTGATTCAGATATTTCACCTCCCATTTTCCCCCATCTTTCTGAATATGGCTGCTCCCAAGTTTTCTTTGCTTCCTGAAAAGGTATCTCATTCTCTCCCCATTTTTCCTCTCTCAGCACACACTCTCTTTTCTCCTTGCCTCTCTCCATCCCTTGTACAATCTCTTGTACTTGCCATCTCCTACGCTAGTTTTTGTAGATAATTAATATCCAGCACCTTGGTTATGTGTTTCTTTACTGCCACTCCTTAATTTGGCCTTGATTTGAGATGTTGGACGTACCCTTTTCCTACTCAGCTTTTCTATTCATGCCTCCTCTTTCTCTACATCAGTCCTGCTACATAATAAATCCCCATGCACCTATTTTCAGGCAGAGGTTATAGCTATGGCCCTTGTCCTTCACTCAGTGGTAATAACTGACCTGTTACCATCTGGCTCAGACTTCATCACCACTTATTAAACATGCAGCTATTTTTTTTTCCAGAATGACTTGCATAACCCTCTCTAGATTCTCTCACTTTTGTGTAGTGTCTATATAAAAAACAACCTTGAAAACAGTTCAGTTGTCAGTGTTCTGCAATAGTTTCAGAAATGCACACTGTGTCTTTCCTGGTTTTCTCTTGCTTTCAATTTCCATTTAATCTGGTTGAAGGCAGGCGTCATTTACTTTCTGTTTTTGTATAACACCAAACAGTCTATAATTAGGGCTGCTAAACAGAATGGTAAGTATTATACCCATGTGTAACTCTTGTATTAAATACATTTAAGGTATTAGTAAAGATACTGAGAAAAGGATAGTGAGATAAGAGATCTATTGAAATAAATATTTTGATTTAGTAGATTTGCTGAAGTTTTGATTAACCAACAGAAGAGAAAGACCTTGGGGCTCTTCGAAACAGTTTCTGTAAGCCATTGCCCCCTTAATGAATGGTTTTTGGAATGGGAATTTTTTAATACTAATGAAGATTTTAATTTGTGCGGGGTTTTTGCAGGTATTTATCACAAACTGCAGTGACAATGTGATATACGACAGAGGTTATTTTGGAAAACAAACAAATGACCCAAATCTAATTCTCTAATTCCAATGTCTGTATGTTTAGAAATTTCAGTCTTGCTTTGGTTTACAGCATATAAAGAAAACATTTGGACTGACACATCAAGGTTCTGAACACTTAATATTTTTACGATCATGAAGATGCAATGAGATTAATCATGCCTATTTTTACACTGGGACATCTAGCATGATCCTTGTTTCTATCAGCTTTTTACTGCTAAATGCTAGTAAGTTTTAAAATGGTCTCCTCCAATTGATAGAGTGCTCTTCCATATTTTTTGAGACTGTTTGAAATAAAAAAAAAAAAAACCAAAAAAAAAAAACCAAAAACCCCAAAAAAACAAACAAACAAAAAAAACCCCCAAACTATTAAAATTTTGTAACTTATCCAGTAAAAGAGGTTTTTCTGGGGGGAGTGCAGTGGGGTGCAGTAATAGAATGCATTATTTTTTTTGTGTGTAACATTGAGGAATAATTATATAGTTTTGTATTCTTGATTCTAAAATTATAAGAAACTGATGGCAGTGCAGATCATACATCATATATAGAATTAAATATATAATAACTCTTCATGTATTTATTACATATGTGCATAATGTCTAAGATTATATAGTTACACTCTGTCCGCATAAAAATGTCTCCTGATATCCAAATTGCATGGAGTTTTTCATTAAGTTAAAACATTTAACATTTCCTCTTATGTCCTTTTAATATTCTTCTTGCTTTACATTTAGTTTGTCTATTAAAAGAGTATATTTTAAAATAACATATCTTTGGATAAAATTCATTTGTACACCCCTCCTGCCAGTATTTTACATCCTGTTTTGAGGTAATGAAAGGCAAACTCTTTCTTACTTACATTTCATTAAGAATTATAACACTGCTGTCAGCAGAATGCCATAGCTGTAGAGGAAGCTTGCTACCAAAAATCTCTTTTATAACACATTCTTTATAAATATGAGTCAATGGAATGAGGACATGATTAATGCAACTGAATTTATAGATAAGCCTAACTTAGCATGCAGCACATGAGAAGGAAGAAAAGAAGTTTTACCACATTTCTTTCTGCCAATTGGAAGTGTATCACTAGATCTATGAAGGCCTGGGAAACAAATTTTTAAAATGCCGAAAGCTCCATAAATTACAGGTCTGGTGTAATTAATGCTGACATATATTGCTGCATTTTAGTGCTCCTCAGCAAGAAAAAAGGAGACAGGCAGTGACTTATAAGGTAGAGGAACAATTGTGATCTACAAAACAACACAGTGAATTGATCTAAGCTAAATAAATTGCAAAACTTAACTTTCAGAACTCGAGCTGTTACTTAATTATACAAAAGCAAAAAAAACCCAAACTTTAAAATTAATAGATATTCTGCATCTATAGTGCTAAATAGAAATAAAAGAGCTCAAGATTAGAATAAGAAAAATAAATGGATTGCAGAATGTTTTTGAGTTGTCAATGCCACCAGGTGAAAGACCTGGTTTAATGAGTGAGGTGAGGATAGTAAATATCTAAAATGCCTGTGTAAGACTCCGGTGCATGTGTAAATTAAATACATGTAAGTTAAGCTGAGGCTGAAAGGAGCCTGAAGCAGAACCATGTTTATGTAAAGAAAAACAGAGGATCTTGGCCTGAACTGGGGAGAAAAGAAAGGTTCAAATGGATGCGGTGTATATTGAGAGGTAAGATGAAAACTTCAAACAAAGGAAGTTACTTAACTGATATAAGAGGAAACAAGAGCAACTATCAGTAAGCAATGTGTGATAGGAATTAGAAGAACATTTCTGA